>NW_024870701.1:13485000-14085000 GCF_019054845.1 Dipodomys spectabilis | reverse complement strand
TGAACATGTTTTGACATGACCAAAACTGATAATTCCTTCAAAATACCATTACAATGCCATATTTAGTGATACAGAAGAAAGCCTAAAATTATCCTAGGAAACTGTTTTCTTAGCTTTCTTCTCTAGTAGAAGCTAGTCTTACATAAGAGGGTGATTTTTTTTTGTGTGGGGGGATAGGGGTAAAGGTGGGGGTGGGGGGGGGGTCAGCCATGGGGCTTCAACTCTGGGCCTGGGTGCTATCCCTGAGCTCTTCAGCTCAAGGGAAGCGTCCTGCCATTTGAGCCACCGCGCCACTTCTGGTTTTCTTGTGGGTTAATTGGAGATAAGAGTCTCTTGGACTTTCTTGCCCTGGCTGGCTTTGAACCATGATCCTCAGATCTCAGCCTCCTGTGTAGCTAGGATTACAGGTGTGAGCCACCAGTGCCCAACAAGAGTGTGATTTTATCTTTTAATGTTCTATTATATTCCTAGTCCCCAAATAGTTCTTGCTATACATATGTTTGATAGATACTTGCTAACCCAAATAATTAAGTGATTTACATTCTGATATATTATATTGAGTAGGAGAGTAAAGTTGTGACATTTAGCTTATTGGATGTTGTGTGTGATCTATTACAAATCCTAATTATACCACAGCTGTAGTGAAGGATCAATAAAGAAGTTCTCCAAACAGCTATAGTAATTAGTTTTATTACATTTGCAAACACTTAATATAATACTTCTATATAGCTGGAACTGTCTAGTAGCTATTCTAATATTAACTTATTATTTATTAATGATGAATTTTATTGCCTTAGCACTTTCCTAAGAAAATTCGCTGTGGTTTTGTAAGTAACTGGCTTCAACTAGTGATAGATACTTAGCAAAAGAAAGTTACAACTCTTGATGTCTCTACCAAATTAAATATTGTAATAATGTTAAGTAAATATCCTCAATGTCTTTGTTGACTCAGTCACTATTTTAAAAAAGTCCAAATCCTGCTCTTTATTACTTTTGTGATAACTAAGATTTTGTTAATAAAAGTTATATCAAAACTTACATATTAATTGGTTTCTAGCAAACTGTCTTCACTGTCTTATTTAATGACTTATAATTTTTAAAAACATTTTTCTACATAACTGGCTCATAATCATTAATAAATGCTCTCATTCGTCTCACAAAAATGAATTTGAGCACCGATCACTAATCAGTCTGTATTTTGGGTCTTAGTTCAGGGTAACTTTTCACTTTGGTTTTTAACATTTTTAAAATAATTCTGATGGAAATTTTCAGTTTGCTTTTTTCTTTAGTCTTTGCCAGGATTCCATTTGATCATGGTACGTCATACACCTGTGATTCACAGCAGGTGAACGAATCAAGTTCGTGTGACCAAACTTACCCTCCCTCAGCTGGCTTATAATCTGCAGTGTTTAGGGTGTTTTTTGTCATCACCTCAAAGTCTACTTACCACTGGGTAGATTTTTCTTATGTTCCATTAGTTCACAATAAACACTATAGAGATGCTGGCCCACCCATCTTTCCTTTACTGAACTAAGCAGGGATTCACTATATGTACCATTTCCTGGGATGTGTTCGTGTCCATTAAAACAATGATCAAGTTTCAGTTATTTTCTTTTTTTAAAATTTTTTAATTTTTTTTATTGTGAAAATACCATACACAGAGGGGTTACAATTACATGGGCAAGATGATGAGTCCATTTCTTACCAAGCATTGTTGCCTCCTCCTTTGTTAGCCCTTCCCATCCCAGCCCATCTCCCCCCACTTTTCCCTCCCCCTCCCTCCCCGGCCAAAGTTGTAAAGTTTGTTTTTCCACATAAAGACTTGTACCTCTCATTGTTGCAATGGGTCCACTTGTATCCCTATTTGAACGATTTGTTTCTAACCTTCCCCTCCACAGATTATACCAACATGAAATACAGTGAAAGCAGGGGTTATACTGTGGGGGAGGGACATACATGCAACAAAGAAATCATCTTATAGATATTTTAGAAACAATTGCAAGAAAGAAAAAAAAACATTTGAATACTTATCTTGGGGTTCTTTTCACCTAACATCAACTTATCTGACCTTTTCTGCTTGACTCATACATATACTAGATATTGCAAATAAGGGAAACCATGGGACCTATGTTTCTTTGGGCCTGGCTTACTTCACTTTATATAATTTTTTCCAAGTCTTTCCATTTCCTAACAAATGGGGCAATGTCATTCTTTCTGATGGAGGCAGAGAATTCCATTGTGTATATATACTACATTTTCTTGATCCATTCATCTACTGAGGGGCATCTGGGTTGATTCCATATCTTAGCTATGGTAAATAATGCTACAATAAACATAGTTGTGCTGGGAGCTTTAGTGTGGCCTTGTTTGTGATCATTTGGGTAAATGCCCAAAAATGGGATTGCTGGGTCATAGGAGAGCTCTATGTGGAATCTTTTGAAGAACCTCCATACTACTTTCCAAAGTGGTTGAACAAGTTTACACTCCCACCAACGATGCATAGGGTTCCCTTTTGGCCACATCCCCTCCAGCATCTGTTGTTATTAGAGTTCTTGGTTATAGCCATTCTAACTGGGGTGAGGTGGTATCTCAATGTTGTTTTGATTTGCATTTCTTTTATGGCTAGAGAAGTTGAGCATTTCTTCATGTGTCTATTGGCCATCCTTCTTTCCTCTTCAGAGAAGTTTAAGTCTTTAGCCCACTTATTTATTGGGCAGTTGTTTCTTTGAGGATTTGTTGTTGGGGATTTAATTTTTTGAGTTCCAGGTATATTTTAGATATGACACCCTTGTCTATTGTATGGCTATTGAAGATCTTCTCCCAATCCATGGGCTTTCTATTGATCTTGCTAGCTATGTCTTTTGCCATGCAGAAGCTCTGCAACTTCATGCAATCCCATATGTCCAACCTTTCTTTTCTTTTGTCGTGTTTTTGGGTCTCTATTAAGAAAATTTTGGCCTGTGCTTAGGAGGCCTAAGGTTTCTCCTATTCCACCTGTAATGTTTTCAGAGTGTCTGCTTTGATTCCGAGGTCTTTGATCCATTTGGAGTTGATTCTGGTGCAGGGTGATATATAAGGATCTAGCTTTCTAAATGTGATTAACCAATTTTACAGAAGAGTAATTTTTTTAGCTCCCTATTGAAGATTAGATGGCTATAGGTCTGTAGGTTCATTTCTGGGTTTTCAATTCTATTCCATTGGTCCTGGGGTCTGTTCTTGTGCCAGTATCAAGCTGTCTTGATTACTATGCCTTTGTAGTAGAGCTTGAAATTTGGTATTGATATTCCTCCAGCACTGTTCTTTCTGTTAAGGATTGTTTTTGCTATTCGGGTCTTTTATTGTTCCATATGAATTTTTGGATTGCCTCTTCTATTTCCTTGAAGAATGAGGTTGGAATATTGGTAGGTATCTCATTGAATTTGTAGATAACCTTGGGAAGTATTGCCATTTTCACCATGTTGTTCTTTCCAATCCAGGAGCATGGGAGTTTTTGCCACTTTCTAAGTTCTTTTTTGATTTCCTTTTTTAGGTTTTTAAAGTTTTCATCATAGAGGTCCTTCACTTCTTTGGTTAAGTTAATTCCTAGGTATTTTATTTTTTGTGGAGCTATTACGAATGGAGTTGCTTTTCTAATTTCAGCCTCACTTTTCTCATTGTTGGCATACAGAAATGCCATTGATTTTTGAGGACTAATTTTTTTTTTGGCTTTAATTTTTTTTTATTGTAAAGATACTATACAGAGGGTTACAGTTACATGAGTGAGGTAATGAGTACACTTCCTATTGAACATTATTACCCCCTCCATTGTTTTCCCCCTACCATCCCTTTCCTCCCTACCTTCCCCGAGGTTCTTTTTTTTTTCTTTTGATTGTGATTAAGTGATTACATAATTTCCCGAATTTCACAGTATTGTGGAATAATGATGCTCATTTAAAGACACAAGTTCATTCTAACTTTCCTGGAGCAAATTGTCTATCATAGTCTATAACATATAACGGTGTTCACATGTTATACACCGTACATGTGATCAGCAACATGGTGATATTTAGTAATGGTTCGACCAGATGAGGGGGAGTTCTTTGTTTCTAAAGTCCTGTTAGTTTTGTCGTATCACCTAACATTTTGGATTTAGTATCCACTTATCAGGGAGACCATGTACTGTTTGTCTCTTTTCTCTTGGCTTACCTCGCTCAATATGATTCCTTCTAGCTCCATCCATTTCCCTGCAAATGCCATTATTTTGTCATTTCTAATGGCTGCATAATATTCCATTGTGTATAGATACCACAATTTTTGGATCCATTCATCTGTGGTGGGGCATCTGGGTTGTTTCCATATCCTAGCTATTGTGAACAGTGCTGCAATAAACATGGAGGTGCACGTGTCCTTGTATATTGGTTCCTGTTGTTCAGGGTAGATGCCTAGAAGTGGTATGACTGGGTCATAAGGGAGGTCAATCTTTAGCTTTCTAATCTAAGGACCCTTCAGACTGCTTTCCAAAGTGGTTGTATAAGTGTACATTCCCACCAGCAGTGTAATAGGGTTCCTCTTTCTCCACCATCCCCTCCAGCATTTGTCGTTGGCTGACTTGTGGATGTGGGACATTCTGACTGGGTAAGGTGGTATCTCAAGGTTGTCTTTATTTGCATTTCCTTCACCACCAGGGATGATGAACATTTCCTCATGTGTTTCTTTGCCATTTTTATTTCTTCATTTGAGAAGTCCCTCTTTAGTTCCCTTGCCCATTTAGTAATTGGTTTGTTAGGTTTGGGAGGGATTAGTTTCTTGAGTTCCCTGTATATACAGGATGTTAACCCCTTGTCTGATATATTGCTGGTAAATATTTTTTCCCAATTAGTTGGTTGTCTTTCTAGCTTGGTTGCAATAGATTTAGTTGTGCAGAAGCTTTTTATATTAAGGTAGTCCCATTTGTCGAGTCTCTCTCCAACTTGTTGTGATCGTGGGACTCTGTTCAGGAAGTTCCTTCCTGTGCCTATTAGTTCAAGTGTCTCTCCTACTCTGTCCTGCAGTAGTTTCAGAGATTCAGGTTTAATGTTAAGGTCTTTAATCCATTTTGAGTTGGTGTTGGTGCATGGTGATAGGCTGGGGTCCACTTTTAGTTTTCTGCATGTGGCTGCCCAGTTTTCCCAGCACCAGTGGTTGAAGAGGCTGTTTTTCTTCCATTGTATGTCTTTGGCTCCTTTGTCGAATATCAGCTGGCTGTAGGCCTGTGGATTTATTTCTGGATCTTCTATTCTGTTCCATTGGTCTTCGGGTCTGTTTTTGTGTCAGTACCATGCTGTCTTTGTTATTATAGCTCTGTAGTAGAGTTTGAAGTTCGGCATGGATAGCCCTCCCATATTGTCTTTATTCCCTAGAATTGTTTTGGCTATTCTAGGTCTTTTGTTGTTCCATATGAATTTTTGGACTGTTTTCTGTATTTCAGTGATGTACGTCATTGGGATTTTAATAGGAATTTCATTGAATTTGTATATTAGTTTTGGAAGTATTACCATCTTTACTATATTAAGTCGGCCTATCCAAGAGCATGGGAGGTCTTTGCATTTCCTAGTGTCTTCTGCAATTTCTTTCTTTAACTTTTTATAGTTTTCATTAAATAGTTCTTTTACATCTTTGGTTAGGTTAATTCCTAAATATTTTATTTTTTGGGAGGTTATTGTGAATGGGGTTGCTCCCTTTATTTCCCTCTCTTCTTGTACATTGTCAGTGTACAGGAAGGCAACTGATTTTTGTGGGTTTATTTTGTATCCTGCTATTTTGCCGAAGTGATTTATGATTTCTAAGAGTTTGGGGATGGAGTTTTTGGGATCGTGAAGGTATAGTATCATGTTGTCTGCAAAAAGGGATAGTTTAACTTCTTCTTTCCCTATGCGGATCCCTTTAATGTCGTTTTCTTGCCTTATTGCCCTGGCTAAGGGTTCCAGGACTATATTGAAGAGGAGTGGAGACAGTGGGCATCCTTGCCTTGTTCCTGATTTTAGGAGAATTGGTTGTAGCTTTTCCCCATTAAGTATAATATTGGCTATTGGTCTGTCATAAATGGCTTTTATTATTTTTAGAAATGTTTCTTCTATTCCTATTTTCTCCAGGGCTTTTAGCATGAATGAATGTTGAATTTTATCAAAGGCCTTTTCTGCATCTGTGGCGATAATCATGTGATTCTTGACCTTGGCTCTGTTGATATGCTGGATTACATTTATTGACTTACGTATGTTAAACCATCCCTGCATCTCTGGGATGAAGCCTACCTGGTCATAGTGTATAATTTTTTTTATGTGTTTCTGGATTCTGTTAGCTAGAATCTTGTTAAGGATCTTTGCATCTGTGTTCATCAAGGAAATTGGCCTGTAATTCTCCTTTTTGGTTGGGTCTTTGCCTGGTTTGGGGATGAGTGTGATATTGGCTTCGTAGAATGAGTTTGGGATAGCTCCCTCCTTCTCTGTTTCTCTGAAGAGCTTGAGGAGTATGGGTATTAGTTCTTCTTTAAAGGTCTTATAGAATTCTGCTGTGAATCCATCTGGTCCTGGGCTTTTTTTTGGTGGAAGACTTTTGATAGCTTCCTGTATCTCGTTATAGGATATTGGCTTATTTAATTGGTTTACTTCTTCTTTGCTCAGTTTGGGCAACTTGTATTTCTCTAAAAATGCATCCATTTCTGCCAGATTTTCTTCCTTTAGAGAGTATAACTTTTGAAAGTAGTCTGTTAGAATTGTTTGGATATCTTGGGTACGTGTTGTGATTTTTCCCATGGCATCCCTAATCCTGTTAATATAGGTTTCCTCTCTTCTTTTTTTAATTAATCTTGCCAACGGGCCATCAATTTTGTTTATTTTTTTCAAAGAACTAGCTTTTTGTTTGGTTTATTTTGGTTATAATTTTCTGATTTTCTAATTGGTTAATCTCTGCTCTTAATTTGGTTATCTGGCTTCATCTAGTAACTTTAGGTTCCATTTTTTCTTGTTTTTCTAGCTGTTTTAATTGCAACATGAGATTATTTACTTTGTGTGTCTCCATTCTCTTGATGTGGGCACTGAGGGCAATAAATTTGCCCCTCAGGACTGCTTTTGCTGTGTCCTATAAGTTTCTTTGTGAGGTGTTTTCATTTTCATTGAGTTGTAGGAAATGCTTTATTTCTTCTCTAATCTCTTCCGTTACCCAGGCATTGCTAAGGAGTGTGCTGTTCAATTTCCATGTATTAGAGAAATTTCTGCGGTATGCTTTGTTATTGAGAACTAGCTTGATTCCACTGTGGTCAGATAGGATACAGGGGATTATGTCGATCCCTTTGTATTTGCTTAAGTTCCTTGCATGAACTATGATATGGTCTGTTTTGGAGAAAGTTCCATGAGCTGCTGAGAAGAATGTGTACTGTGTTGTTTTAGGGTGAAATACTCGGTAGATGTCAGTTAATTCCCCTTGAAGTATGGCCTCACTTAATTCGGTAGCTTCTTTGCCAATCCTCTGGTTGGTAGACCTGTCCTTTGGTAAGAGTGGTGTGTTAAAGTCTCCTAGTATTATCGTATAGGGATCTATTTTATTCTGTAAGTTTGAGAGCATTTGTTTAACATATCTGGGTGCACCAATATTTGGGACATATAAGTTGATGATGGTAATATCCTCCTCTTGGATTGTTCCCTGTATTAATATGTAATGTCCGTCCTTGTCTTTCTGTACTGATTTTAATGAAAAGTTTATTTTGTCAGATATCAGGATAGCTACACCTGCTTTCTTACTGGGGGCATTTGATTGATAGATCCTTTTCCAACCTTTCACTCTGAGTTTGTTTGTATGTTTGGCTGAGAGGTGGGTCTCCTGAAGGCAACAGATGGATGGGTCTTGTTTTCTGATCCAGTCCTCAGTTCGTTTTCTTTTAATTGGCGAATTCAGCCCATTTATATTAAGAGAAAGTATAGAGAGATGCATTGTTGTCCCTGTCATTCCGTTTTCCTAAGTTTTTCTTCTTTCCTTTCCTCCTGTGCTTGCTCAGTTAGACTTTGATTAATGCCTGTTTGGGGCAGGTCCCAGTTCCTGGTTGCTTTCTTTAGGTTGTGTCCCCCTCTCAGAATTCTTTGTAATGCTGGCTTAATGTTTATGTATTCATTTAGTTTTTCCTTGCTATTAAAAATTTTCAGTTCTCCATCGAATGTGAATGCTAGCTTTGCCGGCTATATCAGTCTGGGTTGGCAGTTATTGGCTCTCAGGGCTCGTATGGTGCTTCCCCAGGCCTTTCTTGCATTCATTGTTTGTGTGGAGAGATCTGCAGTGATTCTAATTTTTTTCCCATTGTAGTATAGCTCCTTCTTCATTTTTGCTGCATGCAAGATTGTTTCCTTATTATTCAGATCTATCGATTTTACTATAATGTGTCTAGAAGTGTTTCTCCTGGGATCTTGCTTGTTGGGTGTTCTATACGCTTCTGTTATGTAGGTAAGATGCTCCTTTTTGAGGTGGGGAAAATTTTCACTGATTATCTTGTTGAATAGGTGTTGCATTCCCTTGCTCTGAAATTCCTCACCTTAGTCCACTCCAATTATGCGAAGGTTAAATTTCTTGGCATTATCTGCTTGCTCTTGAATTTCCTTTTGGTTTAATTTGAGTGATTTTTCCATATCTGTCACTTTTTGGTCCAATTGGTGTATTCTGTCTTCTGTATCTGACACTCTACCTTCCATTTCATTCACTCTATTGACTGTGGCTTCTGTTGTGGTTTGCATGGAGGAAATGGATCCCTTTATGAATTCGATGTTGGTTCTCATAGTACTGATCTCACCTCATTAAGAGGTGAGATCAGTAAGAGGTGAGATCAGTATGCATTACCTCTAACTTGGCATTTATCTCACTTCTTACTGAGGTTTGTGCAGCTTCCATTTTTGCATGCATCTCTTGTTTGATATCCTGTATATCTTTTGATAGTTCATCCTTGTGCTCTTTCAATTTCTGATCAATTTCTCACTTTATTTCTTGAGTCATTGCCTCTAGCAACCCTTGGATGTAGCTTTTGTCTTCCATTCCTGCTTTGCTCCCACTGGGGCTCTCCCCTGCGTGGCTGCTGGCTTTTGAGGTGAGCTTGCTGTCCTGGGTGGTGGTAAACCTTGTAATTTTTCTCTGTGATTTTCGCATGGGGGTTCAGGAGAGAAATCTGCAATTTTGTTTTGGTGTGTCTGTCTTTGCTTGGTTGCTGATTCTGTATTGGTAGAGAGAGTCTGTGCCTGATCTGGGTTCTGTTGGGAGCCTATTTCCAGCTGCTGGTCTGACCTACTTAGGATTCTCGGCTCTGCTGTAGATCGCTGGCAATTCCGCCTTTGGAAGGGTTGAGCAGCCTAGACTGCTTGTGTTTGCTCCTAAGGTGCTCTTGGGAAGATCAGATGCTCTGGATGCACTCTCCAAGATGCTGGAGTCTGCTATGGGCTCCTGATGTGTTTTTGTTTGTTTGTTTGTTTTGGGCTGGTTGTGGGCTTGAACTCTAGGTTTGGGTGCTGTCCCTCAGCTCTTCAGCTCAAGGCTGGCACCCTACCATTTGAGCCACAGCACCACTTCTGACCCTTTTTGCTTTTGTGATGCTGAGGAATCAGATCCAGGGCCTCATACATCCAAGACTATCACTCTACTGCTGAGCTGCCTTATCAGCCTGAGCTCCTGCTTACTGTTAGGTGCTGGCGGCCTGTGTTGCCCAATTCCCAGCCTAGAGTATATGGGTGGGGTTTTGGTGGGGTTTGGGCTTCTCTTGTCCTGGGCCTCCAGGTCTTTTGTTGTCACAGGTGTGCTTCCCAGGGGGTGCTGTTCCCTGTTCTTCTCCCCTCTGCTAAGGCGTATGCTCAGCTTTTGACTTCAGTTGGGAGGAGTTGGTTGTGTTGTTCAGGCACCGGATCCCCAGGCCTGGTTCCGGCCCCTGCCTGGAGCATGCTCGTTGGGCCTGTGCTGCTGTGTATACCACCTAGGTTATGCAGCCTGGGGTACACAGTTCAAATTTCTTCTACTGTTGGTTGTCTTGAACCAGGGGTGCTGTTCCTGGCTTGGGCATTTAAGCTCCCTTCCAGGGGCGCTCTTGCTCTAGCCTGGCCAGCAGAGTGTGCTCCACGGGCTGGTGGAGCTCTCGAACAGTTCCCAGTTCTAGTGGGTCCTGTGGTCCGGGTGTTGGGGTAGGGAGTCTGGGTCAGGGTCTGGGGATTCCCTCCAGCTCTGATCTCCCTTGAGGGATACATTGTCCCCTGTGGGGTACTCACCCTGGAGCTAGTTGATTCTGTGTGGTGTAGGTTGTCAGTTGCTGTTGCAATCCGAGTTCAGTTGGGGTGGTTGCGGGCTGGCCTGGGTGCTGGTGGCTCTGAGTGATTCTTTTCTGACTCTGCCTCTATTGAAGCTGTCAGGTCCACACCATGGCTCCTGTGAGGGTGATCTGCAGGCAGCCCCCTTGTGTCTCTGGGATGCCGGTCGTAGAGATCGGTGGGTCTGATACCGGTGCCTCAGGCGGCTTCTGCGCGGGTGGTCTGCAGGTAGCCCCCTGTGCCTCTGGGTCCCGGGCGGCCCCTGCCAGGTCGTTGCGATTGCGGTCAGGCGGGTCTGGTGCCTCAGGGGGCTTCTGCGCGGGTGGTCTGCAGGCAGCTCCCTTTGTCACACTGCCAGTGCCGGGCGGCTTTGGCAGGATGGAGCCTCTCTGCTCGGGTGGAGAGTGAGGGGTGGGGGTGGGATCTTCGTGGAGACTCCCAGCTGGTAGGTTTCTCAGTTTCTCTGTTCGTGGCGATCAGCTGGTCTGCAAACCTGTACCTCAGGCGGCTTCTGTGTGGGTGATCTGCAGGTGGCCCCCTGTGTCTCTGGGGCTCCAGCAGCCCCCACTGGGCTGGCTGGCCGTGGCTTGGCGCGTTGCCGGGAGGCCAGTTAAGATTGGGGGAGGGGCCTTCGCTCTTCTCTGTTCTGAAATTCTTCTTTTCCTCTCTTTCTTTTTTGTTATTTTCCACCTCCTGTTTTTCTCTGAGTGTTCATCTTTTTGTTGTTGTTGGTCTCTTGGGGAGATTAAGCATTGGAACTCGAACTCTCTTTTTGGTTGGGGAGAGCTGTGGTGTTTCCCTACTGCCCTGTCGCCCTTGAGGGCTAATTTTATACCCTGCTACTTTGCCAAAGTTTTGAATCAGCTTTAGTAATTTGGGAGTGGAGTCCATGGGATTCTTTAAATACAAGATCATGTCATCTGCAAGGAAGGAGAGTTTTACTTCTTCTTTCCCTATTTGGATCCCCTTTATGTTTGCATCTTGTTTTATTGCTGTAGCTAGGCATTCTAATACTACATTGAAGAGCAGTGGAGAGAGTGGACATCCTTTTCTTGTTCCTGAGTTAAGAAGGAATGACTTTAGTTTTTCACCATTAAGTATAATGCTGGCTGTAGGCTTTATTGTACTGAGGAATGTTCCATGGATTCCTAATTTTTCCAGAACCTTCATCATAAAGGGGTATTGGATCTTGTCAAATGACTTTTCTGCACCTATTGAGATAACCATGTGTTTCTTTTCCTTGCTCTTGTTGATATGATGAATTATGTTAATTGATTTGTATATATTGAACCAGCTTTGCATCCCTGAAATGAATCCTGTTTAATTGTAGTGTATGATTTTTTTGGATGAATTGTTGAAGTTGATCGGACAAAATTTTGTTGAGGAGTTTTGCATCAATGTTCATCAAAGAAATGGGTCTATAGTTCTCTTTCTTTTATGAGTCCCTGCCTGATTTTGGGATGAGGGTTATCATGGCATCCTAGAATGTGTTCGGTAGTGAACTTTCTCTTTCAATTCCATTGAAGCATTGCAGGAGTATTGTTTTGATCTCTGCTTTGAAGGCCTTGTTGAAGTCCACTGTAAAACCATCTGGTCCTGGGCTTTTCTTGGATGGGAGGTCTCTTATTGCTGCTTCTATTTCAATGCTTGATATGGGCTTGTTAAGATGGTTTAACTCATCTTGGTTTAGTTTCGGCATGTCCATATTTGCTAGGAAAAAGTTTATTTCTGCCAAGTTCTCAAACTTATTAGCATAAAGATTTGAGAAATATTCCCTTATAATTTTCTGAATCTTGGTTGTTCCTGTGGTGATGTTTCCATTCTTATCTCTGAATTTATTTACTTGGGTGTGTTCTCTTCTTTTTCTGATAAGATTTGCTAAGGATCTGTCAATTTTGTTAATTTTTTCGAAGAACCAACTCTTTGTTTTGTTGAATCTTTTTATGTTTTTGTTTGGATTCTAATTCATTTAATTCTGATTTAATTTTAATTATTTCTTTCCATCTACTGGATTGGGGTTTATCTTGCTGCTCTTTTTCAAGGAAGCTCAGATGTCTCATTAAATTGTTGATTTGTGTGTTCATTTTTGTTGAATATCATGAACATTTGAATTTCATTTCTAATCTCTTCCATGACCCACTGCTGATTCAACAGTGTGTTGTTCAGCCTCCATGTGTTATAGGACTTTCTTTGGTGGCTTTTGGTGTTGAGTTCTAATTTTATTCCCTTGTGGTCTGAGAGAACACGAGGTATAACTTCAGTGTTTCTGAATTTGGACAAGTTTGCTTTGTGACCTAAAACTGGTTCATTTTGGAAAATATTCCATGTGCTGCTGAGAAAAACATGTATTCTGATGCTGCTGAGTGAAATATTTGGTTGATGTCTGTTAAATCTAGTTCATCTATGCAGTTGTTTAGATCTGCGGTTTCTCTGTTGAGTTTTTGCCGAGTTGATTTATCTAGTGGAGATAGTGGTGTGTTAAATCCTCCAACAATTAATGTGTTTGGATCTATGTGAGATTTGAGAGAAAGTAGTGTTTCTTGGATAAATTTGGATGCTCTGTTGTTTGGCAAATAGATATTTAGAATTGTAATATCCTCCTGAATGAGAGATCTGACATTAGGATTGTAACTCCCGCCTGTTTATGGGGGCTGTTTGCTTGGTAGATTTTGTTCCAGCCTTTCACTTTCAAAATGTGTTTGTTTTTATGGGCAAGGTGTGACTCCTGAAGGCAGCAGATAGAAGGATCTTGCTTCTTAGTCCAACTAGACAGTCTGTGTCACTTAATTGGAGAGTTAAGTTCATTAATGTTGAGAGATAGGACTGAGAGGTATTTGGGAGTTTCTGCCATTTTATTCACCTTCTTGGGGGCTGCAGCAACTGAGTTCTTCCTATGGTTCTTGGATTCTCAGTTTGGGTGTGGTTTCTTGGCCTTTATTGTGGTCTTATTAGTTTTGTATGTGTAGGACATCTTTAAGTATCTTTTGTAGGGCTGGTTTGGTGGAGATATATTGTTTCAGTTTTTCTTTGCTATGGAAAGTTTTTATTTGACCTTCAGTTATGAAGGAGAGATTAGCTGGGTCTAGTATTCTTGATTGATAGTTGTTTCTCTTTAGGGCATGGCATACATCATTACAGGGTCTTTTTGCTTTAATTGTCTCTGCTGAGAAATCTGAGGTAGATAACTGTCAAGTGACAGTTCTCTTCTTAAGCAAGACTTAAGATGCCACTGGCATCTTCTCTACTGCTCTCTAGTTTATTGAGAATACCCAGGGAAAAGAAAGGCAATGTCTGGTAGAAGCCTCAGTGGGGCAGTAAAGTGTGGAGGAGTAATATCAATAAATATAAAATGACCGGACAGTCTTAAGAAGTTTGTATTTCAGCAACAACACTTGTACCTTATTTTCAGATCTAGCACTCACACCTTTATATGCTAGGTGCTTATTTCCCCTATGTACCTAAACTACCTCTGAGGAAAGGAAATGAAGAGCTTCTCCTTGGCTTCAGGAGTTCTTCTCTACTAAGAAAATAGTGGAGTGAAAAGGCAGAATAAGGAGCAGACATCAACTACACCCAACTCCACTGATAAAACTAGAAGCTTGCTTTTATTATGCCATGGGACACCAAGCCTGCCCACCTTTCCCAGTCCTCTTTTCTGATACACCAAGGGAAGGTCTTCTTTGCCTTAGATAACCAGATGGAGATCACTGTTATAATGGAAACAGGATGGTAATTAGATTTAGGAAGCGTAAATATCAGGGATCATGTAAGAAGTTGAGTCTCTATCTCTCACAGTGGCAGAGTACAGTAGCAGTCAGCCCCAATGACAGAAGCATAAGAAGGAAGATCACAACCCCATCCATCCTGAAAGTAAAAGAAGCCCCTACCTCAAAAATGAGCAATGGAAAATGAGACTACCAGTGATAGAGCACCTGAATAGCATGTGCAGGACCCTGAATTCAATTCTCAGTACACAAAAGAAATAGACAAACTGATGTTTGAATTGACCATACCATTTTTTATTCTTGCCAGAAGTTTGTGAGCTTCAATGGCTCTCTGTTTTCTCACTAGCTCTTGGTGCTGTTCATTTTCTTTGTGTTAGCCTTTCTAAAAATTTGTGATGATATAACATAGTTACAATTTACCTTCTCTTTATGAAAAATGATGTTGATACAATTGTTTGTGCTTATTTGTCCTTCCAGTATCTCTGTTTTTTAAAATTAAGTGCTTGCTCATTGTTTTTGTTTTATTTACTGTTGTTGTTACAGTATTTTTGTTGTTGTTGTTATAGTTTTCTGATCATCTTTAATATAGCTTTGGATATCAGTCCTTATGATATTCGTGATTTGTGAATATTTTCCCTTAGATTATGTAGCTTCTCTTTCTTTTAGGTTCACAATGTCTTTCAAAAAGTATGTCTTGCTGGGTGCTGGTAGCTCATACCTTTAATCCTAGCTAATCAGGAGGCTGAGATCTGAGGATTGAGGTTCAAAGCCAGACTGGGCAGGAAAGTAAGTGAGACTCCAATTAACTACCGGAACACTGGAATTGGCACTGTGACTGAAGTGATAGAGTGCTTCCCTTGAGCTGAAGAGCTCAGGGACAGCGCCAGGCCCAGAGTTCAAGCCCCATGACAGACTCCCCCACCCCCCCCCAAAAAAAATATGTCTTAAGTTAGTATCTAATTAATCATGAGTTTACTTTGCGTTAAAGATCAAATTTTTGTTGTCATAGTTAAGAATATTTTACCTAATCTAAAAGTTATAATGAATTTGTTTTATTCTGTGTCTCTGACTGTTTTACATTTTACATTAGAACCTGTTTCATATTTATGGATACCTTTTATTTATTGTTTATGGGAACAGTATTGCTAAATATTATTCAGCTGTCATTGATGATCTTTTCACTATATGTTATCTGAACTTATAGCTACTTTGGATGTGTTTCCTTCCTCAAACAAGAACTATATATAAATATATGAATATCTATAACTATAGGTATTTAAAATCAAAGAATATGTTGTATTTTTCCAACATAAAGTATATTTATTTTTCCCAAACAAAATGTAATAAATCCCCTCATCTATTTCATTCACTTTCTTTATTAAAAACAAAAGAATAAAAAACAGTGTGACTAAATTTCTGACTCTTTAAAGATAATTAGATGTTGATTCTGTTGAAAATTTTAAGTGAATTAAAATATTATTATAACCTAATCTATATAATAACCAGGACTTGGAATGAGTTTAAAAACTTATACAAGTTTTACATGAATCAATGACCAACTACCCATAAAATAAGTAAAAGGCAATAAATGGTAAATATTTTAATCTGTATTAAACAAGTTGTGAAGAAATACCCTCTTGTTGAAAAAAATTATAGTATTTTACTTTTTCTTTCTAAATTACAATGGTCATTACAAAAACCATGAACAGAGTAGTTTATCAGAGTCCAAATTCTATTTTTCACAGTTCTGGAGCCTCAGAAATGCAAGGTTGAAGTACAAACATAGTGATTTTCTTGTGAGGCCTGCTTTCTGGCTGTGTCCTCACATATTGGAAGGAGTGCATCTATCTGTCTGGGGCCTCTTTAGTTTTTTTTTTTTTATTTTATTTTATTTGTGAACATACAGAGGGGTTACAATTACATGGGCAAGATAATGCATACCTTTCTTACCAAGCAATGCAGCCTCCTCCTTTGTTTACCCTTCACCTCCCTTCCCAGCCTCTCCCCTCCCCCCCACCCAATCCTTCCCCCCCCTACTCTCCCCCCACCGACATTGTGAAGCTCCTTTTTGACATGACAACTTGTACTTCTCATTGTTGCAACAGGTCCACCTGAATCCTTAAATGACTTGTTTTTCCCCATCTCCTCCATAACTTATACTGACATCAAATATATTGAAAGCGGGAGTTATACTGTGGGGGAGGGACATACAAAGCAACAAAGAAATAAAGTTATAAATGCGTTAGAAACACATGCATGAAAGAAAAAAAAATTAAAATACTTATCTAAGGATTCATTTTCCTAACATCACATTATCTGACTTTTTCCGCTTGACTCATACATATACTAGATACTGCAAATAAGGGAAACCATGGGACCTGGGGCCTCTTTTGTATCTGGGGTCCACACACCAAAAATTGCCCCTGTTGACTTAATGCTCTCTCAATGATTTCACCTTGTTATTATTACTATATTATCTTTAAATAGCTCTACAAAGGAGTTTAAATTCAACACATCTATTTATGAAAACACAGTATCTTCATCACTTTTACCCATATATCCCCTCTAGTAACTGGTTCCATTTTCATAAATAGACATTGAATGACTGTTTTTTGCCTACCATTCATCTTCTCCTCCCCATCTGGTATTACAATCACTACTTTTGATGCTGTTGTTATGGCAGATGAGCTTTGGTGGCACCAAAATATAACAGAGAGTTCATAGGTCACATTAAAATTATCTGTAAAGACAGGAACTTTGGTGAGAAAATATTACATCGGAGCAATAGGATTCATTTTAGTTATTGTCACACTATTAAAATTATATCAAACATTTAAAATTTCTCTCATAACAGGAAGTGTCTATATGGGGAAATTGGGTTATTTACTTCGGTTTGTTGAAAGATGATGTCTTTTTTTAAGCCTGTAAGATAGCCATGCCATGGAAGCAATAAATAAACAGAATAGTTATTTCTGAGTTTAGTTATATAGCCAATAGATGTTGACAATCCTGTTTTATGTAAATAGTCGTCTTTACATTATATTTTGGTTTGTTGCTCCTTTTAGTTGTAAAGTAAATGAATATCATTCAGTTTTACCTAAAATGTTACTAGAGAATTGTTCATATTTTGAAATTAAAATATAAATAGCTTACAATTATTGTTTTAAAAATTACTTAAATACTGTTTTAATCTGAGAAGTATGAAATATCATAACTAATGATTATAAAATACTTATAGGTCTACATTAAGTAGAAATGTCGTTTATGTCATACAATTTTCTTTATTGGCTCATTTTATTTTGGAAGGCTTACTCTATAAAACCAAGAGGTTTATTTGATCAGAGGTTTATAATCAACTCTAGAGAATATTTATTCATCCCTACAGTCATATCCCATTTTTTTGTCTATAAAGTGGAAGTAGGTAATAACCACTGATTGTTTGATGATTATCTGCTCAAGACTGTATTCATGAAGCCACCTATTAAGGGAGATCAACACTGTCAGAATTTGCTCTTCATAAATTTTATCTCTATAGTTCACATCTTTGCTAACATACACATAAGATTATAGATCAAATGTTACTTAAAATATATCCCAAAAAAACCTATATATAAGGTACACACATGCCAAACCTGGAGATAGATTGCAGACAAGTGCTGATAATATATAAAACTTTGAAGTCATGTCATCATCAGTTGGAATAAAAACAATTTCTCTTACATTGTGCTTATAATCATCTACCAAAGTACTTCATACATTCATAGACTCATTCATGTTCACAAGGACCATAGAAAGTATAAGGGCTAAATTGTCCTTGCATTGTTTTAACCTCAGAAATCAAACAAATTTCAGTAGCTGAATCTTCCATCATGGCACAAACTTTTCCTTTTTGTAAACAAATTGTTGTGGATTGAATTTGCAGTATTCTCCACAGCTCATTGTTGAAGGATTAGTACCAAGGTAGCTGTACTGGAAACTTTAGGAGACTAGACTGCAAGGAAGAAATAGGGAAGAAATAGTGGAAGAAATTCCTATAGGGCTGTATTCTGTCCCGGTCTCTCCTTTCTGTCTCTCTTTGCCTCTATCTCTCTCTGTCTGTCTCTTTCTTTTGTTTTTTCTCTTTGTTTTCTGGCCACTTCTGAACTGTGAGCCCCAAAATATCAGTGGTCCTTTAAACTGTTTCAGATATTTGGTTAAGTTAATCAAAACTTTACTGACCAAAAAAAAAAAAAATAGAAAATAGACAAGAGAGATTAGAGCTGATGTTATGGTTCAGCAACTTTTGAAACTAGTTCATGAAAAAAGTTTGAACAACTTTTCAGGTGTGGACTGAAAAATAAAAACAACTTAGAGTGCTCTAAGCAAATCTTAAAGGGTACTTCTGGCTTTAGCTCAGACCAGAAATTTAATAAGAACGTGACAAGAAAAGACAGCTCATGAGATTTTCAGATGGGGACACAGGCTCATTTGGACATTGAACCTGAGACCATTCATGGCCACTGTGACAAAGAACTTGTCTGTATTCTGTTCTTCCCTTGAGACTTTGTGAGAGGCGCAGATTAAAAATGACAGATTAATTTGGTAGAGAAAATTTAAAGGAAGCTCAAAATTCAGGCTGTGGCATAGTTATTACTAGCAGTTTCAATAGGCTTATAGTACAAACTGGGGAAGAAAATACAGAATGGAAAGATTTTTTAATTTAGGTTTTTTTTTCTCTCCAATTTGCCAAAAAATCCTTATGTAAATCCTTACATCAAGAGAAAAGATGAATTGAGGGTATTGGAGAAATGGCCCAAACCAACCCAAACAATTGTTTGTAGTATTCATGGAGTTTTACTTAGAGATGTCTGGCCAATTGCAGGAGAGTGAACAAATGCATCAGTGATGCTTACTAGATACTATGTTGAAAATGAACTATACAATTTGTGTGTGGGGATGGGATAGAAAAATTGGGTTGAAAGTGAGAGGAGGGGTGACATTGTTCAAAAAGAATGTAATCATAACCCCTCTGTACATCACCTTGACAATGACAATAAATAAATCTTTTTAAGAAAAGAAAGGGGATATTTATACAAAGGAGTATTTGAGAGGACTTAAAATGCTAGCCTAGGAGTGTCCACAATTCACTTGTATCAGAATTAGCCTGATGGAAACCTTTCATTTCTGAGCAGCAGTGATTGCTCTAGAATTACTTTGCCTTACGTCCCACAGCATCATTTCCTAAATGAGCAGAAAGACTTTTCTTACTGTGTAAAATGAAATGCTCAAGAGTCATCATAAAAATGTGCCTCCTCTACAAAACAAATCAACTAAAACTTTGATTTTTATTGTAATCCTGTTCAAGCCTAAGATCTCTAAATATTGTCCACTTTAATTTGCACTTAACTAAAGAAAAATTCATCACCATTTGTGAAAGCAAGTGACTTACTGCTAACCACTCACTCTCTATGGAAAGATATTCCATGAATAATTTCACCACTTGTATGTGTGTGACATTGTACTACACAAAGGTGTTCAGCGTCATGGCTTCTAAAATGAATGTGTGCTATTGTTTCTGACATCAGCTTATGTAGGAAATGGAGCTAGCTGATACTAAGATTGAATAGTTTGCATCCAGTTTACAAAGCTGAACATTTTCCCAATCACTATTTACATAAAGTACAAAGATTTGCTTTTCCCTGTTTTGTTATTCAGTTTTCTGTTATTGTTAAAATATCTGAGATGATCAATTTAGCAAAAGGACAGGGTTATTTTGGCTCATGATTTCCAGGGTTTCAGTCTATGGTCATTGAGCCCCGTGGCTTTGGGCCTGTGGCCAGACCCATGGCATTTGGAAGGAAAGTAAGAAAGCAGAGGGGATTAAGGTCTCAATATCCTTTTCAAGGGCATGCCTTCAGTTCCTCAACTTCCTCCAATTGTTTTTTTTAAAGAAACTTGTCAGGCACCAGTGACTCGTGTATAATTTTAGCTACTTGGGAGGCTGAGATCTGAGGATTGCAGTTTGAAGCCAGCCCAGGCAGGAAAGTCAGTGAGGGTCTTATTTCCAATTAACTGATAAAAAGCTGGAAGTGGAGCAGGACCTCAAGTGGTAGAGTGCTAGGTTTGATCACAAAATCTTATGGACAGCATTCAGGTCTTGAGTTGAAGCCCCAGGACTAGCATACACACACACACACACACACACACACACACACACACACACACACACACACACACACACACACACACACACACACACAAACTTTCATCTACATTTCCAAATAACTATGCATAGTTACATAAATAATAAAGTTACGTAAAAAGTATTACATAATCATGAATATAGTATCATATAGTATTGCATGATTACATAACATAAAAAGTATTACATAATTATATAGTACAAGAAAAAATAGATTTGGTTTAAAATATATATTCTTTAATTTCAGATATGTCTTTAGAATTGTTGGTCATTATGTAATTTATATATATAAAGAAGGGTATATCTTATAGAAGCATCAAAATCTCTAAATGTCAAACAGTCTCTACTGTCTTTTTTATTAGTTTTGAAGTCTGAACTTAGGCTTCCCACTAGATAGGAAGGAACTCTATTGCTTACGTCAAGCCTCTGTTCCTTTCTGTTTAGATAACTTTTTGTCTAGGCCAGCCTGGACCATGATCCTCCTTTTTACACTTCCTTTCATAGAAGGGATGTAGGACACAGGCACAGCTTCATGGGAATGTTTTCTGCCTGCAGTAGCATTTAACTAGGATCTTTCCAGTCTCAGCTCCCTGCAGAGATGAGGTGACAGTTACAAGTCATTATTTCTAGGTATTGGTGGAAATGGAGGCACATTAATTTTTGCCTAGGCTATCCTCAAACTACAATCCTCCCAACCTCCACTTATGTCCTATTTAGCTCAGGTTACAGGCTTGAGCCTCCATGCCTGATTCATTGTTAAATTTGGAAATTTTTGATGGATAAATTTATAAAAATAGGGACAGACATAACCATTAACAAAGGGCTATAGATAATAAAAATGATGACAAGATTATAGAAATGATTATGAGATTCAGGACCCTTATGACACAAAAGAAGAGAACAAGGCAGAAAAATAAAAGAAAAAAACTATTCAACCAAGCCCACACAAATATCAGCATCAGTTTCAGTTTAAATTTGATAAGTACTTTAGTATATGTAGAATGAACTAATTTCTTTCAAAAGGGCTTAATGAAATTGAAATTGTTTTTTTCATTCTTATTAGAATTTTCTTTTCAGAGACTCAACAGAACCTCAAGGCAAAAAATAAATTCTTTAAGATGTTTTATAGTAGAATATGAAAAATTGGCACACTCACATGCATTTCTATTTCACCATAAAATAGAATTCATAATCATTGTCACATGGGAAAGTAATCTAGAGTATATAGCCTAGAAATAGGAAAAAGAAATATACTGTAGAGATGGGCCAAAGAGTTACTGCAATTTTGAAATATTATATTTTCGTGTATTTTCTACTACTTTTGGCATCCATAAACTTTACAATTTTAATGTAGTGAGATTTTTGTTTTTTTAAAGTAATGTGTATATCTAGTGTTTTCAAGTAAATCCTTCTCTTACCAGGCATCAGTAGCCTATATTAACTAAGCAGACTGAGACCTGTAATACTACAGTTCAAAGCAAGCCCAGGCAAAAATGTCTATCACACTCCCATCTCCAATTAACCAGCAAAAAGTTGGACTTGGAGGTGTGGCTCAGGTGGTAGAAGGCCAGCCAAAAGCTGATCCAGTGCAAGACTACTTAGTTCAAACCCCAGTACCAGGATTTACAGAAGAGGAGACACTTTCAGCAAACAGCTTGGAATGCAGGATATAAGGGACCATGTCTCTGATGTTGTTAAACAGCAGATGGATGGGAGAGTATATCCATATATCTCTGCCTACTTTGAAAGAAATACAGATCATTACATAAAACAACTACACTGAGAATTTTCAGTTTAGAGAAAGGTGGAAGTATAATTGACATTAAATTTTATCATTATTAGACACAGTAAATTTATAATGGTTGTCCTTAAAATGTAACATAGACAAGAGACATTTTCCAGCTGAAAAGCAAAATTCAGTTACCTAGTTTCTGGTTTTTGTTAAAAAGTTTGTCATGCTTTAAACTTAGATCATCATGTTTGTTTTTTTTTTACTTTGAATGATTTGGGCTATAAATACTACTTCATTTCAAGTGCTGTGTACAGCAAGCAGCTAGTTTGTGTATTGCACATGAATTAACATATATTTCCATTTAGATAAATGTATTAAAACTTTTAAATATTTTAAAATATTTCCGCCTGTAATCTAAAACTGTACTTAATATTCTCCTAAAGTAGACTTTTCAATCTTACTGAATCTCTCTAATTGTCTATAACCTAGTGTGTGTGTGTGTGTGTGTGTGTGTGTGTGTGTGCTGACAGTTCTGGAGTTTGAACCCAGACCTCACACAGCTTGGACCATGTGTATATTTAAATGATCACATGTGATATCTATATTATTAATCTGACCTTGTGTGGTTGATTTCTGTACCATTCCCTACTCAGCCAAAAATTGATACTTAGATTTAAATGAAGAAATGAAATAGGGATGGAGTAGTGGAGATGAGGTGTAGTTTCATAAAAATGAAAGGTTGAGGGCTGGGAAGGTGGCTCAGTGGTAGAGTGCTTGCCTTGCATGCAGGAGGCCCTGGGTTCGATTCCTCAGCACCACATAAGCAAAAAAAGAAAAAAGCCCAAAGTGCAGCTGTGGCTCAAGTGGTAGAGCGCTAGCCTTGAGCTGAAGAGCTGAGGGACAGCGCCCAGGCCCAGAGTTCAGACCCCACGACTGGACCCCCCCCCCAAAAAAAATGAATAGTTGAAGGTTTCATTGGAAGAACAGAGAGATTGTGATATGCAAATGTTATCAGAATTCATTCTGCACGACTTAAATATGCTGGATTCAGCTTGGTTTCAGTCTCAGAAAAGTTCTCTTCGCCTAGAGCCAAAGTTCAAACACATAGGCTTTGCAAAGGTAGGGTAGGTATCGACAGGGTTGGCACTTCCATCAGGAAGACCAGAGGCTCTTCCTGAAAGGCATAGGAGATACTCCAATGAGGCCTGGAGTTGGTCTTGGACATCAGTATCTATCTTTGTAAAAGTACCTTGCCTGGCATTCATCGTTTCCTAATTTATCTTTCTACGCTTGCAGTTCCCTCTGATTCTGAGACCCAATATTGTCATTGTTCCTCCTAATCCCCAGCCCTAGACAATTTCGTGTGGTTGGATCTTAGCAGTGGTGAATGAGCAGCTTCTACTTAACAGAATTCTGTTTTGTTCAGTGTCAGCTTAGTGAATTAAGTTTGCTGAGCCTTAATTAAACCATTAATAATGTGGGTGATACATTGTATTGGTCAGGGTTCTCCAGAGGAACAGCAACAGTAATAGAAGAGAATAGGGGAGAGAGAAAGAGAGAGAGAGAGAGAGAGAGAGAGAGAGAGAGAGAGAGAGAGAGAGAGAGAGAGAGAGACAGACAGACAGACAGACAGACAGACAGACAGACAGACAGACAGACAGATACAAACACAGATACGGACACAGTCACAGAGACATAATTATGGGGCACTGAGAAACCTCACATTTTTAAATTTGAAATAAGCTAGACACCCAGGACAGCCAGTGATGGAATTCAGTCTGAAGGTCAGGTAACTAGGAAAACTGGGGATGGGATGGTATAAGTCTCAATAAGTCTCCACTCAAGCATTCATCAGACTGCTTTTGAGTTTATATAGGTAAATGCTCCCTTCATCTCCCTTCCTCCTATTTTCTGTTCCTGCCCTCATAGTATTCAATGATGCCCACTTATATTGAAGAGGGTAAATCTGCTTCACTGAATCTACCAGTTCAAATGATTATATCTCCCATAAACCTCTTCACAGACATATCTAAAAATAGTGTTTAATCACATATCAATCCGATTGACACACAAAATTAAGCATCTGGTATATTAATATCACTTATTATCTTTATTGTCCATACTTTTTAAAACACTTGTAGATACATTGATGTATTAATACTAGTTCTGCAGCAAGGTTCAGTTATGTCATTGTTAAATCTTCATGAATCTACATGAATATGAAACATTTTTATGTAGTCTCAAATCTGTAATACATATAACTCAGTAAATTTGGTCAAGACACATTGACTCCTAACTGAAAATCAAGTTCATAGATGTTAACTAATGAAGTAAGTTTACCTTTTACAGAAGTTCTACTTCAGGCAAGGGCTCTAATATCTGAGTCAAACCTCCAGCTTAAAGTTTTTTTTATTCTGAGGATCGCAGTTCAAAGCCAGCCCGGGCAGGAAACTCTGAGAAACTCTTATCTCCAATAAACCACCAGAAAATCAGAAGTGGGGCTGTAGCTCAAGTGGTAGAGTGCTAGCCTTGAGCTGAAGAGCTGAGGGACAGCGCTCAGGCCCAGAGTTCAAGCCCCACAACCAACAAAAAAAAAAGTTTTTTTTTTTTATTTAAAGATTGGCATAAGAAAAATTGGCATACATGTCATAGGGATTCTTATTGATAGTGTAGCAACAGCTTCATAAATAATCTTTACACAGAAAATGAAGAGAATGGGACTGGGAATGTGGCTTAGTGGAAGAGTACATGCCTAGCGTGCATGAAGCCCAGGGTTCTATTCTTCAGTACCCATATACAGAGAAAAAGCCGGAAGTGGCATCGTGGCTCAAGTGGTAGAGTGCTAACCTTGAACAAAAGAAGCTCAGGGACAGTGCCCAGGCCCCAGACCAGTTCAAGCCCCAGAACTGGCAAAAAAAAAAAAAAAAAAAGAAACAAGAAGAGGAGGAAGAGGAGGAGAATGGGGTAACATGTTTAGAGCCAATCTGCACAAATTCCATTCCTGAGTTAATTTGCTAGCACTGTGACATTGGGGGAAATTGACTTAACCAGTTTAATACAATTGAAATGAGTTGTATATATTAGAGGCTTAGAACAGTGCTGGACATATAATAATAGTTGCCTTTTAAATACCTATTGCGTGAATATTTGTGCAAAAGTAGTTTGATATAGCACTAAATGTATAACTCAACAACGTTTTACTGAGGGAAGAAATGAATGGATTATTTGCGAGTGTAATAGTGCATCACTGTCTAAACTCTGAAACAAAAAATAAATTATTTAAATATATTACATTATATACAGATATTTTTATAGTAAGTGGGGGGCACTTTTTACACAAGATTTCTAACTTTCAGGTTACTATTCTAAACAATTTTAAGTAAGTTACCTAGTTCATTTGAGTGGAGTAGTTGGTGTATGTACATTCACTTATAAAATGATTTGTTTTTATATCTATATGTGCATGAACCAACACATATTTTGTGTTCTTCATTTATGAACTTGCATGCATGCATAATTATAAAATGCAGTCTAGAGAGAGGAGTAAACTTATTCAACCACTGGTCACTCCAGCTGGAGCTTAGGTGCAAATATTGGTTATTACCTCATGAAAAGAGTTTATCTTTCCTGAAGTCTGGAGAGATGGGAGCATGATTGTGCCTCCCTGGGTGGCTGTGAATATTGGGAGACAATGGATGAGATATACACTGTGTCAATGTCCTGCTTTCTTCTTGGCATATCCACAATTCTTCATTATTTGTTTTATGGTATCTATTTTCCCAGGAATATCTTTATGAAAATAAATCAAAATAGGTATATGATATCCTCTTTAAATTCACGTACATTTTGGCTTACTAGATTATCAGAAATGTCTGCGATATGTTTTGATAATCAATTGATAATGTGATTTCAATGTGGTTATATGAAATAGTTTTTAGGCTATACTTTGCTAAATTAAGCTCCTTATTACAACAAACACCTAGATTTCCTTCACTTCCAGGTTACTTCTTTCAAACGAAACCTGTAATTAGCCAGAAGGTCCTAAGAGGAAATATTTTGGCCATGTAGAATCCCCAAATAAAAGCCAGTCAATATCATCTTGCTTACTATTGGCTAGACTTCTTTACTTATAGATATATGTGCACAATAGTAGACTTTTTAAAAAGCCTTCAATTGCTTAAACTTTTTAATATGTTACATTTTCATATGTGTACTGTGCTTTAGTTTGAGCTATGTATCACATCTACTCATTTAACAATTCTCATTTTACATTAGTTATTTACTAGATAGTGCTAGAACACAGAATCTCTAAAAAGTTGATTAAGGAAAAACATGATTTCCTTGTCCTAAACCAAAATGAGATTCCATCCAAGGCACATCAATATTTGATAAAAATGTTTTAAAATCTTCTTTTATCAGGTCTTTTCAGGCAGATTAATTCAGTATTTCCACCGTGCACTTTCCATGTGTGTTTAAAGAATATTAATGAAGTCAGACTGTCTATTCAATGAGGTCACATCATTTATTTTAAGATTAATTCAATAATTTTCTTGTAAAATTAGCTACAGTTTCCTTTTTCCAATATAAATACTGACTGAAACAGTACCTGCTCTTGGACAGCTTAAGTTCAATAAAACTTTCTCCAGTGATAGAAATGTTCCAAAATGTCTATTGGGCCCTCCAAATGTGGTCAATGTAGCTGAAGGAATGAAGTTTTCATTTCATTTCCATTGATCTTGATTTAAAGTAGAACAGCCACAGCTTGCGAGTTTTCATCTAACCCATTTTTTTTTTTTTAAAGAAACAGTTGGAATTACAAATAAAGCATAAAGTTTGTGAGCTTGGGCAATGCACTTCAAAGCAGCAATTTCATCCCTTCTTTTCAGTCTCCTGCACACAGTTACTCGAGCTATGACTCTGGCAAAAACGAGAGTGTTGACAGAGGTGCAGAGGACCTGTCACTCACCAGGGGGGATGAGGACGAAGATGACCACGATGACCACGATGATTCTGAGAAAGTGAACGAGACAGATGGTGTGGAAGCGGAGCGGCTGAAAGCTTTTAATGTGAGTCCTGCCAGCCCCCCCTTCCCCCCCCACCCCGTGTGGCTTTCCTTTGTGCCACGAGACTTTCATGTTGTTGCTTGTTGGTCAATGTGGATATTTTTTAGAGACATGTTTGTTTAATTCACAGAAGGATTTAAAAAGTACATGAAACACTCATTGCCAAGCAGACACCAGAATTGCTGTGTTTTGTTTAGAAATGTTAAAGCCAAATATGTGAGCTGAACACGGGAACTGTGTTGTGTGAGTATGTATGCATGTTTACCTAGAGGACGAAGCGGGCCGCAGCTTTTTCTCCAGATGAGATCCGGAGAAGATCGCCTGCCTGTCATCAGTTATTTCCTTTTGCTTTCCTAGCTTTTCTAATTGTGCATGACAAGAGAATCAAGTGTTCGTTGTCAGGGCAGGGTAGCACGGTGGAACGATCATATTGACCATTAATAGAGCGTTAATGGGGTGCTCAGTTGTCAAAGTGTACTGTTATTTTCTGACTTTTTTTTTTCTACACGATAGTCTATTCTGTCTGTCTTGTCTGTCTGTCTGCCTCTCTCTTTCTCTTTTTCTTCTCTCTATTTTTTTTTAAGAAAACCAACCATTTAGAAAAAAAATATTCTTTAAAGAGTGTTTGTTTAAACTTTCTGGCTTTCCATTGCGAACTTCTCCAGTGCATATACCAGAAAAGAATATTTTCCTATCGGTAATCAAGACAGGAAGCTAGGAACAGAAGAGAGCAGCCCTCCAAACCCTTCTCTGTCTCCCTCTTGCCAACAGATGTTTGTCAGGCTGTTTGTAGATGAAAACTTGGACCGAATGGTCCCAATCTCTAAGCAGCCCAAAGAAAAGATCCAAGCTATCATTGACTCATGCAGGCGACAATTCCCTGAGTACCAAGAGCGTGCCAGAAAACGTATACGTACTTACCTCAAGTCCTGCAGGCGGATGAAAAGAAGTGGTTTTGAGATGGTGAGTTCTGAATCACAACACAGCCCTAGATTCCATCCAAACCCCACATGTAAACCATGACACTATTTCTTTTTTTTTTCATCTTAAGTGTCTTTTTTAATTTATTTTTTATTTTTTCCATGATGTCAGGTCAAGGGGATTTTTTTTTTGTTTGCTTGTTTGTTTTTTCCCCTTCGCCTTCTCATCTTCCTGAAGTATTGCTTCCCTTTGTTTATTTACAATAAGGACGATCTTGGGAGACCAGGACTCACAGAACTGTGTGATATCATGTCATGGAACAAAATGAGGATGATACAAGTAAAGCCAAGGCAAAGCCACATCCTGTTGATGTTTGTTTTTTTTTCCCCCTCATTACTGAAGTGGGTGTGAGGTTGTTCAAGTCTTGACAGGAAGCAGCTGCCCTTGCTATAGATGGCTTATGAGAATGGCTGTCTCTGGAACCAAAGGAAATGGATGGATCCAACGGTTCACAATAGTAAGCCCCGATGATGACTATTAGGGAAGGAAAATGATGATGTGAAAACTAAGGCTTTGCTGCTTTCTGTGTTTGTAGGTGTACTGTGAACTTCTCCATTCACTTAAGCTTTTGAAGATGGGTGAAACGAAACATGTTAGTTTATGTTGAGTTGGAATAACCGGAACAGGGAATCAATGTTTTTGAAATCCACTCTATTATAACTTGTTCTAATTTTTACACATAGAAACTAAGCTTGCTTTTTTTTTTGTTGTTTTGAAACGTGTATGTGTGTATGTGTATGTTTGCAGAAATGTACTTGACATTTTCTTTCTTTTTTTCAGTGTTAGGAATCAAGCCTAGGGCACTGAATATCCTAGAAAACTGCTTCTCTAGCAAAGTAACTATACCAGTCAGCCAGATATGTATTACAGACATTTTGACATCATTTTTTTAAATACTCTGACTTGAGCAAGTTCAATGAAAGCATAGATTATTACTGTGTGTAGTCTGTGACTCTTTCTTTTATTATTTTATTGTAAGACAATAATTAAAAGATAATCATCTTTTAGTAGTTGTACAAAGGAGCTGCCATTAAACAAAGAAGTTTATGAATACAATGTATCTAATTTCTAAAGAGATAGTTTATTGATGTATGTCATCTGTGAGAATCTTGGAGATGTGAATGATAGGAACAGCAAAGATACTTACTAGAAACTCTTCTTTGTTGGCTTCTAAAAACCCCTTTGTAACTGTTTAATGGAAAAGTGACTACTCCTTATGGAGGAGAGCTACTTCTAGGAGGGGAAGAACATGTGCTGTCTTCCCAGAGAGCTTGCATTTGAGTTCTGGATCCACTTCTTTTGAGCTATGACTTGGACAACTTACTTCTAGTGCCTTTGCACAATTCTTCCTTAGAGTAAAATCATAATCCCTAGTCTTAGTGCTGTGAGAAATAATGGATCTGCTAGTTCCCAGGGTCTCATGTCAGGCTCTGCATGCATTCCCTAGCAAATGCTGTGCTTTCTTTCGATCTTAACTCTGAAAATACTATCAAATATTATTAAACTCATTACCTGAAGAAATATTCATTAAAACATGCATTATCTTATATAGAACATTCCAGTTCCGTACCTGTAGCTCTCTCAGGATACCTGCATTAGAGTTGAAGCTTGCAGTGTGTAAGTCTGAAAATAAAAATGATAAATGTTTAGTAAAGTTTGAGAGTAGATGTGGTATAGTAAGAGAGAATGAGATAACCACTTGAAATATATATATATATATATAGTTATTCTCTTACAGAATTTTTATTAAATGATCTGTGTAACAGGAGATAGATGTAAAGATATTGATAAAGGGCCACTTAGTAGTTGCCATAAAGTAAAAATAGAGGCTCAATATATTTTGGAGTATAGTGTAGTAGACATACATGATATAATATTTTATATCTTTCATTTTTAAAAGACAAAGTGATCGTCATGTAGAATGCTTTACTTGCTCTAAGGCATACTCCAGACATACAAGTTTTTCAGAGTTAATTGCCTTTTCCATTAATATATGTATTTAGGTTGAACATATAAATGCTGAAATGTTTGTGCCATGCATAGAAAGACCAAAAGCCGATTGTACAAAGACAAATTTTATAAACTAATCTTGAAGGAAATATACTGTAAATAAATTATATATTATTTAACTTATTTAAAATGTTTTAATTTATTTTTTGTTATCTTTAAACAGTTGCAGAAAGGAGTTACCATTTAACAAAGCAGTATTTGAACAAAATGTTTCACATTTCAAATTGTTCAGTATATTTTTCAGCTGCACAGCACTACACAGTAGTAAGAAGAAACATGATACTTCTTGCATGTTACTTAAGAAAACATACTGTGATATTTTTTGGTCATCATGACTGGTTGAGGTGATGAATTGTTTGGAAAGAAATGGTGCTCAAATAATACCAGGAAAGGCTGGCATTGCTGGCTCATAACTGTAATCCTAGCTACTCAGGAAGCTGAGATCTGAGGATTGTGGTTCAATGACAGTACAGGCAGGAGAGTCCATGAGACTCTTATCTCTAATTAAGCAGCAAAAAGCCAGAATTGCAGCTGTGGCTTAGGTGGTAGAGTGCCAGCCTTGAGTAAGAAAGCTTAAAGAGAGTACGTAGGCTCTAATTTCAAGTCCCAGTACTGGTACAAAACAAAACAAAACTAATAAGCAGTGCCTGGCTTTACATTAAGTAATGGCTGGCTGTAAGTTAATAACATAATTTAGCTCATTTTGTTTAAAATTTTTATATGTCACTGCCAATACCTACTTTCATTTTTTTTTTTTTTTTTTGTCAGTCTTGGGGCTTGAACTCTGGGCCTGGGCACTGTCTCTGAGCTCTTCAGCTCAAAGGTAGTACTCTACCACTTGAGCCACAGCGCCACTTCTGGCTTTTTCTGTTTATGTGGTGCTAAGGAATCAAACCCAGGGCCTCATGCATGCAAGGCAAGCGCTCTACCACTGAGCCACCTTCCCAGCCCTTTCATTTTTAATATGTTGATTCATTGTCACAAAATGTGAGTAGGATTTTGTGTCAGTTTGAATACATACCCTTGTACATAAAAACTAATTTTAGTTTTAATTACCCTTGTAATTAAAACTAAAATATTTTACACAAATATTTTACTAGGTAATTCTTAAATGTGTTAGCATTTAAGAAAATCCCACAGGATTTTTCAAAAATTGAATTCAAATTCAAGAATAAATGCTTTGTTACTGTGTTTTCTGTTGGTAGATAGGAAATAAAGGTTGCATTTTCAGTATGTGATTAATTTACATGCATATCATTCTGCAATACATAGTAAGCTAATGAGTAAAAAAGAGAAATTTTAATATATTTGTAAAATGCTTATGCGTGGACTTATCTAGTAAGGACTCCACATTTTAAAGCAAAATTCATATTCTGAAAGCTTAACTCTTTTAGCAACTTATGTTTCTAAGGTCAGAACACACCATAACTAGAAACACAAAAGTCTTGGATTATATTTTTCTTTTTACATTATGAAATTTAAATGGATATTTCTGTATAAGTGATATATTACAACACATATCAGCAATATGCTTATGTTAGCATTCACTTTGACTATTTTTTGTATGATTAATATAAAATTGAACACTATTAAATCATTCTACAGTATCCCTAATAATTTATATGCCAAGAGAAATACTTTTAATTGGCTTACTTCATTTATATCACTAGAATTTTCAAGACCCCACAGACTTTGATTGCTTAAGTGCAAACATTTATATTATGCTCCAAATTGTCTTTCTTATAAATGCAATAATAACTACAGTCTGATTCTTTTCTACACATGTTCACCAAGCCACGCTTACCAATTATCTCCAAGAATAAAGTTTCAGGGTTAAATAATGTATTTAATGAAAAATTAATCTAATATATTTGATCCAAAAAACGATTTCCATTTTCCCTTGGTTGGTTTTTAGAACTCAATGAGTTAAATCTCTTACATTAAACCATATATGTACATACTTAGATTTATATGTTAATATCAAACCATATATGTACATATTTAGATATATATGTTAACATATATACACACAAATACACATATATATATTACATGTTAAATGATCAAAGTGTATGAGTTACTTTATTTACTTTTTGGAAGAATAACTTGATTCTTTCAAAATGATACACACTTGTACTTAGTGTATTTAACTTAATTAAATAATAGCTGTAATGGGAAAATACATAAATAAAAGTTTTCTGAACAAGTTTTCTCACCATTACTAAGGGACCTCTGTGTTAAGTGGCAATAATCCCCTCTTGTATTCCTGACTTGGGAATTCTTGACCTTGCTCCATAGGTCTATATATTTCTGTAAAACTCAAGAGGAAGTGGCGCTGTGCCTCAAGCAGTAGAGCGCTCGCCTTGAGCTGAAGAGCACAGGGACAGCGCCTAAGCCCAAAGTTCAAGCCCCACGACCGACCTCCCCCCAAAAAAAAAACTCAAGAGAAAATATTTAGGAGACGTGTAATAAAAGAGACTTTTATTCTTTTATTCTTCATGGATTTCAAAATTGCCACTATACCCGGGTAGATGAGGTATCCTAGATACAGGAATCCAATAAGTTCCATTGGTTGGAAGATTTCATTCTTGGTTATTGTGACTATTTTATTAATTATCTGTTGCAGAAATAAGTGCCATGCAAATTTTTAATACTAAATTTTGCAAGAATGTTAATTATTAAGCTAGTAAATGCTCATTGGAAAAGACCTTATTAAAAAATCACTTTAGAATTTGATGCAAGAACAATTATCTTTTTCCCTGAGAAATGGAATTTCTTCCATCTGTTTTCATTCTTAGTATCTTTACCAATCTAAGGTTTAGAGCCAGAGCTCTCCAACATCTCAATTGCCATTGCTTACCTCCATGTATTTGTTTCCTTGCTAGATCTTATACCTACTTTAGAGAAAATAACCTATATATATATATATATATATATATATGTATATATACACATACACATATGTATATATACATATATGTAATGAATTAATCTGGGAAATCAGAGGATAAACAGTCTGTATTGAGGTAATATTGTGTTTTTGAGCTTCTACTTGTCTAATGTATCTGAAAACCAAAGACCTTATTTTTAATTCGCATCTTCCCTGATACTATCAACATGGTAAAAACTACGTGCTCCTCAGCTTTTAAAAAATAAACACCATAAAAATGGACTAAATTGTCTTAGAAATATATCCTTTCCTTCATGCAAGATACATCTACAGCTTTTATTATTCACCTTATCACACAACGTCAATACAACTAAGCAAGTTTCTTCATGACTATTAGGTAGTACTAATTAGCAAACACAATTTGTTTTGCATATCTAACCTGCTGTTTCTATCAAAGCTTTTGCTCTCTCTTATACAGTGGTCATCTCTCAAAGATGTCATCTTACAGCAGTGTCCTCTATTTAAGTACATGTCCATCGATTACTTTATTCAGTTTCCTGTAACGTTCATCCTGTAGTACATACTCTCCTCAGTAATTTTGATATTTAAGCTACTGATCTCACCACTCAGTCACATGTTCATCTTCAGTGAATTTCTGTATCATTTCACCTATTGTTAACATAGACTTGACTTGGTTTTAGTCGTCACTTGAAAAGACTGAAGAAGCTATATTAAAACTTTTCAGAAGTATCTAAAATTTTCAAGAATTACCCTGAATCCTCTTAATAGAAGATTTTTCCTGATCTTGTTTGAACTGAACAAATAATTGTACTCTGCCTATTTGCATATTGTTCTAAATTCTATGGATGGTTTTTCCATTAATTATTCCTAATTTTAAAAATTATTTTTAATGTATATTAATAGTACAAGTGAGCTAATGCACCTCCCCTTCCTTAATCGTTGACTCTTTCTTTAAGAATTTTCACTGACTAGGGCTGGGAAGGTGGCTCAGTGGTAGAGCACTTGCCTTGCATGCATGAGGCCCTGGATTCCTCAGCACCACATAAGCAAAAAGAAAAAAGCCGAAAGTGGCTCTGTGGCTCAAGTGGTGGAGCGCTAGCCTTGAGCTGAAGAGCTGAGGGACAGCGCCCAGGCCCAGAGTTCAGGCCCCACGACCGAACTCCAAAAAAAAAAGAATTTTCACTGACTAAAGGAATGTCGTTGTCCTTTGCTCATTGCTAAATGTATTAGCATTGAATAATAACCATATTTTAAAAAAGATAGTCAACATATGTTGAACTATTAAAGCTTCAAGAAACTGTTGGCCCGATTATCATAGGATACCCCCCACACGTATACATTCCACCTTGCTTTCCTCCACAGACACATAGAGTCTTAAGTGAAATAATACAGTGAAAAACACAAACTACCTGTCAAGGAAAAGAAGGACATTTGTAGGTACCTAAAATGATTCATAGCCAGAGTTGTAAGCTCTTAACTGAGTAACACAACAATGTAGGAATATAGAAAGGTGAAAAAAGACATGAACAGATTAGGGCTAGAAGTTGAATATTGAAGTTCAGGATAAATAAATTTTAGTTTATAACCAGGCAAAAATACAAACTGGATACTCTAGATAAATATGAGACCCTGAAAAAGCTACACATTAATGGAGAATTAAGAAACCTCTAGGTCCACCTTCCAGAAAGGAAAAAAAAAAGTCAGGCATTTTAAGCATGGAAATAAAAGCCTTACTAGTCAGATTAAATAGACTATAAAATTCAGCAAACCCATGAAATGAAACACAGAAGTAAAGAATTGACCCACTATAAGAAAAAGAGAAAAGTGAAATATAAAATGAATTTCAGATAAAGAATACCATGAGGAGAAATTTAAATAAGGAAGAGGAAAAGGTGAACGAAAGGGTAGGATATAGTTCAAGTACTTTATATGTATGTTTGTAAATGGGACAGTAATACTTGTTCTGACTGATGTAAGAAGGGGAAAGAAGGCAAGAAGGAATGATAAAGGGAATGAATGTAAAATGCATTGTATGGATGGATTGATGGAAATATGATGGTAAACTCTTCTGCACAACTCATATATGCAAATAAGGTGAAAAAAAAAAGAAATGAAAAGTGATCAGAATTGCCTGAATCATGAATTCTGCGAACAGAGCAAAACACCAGGATTCATCAGAACAGAGTAACGCCCCAGAACAAGGCAATGGAATTCTCAGCCTTACCTAAAAGAAGCAACAGATTATCTGAAAGAGAAAACCTATTAAACCGGACAGCTTCTCATCTTCCTCAGAGCTGTCAAAAGACAATCTTCATAGAATTACACAAGATCTTCAGAAATTGTTAGAGAAATGATTTTTAACTTAGAAATTAATGCCGAATCTCTGATATTCAAAGTGAGGAAGAAAAAATTAATACTTCACACAGGTATGAAGTAGCACCTGTTTGCAGGCTGAATTTAGACAAATGAAAATTTTTTTTCGAAGAAAGAAACCAAGCCAAGATGGGAACAACAGGAAATGAGCAGTATTGGAGAGAACCACTGCAGAAGAATCCTACCCTGATTTTTCCAGCCTGTAGGTCAGGGGTCTAGTTTATGCTCTACACAAAGGTGGACTTGAGTTTCAGTTTCTGCCTGTGAAAAATAGAAACAGTAGCACTTATCTCAAACATGTAAATCAGCATCACTTGAAATAACAAGCATAAACTTACTTAGGGCTTCAAAGGAGAATGATTGAATACAGTCCAATCTGATACTGAATTCCGTATTTCCTTTATTGGAATACCCTGTCACTGTCTCAGTCTGGCAGAGTACTGGGAGAATGAAGAGAAAGATACCTTCATCTACTCCAAACTCACTTCTGGTTAAGAACAACTTCAAACGTCATTTTCTTTTTTTGTGCAAATTGTACTTTGTAGTACATCTTTTGTAGTTTTATTTCATCCTGTCCAATATTATTGTTATCTACATATCAATGTTTTTGCTCCTTAATATGAAGTTACGTCCCTTGAGTTCTATGCTTTCTAGTTACTTTGTACTACTTGAAGTATCTTATGTAATGCATGCAAATTGCTCACAAACCTGCTCTGTTCATGTTTAAATAAACTTGTTGAATACAAGATAGAGTGAATGAATAGATACTAATGTGCTAATTTTTATGGAAATTGGGTGAGAGATATGCTAATTTTTATTGCATGATATATGTTTTATAGTATCTTGAATTAGTATTTCAATTTAAATGTCTTTGACTGAGAATCTAGACTAGTATATTTAAATCTTCAGGAGATAATTTTTGTCCAAAAGAAAATAGCTGTATAAATTTAACTTCAATGCTAGTTTTGGCTCTTGAAGCTTTGAAATTAAGATATGTTTGGGAAAAAAAGATATGTTTGAATAAGCAGTGAATATAGGGATAACATATGAATGGAGTTTGTGTTCATTTTGACTTTCACAAATAAACTATTAAGGGAAAAGACAGCATGATCTATAATTATGTTCTCAGAATTAATTGTATATCAAAATAATGACTTGGTTAAAAATAAGGCATGTTATTTTAGTTGTGAAATCTTATTTCTTGATCAGATGAATTGTCAGATGGCATTGGCCAAACTGTGCCTCAAGTATCAATCACTAAGGATTATTAATTAACTACTTACTTTTGAAAGATTTTTTCATAGGCAGTAATATTTAAAATTAAAACTAAAGCACATGCCATTAATTTACCAAGGAAATGTTTATATTCCAAGTACATTAGAAAACTTCTAGCTGATTTCTAAGTAGTCTGGGGAGATTTTTTTAGGAAAATGAGACGTCCAAGGATTCTTTCATGGCTTCATGAATGGTCTGAAAGATCAGCAGTTTGTTGTTCCTTTATCTTTGAGTTGTATTCCTCTCTTGTATTAGCTTGTTCTCTCAGACAGGTTCTTATTGCTAACGTTGGGAAATGTTGACATCTCTTGTCCATGTGAATCCTAGTTATTTAGTAGGCTGATTTGAAGTTCAAAGAAAAGTCTGAGAGATTCCAGAGTAAAACTGGAGGTGTTACTCAAATAGCCAACCACGAGCAAGCAATTGAAAGAAATATTAGTGCTTACGTGCACGTGCCCGCGCGCACACACACACACACACACACACACACACACACACACACACACACACACACACACATACACACACACACACACCTTACCGTGTAAGCTAAGAGGAATCCTCCAAGTTTCACCTCCCATGAAAGGCTTTGAATGGTTCTTGTCACATGTATTGGCTTTATTACTGAACATGAATTTTCATGATTCCATGAAGGCTGGTCAGATCAGCTAACTTTTTTGTTACCAATTTCATCAAAACCACACAGGATGCATTAAGGGCAGTTGAACTCCTATTTTATCTTTCCACACCATCCTTATCTGAAATCCTGGATTACCTATAGCACAGGAGAACTTTTCAGATTTAGGACACGATGGATATACTTCTGCTTGTTGCATAATTTGCGTAAGGACACTGAGAAAGTAACACACAAATATATTATTATTTCTGAAGAAAATAGGTGAATATGAGTATAAATTAAAAACAAGAAAGATCATAAGTAGTCACTTGTCACTTTTGATGCCAACTGAGTTTACACCAAGTATTTGAAAAAATATTTTAGTTTAGAATATTATGATTTCAAAATTGCTGGAAATGTTTATAAATCTGTGATTCAAAAATACTTTCTTGCATGTGCATTGAAGTCTCTTGTGTTAGATATTATACTAGCTTGCAATACAAACTGTGTTGTTAGAAACAGTGTTGACATTGTGAGTGCTTGTGTCTCTGAACCTGGCACATTTCTAACAGATAATTCTTATTAAATACATTTTAATGCATAAATGAATAGTAACTTTCATAACTTCTGGGAAATCTCTATGATATAGACATTACTTTAGCTATTCATTATTTGCTGGCGGATCCAGAGTTTTGCCATTTAGAAAAGTAGAATTAATGAATCCCTAGGAGAATAACTACAAGTCAGAGACATTAACTCACAAAAGCATTCATAGAGTTGGCAAATAGATGGTTATAGATCCAGGTCAAATTGACTAAGCTATCCTGACACCACTGTGTCTCTGAACCAAGGTATCAGTTAACAGAAATATACCCTGCAGAGCTGAAACTTTCTACACAACTGTACAGTTAACACTGTTGGCAGAGTTGTATACCATGTTTAAGGAGAGATTATTTGTATGTTTCATATAAATCACACAATTATTAATTGTGAATTTTCTGAAGTAATAAGATTAGAAAAAATAATGTTAATCTAGGACTGTCCCTACATTCTGAATACCAAATCACTTACTTTAATTATCCTTAAAGAGCTTGCTCTGCTTACAACCTTGGTGGACGTCTCAATTGCTCCCCATCTGGCCCTGTCTACAGCTTGATTAAGCTTTACGTAACCACAATGGTCTAGAGACTGTTCCCCATTCACCTCACGAGCATGACCTTAATTCTTGGTGGTTGTTTTGCTTTTTTCCAAGACATGTTCTATAATTGTAGCAATCCAGCAGCATCTTAAATATATAGATAGATTTTCACAGGACTCCAATTTATTTAAGTTATTGTGTTAAACCCTCAAATGAGGCTAGCTTGTTGGTCTGGTGATAAATTTTACTTCATCTGTAAAGAAAGACACTTTTACATGGTGCCAACAGCAATCACATCTCAAGCTCCAATTATAATGCGACTTTTTAAACTCCAAAAGCTCCATGTGACCATTTAGCCATCTGTTGGATGACACAACCACACTGATTTGAGACTTGATAATTATTACGATAGGAACAGTGTTGGGGAAAGTTCAACTCAGATCCCACTTGAGATTGACTACTAATTATGAAGAGTTAATTAGGGAGGCATTAGCTTACAACCAAGGAAAGAAATAGATAATAAATTTTCTCAATCTAGGGAAAGATCACAAAGTGTATAATTATATACATTTTAATCGGAATGTTTTAAATCTTCCTGTAAGAAATATAGAAAATAACATATCTCCTAAAATATCTTCCACCTAAGTGTTGTTCTTCATAAGGTATCCATTATCAAAAACATTTCTTAGCTCCAGTTATTATACATGTTTTGTGTGTTATAACCGTTCAGAGATGTAGGAAGGAACCTTCAGCTCTTGTCTCTGGTGAAATCTTACACTGGTTAGTAAGAACACCTGTAGTTATTTTCTAGAATGAGCTTAAAAATTATTTTAGCATAATTGTTCAGTTATGGAATATGGTGACAGAAATTGGGGCTCCAATGATGTTTCTCAGAAGTCATACCAGACAGGAACGCTAAACTCTCTTATGATGTAATTGTTGAATTTTAAAACTGATTTTCTTCTTGCTTTCTTGAAGCTGAGCACTTTTAATTGGGAAAATGGATAAAAGCCAATTATGGAGGGAGAATAAGCTAATGAGTTGCATTTTTAACATCTTCTAACCAGGAACAGAGCACAACTGAACTCTGTGTGCAGTGGGCAGCATTGGCACTTGTTTTTGGCGCATCAGTGTTAGAAGGAAAGGGGTTTTTAGCATGAGTATACACAGGAGAGAGAGAATGTTGGTGACTGGCTCTTACATTCTCATCTAGGGCTTGAAACTAAGAGTGATTATATTTCATGCACTGTAATTTCTTGGCACTTCTCAATTCCTATGAATATAGATGGCATCATTTAGAGATTTTAGCAAAATTTAGATAAGTTACATTTTATCATTGTTGAAAGAAATATTTTTAATACTTAACAGAAGGATATAGGGAAGGATTTTAGTTACCTTTAAAAATAACAGAATGAAGCCGGGTGCTGGTGGTTCACGCCTGTAATCCTAGCTACTCAGGAGACTGAGATCTGAGGATCGCCGTTCAAAGCCCGCCTGGGCAGGAGAGACCGTGAGACTCTTATCTCCAATAAACCACCAGAAAACCGGAAGTGGCGCTGTAGCTCAAGTGGTAGAGCGCTTCCCTTGAGCTGAAGAGCTGAGGGACAGCGCTCAGACCCAGGGTTCAAGCCCCATGACCGACCAAAAAAAAAAAAATAACAGAATAATCTTAATATATTCTTTGTTTGAAAGAAAAATGAAATTAGCTCTTAAAAAATGTCTCTTCCCAACTTATTTAATGTCACCAAGTTGTAAAATGTAATAAACGCCTTCTGTGGATTATTTCCAATTTGTCATCATATATCTTTGAATATTTCCAGACACACTGCTACATCAGCTTGAGAAAATTATATAATCACTCTGAATTTATTTTTCTAAAAGTATGGGACTAATAACTGGAAGGACAGCTCATTAATCTAAGCTTTTGTATTAATTTCAACTTGGAGGTCAACATTTGATTATGTATTTGATATATAAAAATTTATTAAAAAAATTCTAAAATATTTGTTAATTCATGTTGTTCTCTCCAATTTTGTTGAATCAGTTATAATACAGCTGTGTGTAATATACCTGTTTAAAACCTTTTATTTTATCAATAGTAATATGAAAATTTACTAAGCTGAATGGGAAGGAAAAAGTAGTTGAGATTCAAGAATATGAATAATTCAACTGTCCATGAGTGAATTACTTCAATCATCTGAATTTCAGTTTCTTCAAACCTCAAAGAAAAGAAATTGTGCTAAATGGCTTCTTTGTCCATTTATCGTTTTCAAATTATGGTTCTACCATAAACTCAAAACAACTCTTTTTCAAAATTATACCTTTATCTATAAGCAATATAGAATCATGTATCTTTCCTCCTACTTATTTTTCTCACAATAAGAAAAGTGATTGTTTTATTTTGTAGTTAATTTTGTTCCAAATCTTCATATAGTAAAGAATATCTTAATCCACTTAGGCAGTACATTCTTTTAGTCCTTGAGTAAGCCAATTTAGCACTTCTGGGAAAAAAATTTTGCACTCTTGGTCTTTTTTTTTTTTTTTTTGTCGGTCATGGGGCTTGAACTCTGGGTGTGGGCACTGTCCCTGCACTCTTCAGTTCAATCTGAGTGCTCTATTGCTTGAGCCACAGCACCACTTCTGGTTTTCTAGTGAAATATTGGAGATAAGAGTGTCACAGAATTTCCTGCCTGGGCTGGCTTTGAACCATGGTCCTCAGATCTCAGCCTCCTGAGTAGCTAGGATTACAGGTGTGAGCCACTGGCTCCTGGCACTCCTGGTCATTTTTCTGGAAGGAAATTACATAATTTGTTTTTTGGAGGGGGGGTCATGGGGCTTGAATTCTGTGCCTAGGCTCTGTCCCTGAGTTCTTCAGGTCAAGGTAAGCACTCTACACTTGAGCCACATAACCATGTCTAGTTTTCTGGTGGTTAATTGGAGAGAAGAGTCTCATGGACTTTACTGCCCAGGCTGGCTTTGAACAGTGATCCTCAGATCTCAGCCTCCTGAATAGCTAGGATTACAGGTGTGAGCCACCAGTGGTCAGCTATTACATAGTATTTTTAATGAAAAAAGTTTATCATGTTAGTAAAAGTTGTTTTTGGCTATTTTTTAAGTGACAGAAAATACTAGTAAATTGATAATGGAATGGTATTTCATCTTTATCATCTCTGATCGACAAACTGTTATATGTTGAAGAAACTTCTGACTTCATTAATATAACTAAGTTTACAACATTTCATAGTTTTGTATATAATTAAATTGGAATAGAGACCTGATAAAGAGAACAATTCAAGTAATAAAGTAGAAATATAGGTGCTTGCAGCCTATGTGACTGTAAAATAGTTTAATTATAAGAAGATATATTGTTGATATTAATTGTAATTCAGTTCCTAGGACCATTTAAAGGATCAAACAATATAGTTATGCATGAAAGAATTTTTTATTGCTTTTGGAATAATGCTAAGAGTTACAATCAAATAATTTGCATAGTATTTTCTATAATGGAATGTTCTTGTATTTACTTTGCCTGTAACACTTTTTCCTCAGAAATAATAGTTCAGACAGAATACCTCTTTCCCAGATTGTTTAGATTACAGTGCTCACTAAAGCTGTACTAATCTTTTAACTGAGATTCTGATTTTATAGTTTAGCACAAGGTTTTAGATTAGAATCAAACTAGTACTACCTTATCCACACTTGGTGAAATAGATAGTAAAAGAGTAAAACAAAAGGAATTTTCAAATTACACTTTCATCATTTCATAAGAAGTCAATGTTTAATTAAGTTTGTTCCTAAACTATAGTCCCCATGTATAGAATGGTCTTTCCAAACCCTTCTACAGCATAGTCCCTGGAATTTCAGGAACTTCTAACTTCAAAAAAAAAAAAAAGAAGAAGAAGAAAAAGAAGAAGCTTTCTGAACATGTTTCTTTAGTGCCAAAACTATCCAGGCATTAGGTAAGGCATCTCACATGGATAGCAGATGAAGCCCTTGTCCTTTTCCTGCTTCTGCCTACAGAGGCTGCTTACACATGGAAGAGTGAGACCAGTCTGCAGAAATTCCTTCCTAGTTCACACAAGAGCAAAGCCCGCTGCCTTTCTTCTACTCCATACAAATGCCACTGAGAAAGGAGAGTCTGTTAAAACACTGAGGTCTGAATTTAGCTATTCTAGAATATTATTGAAGACCTAGCCTTATGGTTCAATTTGCTCAAGCACATTTTACATGACAAGGTTACTATAAAATGAAACATGTACAAGAAAGGCAAATTCATGTTCATTTGCAAAGAAAGTTAAAGGGTTCTAATTAAGTCTGTAGACTTCTAGGAAATGATAACCACATATATATATTTTGGACTGAGGCTTTGAAAACCCTCGGCTAATATATCACTATATAATGGAATTTCTCAAAAGTTTAATTTTATAATTTCACACTACTTTATTATCTCGTGTGCTTTAATTTTCATATTATTTCTTATCTATCACTTTCTTATGTTAATTAAAATTTTTCTATATCATTAAATGCTTAATCTTTCAGTTAGATGATTTTGCATGTAATTATGGGGAAAAGAATGGGAAACTTTTCTATGATTACCTCAAATGATAATGCAGAGTTGCATATAATTTATAGTTAATTAGCTTATTTGGAGGATTAATTAACTTCAAATTAATTACATGAAATTTTTATGTGATCTATATAGAAAAGTCATTTGTAACATATAGCTATCAAACTACTAAACCCACACCTCATAAATAAAACAAACTATGCATTTACACACAGAGGCAAATATATCTAAAATATGAAACTATTCATATACGGAAGTTATTGTAGTACTGACTGACTTCATTCATATTGAAGGAAAGAATCTAAGGAAGCATTTTAGTCATTTCAGTTGTGGTTACCACTTAGAACTGTTAATATTCATAATATCCACATTAAAACTGTTTAACATGGTCTGTGTGTCTGTTAGTTTTTTTCAACTATGTTACAGCACTGTCATCTGTTTCCGTTTTATTTTGTTATGTATTGTCATTATGTATTGTTTACAAAAAAGGAACATGTTTTATTTATACACGTTACTCAATTTTGCCATGGCCTTTCCAAACTCCAACTTAATGGAGATTAAATACAATGGAGCTATAGGAACGGATGATAGATCTCTGTAGTGATTATAGCTTTAACCTCTAACTAGCTTTCATTTTTCATCTTTACAATTTCCATTTCCTCTCTCAATTGAAATACAGTCAGTTGAAATAAATGGATCTTCCTGCACAAGTTGATGGTCCCCTGAGCTCTTCCGACGCTAGCGGCGGTCTCCTAGTGATACTGTTAATAATTTTTCATATTCTTTTTCTCTCTTTTCTTTTAGTCTCGTCCTATTCCTTCCCACCTTACTTCAGCAGTTGCCGAGAGTATCTTGGCTTCGGCCTGTGAGAGCGAGAGCAGAAATGCTGCCAAGAGGATGCGCCTGGATAAACAGCAGGTAATGAGGCGGGGTGTCCGGTGTTCATCCCCTACAGCGGATGTGGTTCATGGACATAGACAAGCACAAACTCTTGCCTGGATCTGAAGTTCACAGAGACAGTGCTTTTGTGCCTTTCTGTAATGCATTTGAGTTGGAAAAAACATGCAATGTTCATGTCATCCGTGGAGCTCAAACAACAAAATGCTCCTGGCATTGTGGAAAAATGAGCATTAGAAAAGCTAAGTTATAAGCCGGGTGCCAGTGGCTCACGCCTGTAATCCTAGCAACCTAAGAGTCTGAGGATCATGGTTCAAAGCCAACCAGGGCAGGAAAGTCTCTGACACTCTTACTTCCAGTTAAATCACAGAAAAAAGCTGCAAGTGGCACTGTGGCTCAAGTAGTAGAGTGCTATCCTTGGACAAAAAGGAGCTCAGGGACAGCAGTGCCCAGGCTCAGAGTTTGAGCTCCAGGACCAGAAAAAAAGAAAAGCTGAGTTATATTTCTGTATCCAGTTTGAAGGCTAATTACTCATTAAGAGGTCCTGACTAATCATTTGTCACAGGTTTATAAACATTTCTTATAATTTATGATAGCAACTTGATCTAGTTCATTTTGAATGAAAGTGAACCTTCTTCTCATTTCCTTTGGTCCTAATGCATATGTCAATAGAATAAGGCGAAAGTGAAAACTAAGTTTGAATGATTAGAAAACCATTAAATGGGAATTGTGTGTATGAAAACCCACATCCTGGATTTACTTTTCTCATCAACTAATCATTTAATTTACTCTTGTACATCACCTTTCTACGTGTGTTAGTGCAGAAGTAGGTGCATTTTGATGCATTGCTAATTAGTGTCTCACTATTCTGTAACCGAAGCTTATGTGTGACCTTTCTGTCCCCTGACTGATCTCTGCAATGGCATTCTCTCTACTTTTTCTGTCTTCTTCATTAATTACCTGTAATGAAGAACTGAATTAACACTATATACTTTAAATACTACACATTAAAACTTGCCTATTCTGACTTCTTTGTTTTTACCACTGAATGCATTATATTTCTCATTGAAGCTTATATATATATATATATATATATACATATACATATGAAATCATAGCATATCTAATACCTTACATATTGTTTGAATATCTGAAGTAACAGGAAAATCTCACCTATTGTACAACAAATTTATTTACTCCTGGCTAATACAGAGTTAAGTTAATCAAGATTTTTTTTTCTGGTGACTATTGAGTATCATATAATAAAGAAGTCTTTCCATTCCAGGCTTAGAATCGTTGAAAACATTTAAGAATAACATTATATTTAATGTTTTTATTATCATTAAAATTTCACTGCAAAATATAAAGCCTTTAGTTATTAAAAAATGTTAATTAGCCTATCTTAGCCCACACAAAATGCCTATCTCAAGTGTTTTAATTATGCTATTAGTATTTATTAATATGCACATATCCTGTTGAAAGTATTCATTATTATATCTATAAATATATTTATATACTCATTATATTTATATACTCCTTATTATATCTATAAAATAAATTATGGCACTATATACAATAAATCAAGAAACATGAATAGTACTACGTATAAAATAGGAGTTTTGAATTCAGACTCAACTCATTTGAGAAAAGATATTAATTCCAGAAATGGGAAACAATGCAATTCTAGAATTATAATATTCTTCTTGATTGTCATATAGCTATATATCTCACCTACTCTGTTCTCTAGGTTTCCCTTCAGATTACTAGTCAAATATAGGGGATTGTTATAAATAAAAAAAGTAAGCAATTCATGTTATCTATGATGTCATTACAATATCCACAAAGCTGATTTTCCACTGGCATTTCATACAATCCATGAACCACTATGAGCCTAATTTTAAAGAATGAGGGGATAAATACCTAATTCATAGAGTTACTGTGAGGATTTAGCAAATCTCTGCATATGAAAACACAATGTATCTAACATTACACTTGCTTCAGCACCTCTAGGAACAGGAGAGTCCTTCTGTTTACTAAATCAGTTGTTGTACTATCAGCATTAATTCCAAAGATGTCTCAAAGAGTTCATTTCAAAGATATTTAAGTTGAGCTCAGATTTGTTTCATAGAACTTCTGATTCCACCAACTGCAGGAAAACTGCTAGCCAATAAAGAGGAGTAGAATTTCCTATGATTTTCCCTGCCTGGGATGTGAGGGTGGGACCAGTGGCTTCATGCAACTACTCACATTTGCTGTTGCTCTTTCCTTTTTCTTTGTCTCTTCAAATAATAGCCTACTGGAAAGCTCATTACCTGAGAATCAGTAATATCCAATATCAGCTCCAGATAGAAATGGTCTTTGCAGGCCTTAGTCATTTAGAGGGCTTGTGAAAAAAATATTAATTATATTCTGTGTTTACTGGAAAGTCATGGAACACTTTACAGATTTCTTTTTTTTTTCACTCACTATTGTCAGCAACTCCCTGAGGGTGGATAGCATTACCCTCATTAGCATACAGGAAGACAGGTTCAGAGAGGTGATACAGACAAGACAAAGTCAGCTGCCCTTGGAGTCTTTCTGTGATCCTATAGTGCTTCTCACTGATCTTGTTTCTAAAAGAAAAGCCCAGGCACTGGAGCAGGTCATTTTGCTTTTGCTCCTAATATTTCACCAAGTCACTTTTCTGTTAGAAAACAACTGTTTTTGTTCAAAAAAGACTTTATACTATAAGTAGAAAACAAGATTCGGTCTGGATTCCATATTCCTAAAGATCACTTAACTTCTCAAAGTGAGTGTTTTATTTCATTAGGAAAACTGGTTTACACCCTGTGACAATTGGTTTACTATTTATAATTAATATTGTTTAAATCCAACATTATTTCTTCTTAGCATCCGTTCTGTGAGTTTCATTTGGCATGGCACACAAAGAATTCTGCCATGTGATTCTGCTTTCTACTCAAACATCGAGAAGGCTCTCATAACTGAATTTAAATCTCTGACCAACAAGGATAGCCAGAAATCTTTAAGGATCTTGGCACTGAGACATGCTGTGTGCAGTCTTAACCCAGCTCAAAATTCTCAGAATTATCCAGTGGTTCAGAAATTCCTCATTAGTCCTCACTTCCTGTAGATGGATACAAGTTCCAAAACAGAATGGTTACATCTGTTTTCTGTTAAGCCACACATATGATCCCTGCTGCCAGCGGTTAGTTATATAGAGAACTGGAATTATATAAATCCTTCAGAGTTTATGAAACGTTGATGAATTAATTGGACCATATAAAGCTCTTTGAGTTATGAACATGAAAGGTTTTAGGGATGTGTTAAATTCTTCATTTTAAATTTCCATGTTGCTTTAAAATCTAGAGGAAGCCTGTTAGTATGTGGTCTTGACTCTCAAAGCAAGCCATTGGCAAGGACAGGAACCCACTGGTTCATTGAGAATCAGATTTCCTACCAGTGAGCTTGATTCCTCATGCATTTTAGAATGAATCCAGTATTTGTTTCCTTTTAAAGTGAAAAGCCTGTGTTTACTTATTATTTAAGAAATCCCTCCTCACTGTGACACTTCATAAAGATGGTCAATGCAAGACTTCACTTTTATAATCCTGTGACATAGTTCAGCTATCTGGGTAAAGGATGGGGTGGATCATTTTTGTGTATCTTTAATACTTAGATATTGTTTTTCCTTGAAATACAAGATACCTCATTGTTCTTAATTACAGTTTTTGGAGGAGACAGGACAATGAGTGAGATTATACCCAGCTACATATTGGTGGTTTATCTCCTATTGATGGCCATATATCTCTGCTTTTGAGGAGTGACATATCTTATTCATAAGCTTGATGAGTGATTAAGATAAATAATATCTGAAGAGTACAATGATTTTCTTGGATTCTGTCTCCCATTTTTTTCACTTAAATCACTTTATATTTCAAGAGAAGGAGCCTATTTGGTAGCAGCTCAGCAGATATTGTCCTTGAAAAAGAATAGTGAGTGCTGGGTGGGTAGCAATTTGTGCTATGATCAGGACAGATGGGAAATCAGTGGTGGACTATGGTGTGACATATTTGATGTTATTAAACAGAGTGAGATGTTTGTGTGTTGGTTACCTGTAATTTTAAAAGGGAGGAGGATGACTTGTGAAATTAGGGGGAAAATGCTATTGGATCACCTGAAGAAACCCCGTGGCTCAAGATTTAGTGATCACAATGGTTCCTTACTGTTATATGTTTCACAGTGGTCAGCTGTGATCCATATCTTTTCATTTTTCTTTTGTTCTTTAGGGCACCAAGAAGTAGGACATATGGTTATAAGAAATGTGGAGTTGGGAAGGTGGCTCAGTGGTAGAGTGCTTGCTTTGCAGCATGAAGCCTTGGGTTCAATTCCTTAGCACCACATAAGCAGAAAAAGCTGGAAGTGGCACCGTGGCTTGAGTGGTAAAGTACTAGCCTTAAGCTGAAGAGCTGAAGGACAGCACCTAGGCCCAGAGTTCAGGCCCCACAACTGACCTAAAAAAAAGTAATTGTGTATATAGAGGTTGAAATATAGTTGTGTGTACAGCCACATAAATGTGGTAATAATTTTAACAGAGACTTTTTGTCAATGGCATATTGGAACACTATGGAAACACTTTGATCAGGATAGTGTTTGAAAAATGAATCTTTTATTTCATATTTCTGTAGATGTAGGCCCTTCCAGTGACTTTTATGAACTTTGACAAATATCAAACTGAGAGCAACAAATTTTCAATAAGAATTTCTTCATGAATTTAAACAGTGTGAGAGTAGACTAGAAATCTATTTTCTGTGGCCTGCCAGCTCATATTTCCTTGCTGCTCTTGTTCTTAAGAATTCTTAGCTATTTATTCTTCTCTAGCATTTTCCTTTCCATATACAATGTTTTGGAGGAAATTGTACTATTCAGTCTTTTAAAATGTTTTACCACAAGACAAAATATACTCTATAAAAAGCATGCCACATAGTGCTATAAATAAACTCTGTGTAATAGAATATTCATTACAATGTCATCTCCTTCAAATAGATCCTGATATTTTCATTAAAATAAAAATATTAGTAGCAATAAAAATAGAAGCATTACTGGATACCATACTGTATGATGGATTTTAGAAGCTTTATTAATGTATTATGATTTTTTTAAAACAGTGAAATAAATTTCACAAGGTCACATGATTGCTTAGGATCCAGGTCACCTCTGATCATCAACTTGCTTTTTAAAATTTGACCTATTGTTATGGTTAGAAACTATATTTTAACCATATGAGATTGGTTTGATCAATTGAGAATGAATAGATACATAAACAAGAAGTAACAACTTTATTGGTCATTTTATCATCTGGTTTTATAATGTGATTCCTTCTAATATTTTTCTAGGCACACTTGTGAAGAGTATTGCACTGTATCATTCCATTTTACTTAAGTTTTGAATACCTTGTCTCCCACTATGAATCTTACAAAGCTTAGTTTTAGAAGCTCTTAATAATTCATCATTTCCTAAATTACTAAATGTGGTTCTATATGAAAAGTGCACCTTGTCTGTTTTCAAGATAATCCTTGAGAATTAGAGTTAGTGGGTCAAAGAACATCAAAGTGTTTTTTCAGTCTTTTTAAGCATTAGGTCAGGTCCTTATATCTCTACTTTATACCTATCAAAAATAAGGATCTTAGTTTTCTGACTATTTTTGCTTTAAAGATTTTAGCTATAATTTAAGCATATATGCCTATTAACAGCCTGTTCTGAACTCCTAGAAATTACTGACCTTGACCAATAGATTCTAACCTTATCAAACACAGCATGATTTCAAAATAATTACCTGTACATTCTCCACCGTCAAACCAGATATTTAATTCATACTATAAATATAAATTATCTATGATCACAACAACTAAAGTACATATTATATCAGGATATGAATATAAATAATGCATTAAAGCAAAGCAATATATAAAATCATAATGCATTTTATACAGAAATCTGAAGATACTATAGTATTAGAAAATCTAATGAAGTCATTTCTATATGCTTTTGTATGTTAAATCCATGAGGTGGCATGAGATAACATGTCTTGCCATCCCTGTGTATGTAGCTACTCATAGTGGTCATTGACAGTTTTTAAAAAATTACCTATTTTTACCAAGTAGTTGTAGAATGCATTTAAATTCTAAAAGTCAGCCTTTGAGTACAATGTATCAATGTCACTCTTCATCTCCCCCCACCATTGTTTCTCAACTCACCCCTTCCTTCAAGTTGTAAAGTTCAATTTTATATAATGCACATTAAATATAATGATACAACTTTTGAAATGGTAAGAAACTGTTGACAAGTTCCTAGTGGGACACTACGATATTATGTTGATTTATACAATGGTGACATTTCTGAGATAATGCATTGTGGGAAGAGGGACACTATTCAGTCATGTAAGACTGCCTGTAACACCTCAGCCTTTTCCTACACCCATCCTTACTTACTTAATGACAGCAATCGCTGCTAGATAGTTGACAAATAACTCAAAGGGAGGTGGCACTGTCGTTGAGAAGCACTGCTGTAGACAGATCATCTAAGATTTCATTGCTGGAATGAAAATCATGAATTCTACAATCTTTGCCTTGACAGCTAATCTTTCTATCTCAGTTCTTTCTCATGGTGAAGAGTTTCAACTTGAAACTCAAAACCTTCAGATTCTCAATTTGCTTTTCATTCATCCTGTCAAATGAATCTTTCACCCATCACTTTTTTCTTTCATTCTTTTCCCTTATCTTATTAAATATTGTTAAAAAATCCTAGAAAAAGGCTGAGAAAAATGGCTTAGTGGTAGAGTGCTTGCCTAGCATACATGAAGCCTTGGGTTCAATTCCTCAGTACCACAGAAACAGAAAAAGCTGAAAATCATGCTGTGGCTCAAGTGGTAGAGCGCTAGCCTTGAGCACAGAGAGGCTCAAGGACAGAGCCCAGGCTCTGAGTTCAAGCCCCAGGACTGGCAAAAAAAAATCCTAGAAAAAAACTCATATGGTACTAGATAAAAATCAAACAAATAATGCCCTTTAACTCAATAGTTGTTTCTTGTCACAAGCCACTAGTTATCAATGGTTATTTCAATTATGCCCCGAGTTTAGAAGCTAAAAACCTAAGATTTGTGACTATATTTTTATTTTTGTAGCACAATTCTGTGTCATAGTTATTACTCATTATTCAGTCAGTTTAACTTTTATTTCATTTATATTTATATTCATTTTAATGTGGATTTCTCTTTATGCTAGATGTTTGAAATTTGTAAGAGTAGGGATGCCATGAATGCCAATGATTTACTGCAAGTGGAAAGTCCCCAAAAGATCAGGCCCAATATATTCATTAGTTAATTACCTATAAATATACTATTTTTTCACACATCATTAGAGTGTGTGTACTTGCTACTCTTCAGGTTTATTAATCTATTTATATTGATTTTATTCGTAAGGTCTTTAAAGTGCCTGGTAGTATTTATTGAATAGCATCCTCCTAAAGAACACAGGTATTTTCCTTACATAGACACTATCAAGCACAATTAACTATCAAATTAGGACCTTAAGTTCATAGGTACAAAGTGATAAACATATTTGCACCAATCCAGTGAGACTTGGTTGTGAGCATCTTCACAACTGGAAGTTTACCATCTTGTTTCTATTAAACCAGACTCTGGAAATGGTTAGAATCCCATTTTTTTTATTTAAAAAATTTTTTTGGGGGTCTGGTAGTGGGGCCTGAACTCTGGGCCTGGGCACTGTCCCTCAGCTCTTCAGCTCAAGACTAGTGCTCTATCACTTGAGCCACAGTGCCACATCCATCTTCTTTTTTCTTTATGCTTATGTGGGTGCTGAGGAATCGAACCTAGGGCCTTGGGCATGCAAGGTAAACGCTCTACCACTGAGCCACCTTCCCAGCCCTAGAATCCCATTTTTTAAAATAGTGAAAAATAGTTGGGTGCTGGTGTCTCATGCCTATAATCCTAGCTACTTAGGAGGCTGAGATCTGAAGATCACAGTTCAAAGCCGGCCCAGGCAAGAAAGTCTATGAGACTCTTTTTTTTTTTTTTTTTTTGGACTGTGGGGCTTGAACTCTGGGCCTGGGTGCTGTCCCTAAGCTCTTCATCTCAAGGCAAGCCCTCTACCACTTGATCCACAGTGCCATTTTCAGTTTTCTGAATGGTTCATTAGAGATAAGAGTCTCACAGACTTTCTCAGGCTCCTGAGTACCTAGGATTACAGGCATGAGCCACCAGTGCCCTGCTTTCCATGAGACCCTTATCTCCACTAACCACCAGAAGTGGTGCTGTGGCTCAAGTGGTAGAGCACTTACCTTGAGCTGAAGAACTCAGAGACAGTGCTCAGGCCCAGAGTTCAAGCCCCTTGATCAACAAAAACAACAACAACAAAAACTGTACCAAAAAAGTCTCTTCCATTATACTTTTATAAATATATAAAATTTTATACACATAAAGTTTAAAATAAAAGATACACATTGAATTAAAATATTTCATACATTATAAAATACCATTCATATATAATCATTTGACTTTAAAAATTAAGTTCATTGGCTGGGAAGGTGGCTCAGTGGTAGAGTGCTTGCCTTGCATTCATGAGGCCCTGTGTTCAATTCCACAATACCACATAAGCAGAAAAAGCCATAAGTGGCACTGTGGCTCAAGTGGTAGAGTGCTGCCTAGAGCTGAAGAGCTGAGGGACAGAACCCAGGCCTAGAGTTCAGGCCTCATAACTGCCCTCCCCCCCCAAAAAAAAATTGAGTTCATTATGCATATTACATAATTGAGAAACATGATTAGAATAGTTCTACTGAGAATTGTACCAATGCTTCCAAAGCAAATATTTGAGCATAGTTATGTAGGTACTTTCTGAGCAAACTAATTAATTTATGCATTTGTATTCTTTTAGCAGAAGCTGAAAAATGTGGTTAGACTTCAAAGATAAATTCCAATTTGTTCTTTAAAGATAACTTTTCTCATTTTTTAAACTTTTCCTTGTGAATTACTGTGTTTTATTATTTCACTGTCTGCATCAATAAGGAAAATGATTACTAGTAAATTATTTTTAAATACTTAAGGTTTATTTAAAAGGTGCATAGTAAGCAGTCTTTCGATGGTAAATAATTTGCTCTGTACAAGTGGCACAGAATGAATACAAAGAATGAAGCTTTACTGAGAAGTTACTAGTGCCAGATTCTGCTAGGTAACAAGTATATTTTAAATTTAACTTGGATATCATACTAGTGAATATTAATTGTACAAATCAAGGTGTTTTGTTATGACATTTCCATACATGCATATAATGTGATTTGATCATATTACTCTACTATTTCTAAGATACCATTTTTTGTTTGTTTTTATGTAGCCACTTTCTTGGGTATCTAAGATCTCTTTTATCCTCCTCCTTTTCCCTTAGGTATTTTAAGTCTCCATTTACAAATGAATACGGTAAAATATCTTCTCATAATAAACTCTATTCTACTGAAATAAGTGAAATTATCATGATACATGTATTTTTAGAGCCATGGCCCAAATGATCAGAGAGCCAGGACAGTTTTGAGCAGTTGGCCTGGGGACCAAAGAAAGGAACCAAGAGGTGACTATATCTGAGTCAAACCTTGAGAAATGAAGATGGACAGGCAGGAAAGCTAACAGGATAGCATGCTTAGGCACATTGACATGTCCAAAGATAATGGTCCAAAGTCTACTGCTAGGAAATTGTAGGATTCCTGACAAGAAGTGAAAGAAGATGGAATTGGATATTGGGATGTTGTGCAGGGGTTTTGGGTATCCTGGGAAGTTATATGAACTTTAAGCCCTTGCCAGAGGAGACTGGAGAAAAAAAGTAGCATTGCCAGGTTTCTAGTTGATTTCAGAAGGCAGGGTTTTAGAAGGTGTGAATGAGAGTCTGGGAAAAGCTAGGTGCTGGCACAGTGGGTGGTGACTTTCCCACCACCTCTAATTTTAGGATTCCTGTTTAAATTCATTGTTGCCTAAGGCTGAGCATATACTTAAAAGTAATTATGACAATTTGTAGCCACAAAATAATTGCATAATCAGAGGGCACACTGAATGTCAGTGATGTGGGAATGCCTGTCCTATGTAAGACTACATAGCACAGCTTCATTAAGAATCAAAGTTTAATATCTTTCAATAATTTAGCCCATACACCAGCATACAAAATTACATTTTCTATGTTAAATACATCTTATCAAATCTCACTAAACAGATGTTACATTTTTTTTTTACTAGCCAACACATTTCTATGTCTTTTTTCAAAATATGGAGTGGAGTCTCCACATATATCTACCTAGTGATGTCCTCATCTCTCAACAGTACCGTGAGACATGGGTGATCAAATTCCTTCCTGTTTTCATGGATGTGGAATCTAAAATTTAGAAAGTGTTCTGACTTTCCCCTAACCTCTCTGGATTCTTTGAGAAGATGGAAAGAAACTACAATTTCTTGATTCTATTGTCTTTTCATTACATGTTCTACTTTACCATTGGATTTTAAGAAATGTCCCATTAAATTATTTTTAATTTTAATTTAGGTTGATCTCTGTTTTATGAGGTTATTAATTTCAAGGGGGTTTAAATGACAGGAGATGAGTAGGTGGTTAAATTCAGAGAGAAAAATTCAACATGGCATGTTGATATACTTTTGATGCCAAAGTCAGAGAAACATATGTTTTACTGAGTTCTTCTGAAGCTAACATCTTTCTTAATATTATTTAAAAAACCAATTATTTTAGGCTTAGCAGATAAATGAAGAATCCAACATACTTGGTTTATGTCACACATATTCACTTTCATAATTTAACTTCTTATAATTTGTTCATTCCTTATTCTCTCTTTTTCCATTTTATCTACCCACTTTAAAAATCATTAGTTACTATGAAACTGCAATATTATTTGTATTGGGAAAACCAAACCAGAATCACACATTTATTATGCAGCTAGATAATAGTACCTAGCATGAAAAATTGGGTGCCACTTACTGAACAAAGAGTTTATGATGTTTGACATTTATGAGATTTATGATGTTTGGTGTGACTTGTGCTAATTACAAGGAGACTATAGGCCTCAGGGAACACACATTTCCCTTAATTTCTCTGCATGCTGGTAACTGAGTGTTTCTGCATAGCTGGATATTTCTAGGCTGCTGAAGATTCGCCTAAGAAGAAGATCCATCTTTGTTTTCTGTCCAGTACCCTTTATTTTGTCAAGAATTTTTTTTGTCTCCCATAAGCCAGTGACTCCTAATTATGTACAGGACTCATGTTTATACTTGTTCATGCTCTATTCATGACCTATGAAAGGGAATACTTCTTATCATTTTAGTTTATCAAAGCTATTTTCTAAGAGCCATTTCCTGCACTCTCATAAAGAAATAAACCATGCTTATGTGGTACAAAAATTATGTCACATTGATTTATAAATTCCTTTTAATTATTTTTCCCTGGACACAAGCTATCTCAAAATAGCATTTTTTTTTGCTGATGAAATTAAAAATTCTACTGATATTCCTACATTAGGACCAAATCACTTCTCCAGTAACATGTTGGGTCCTTGTTTTTAGTACTACTCTGAGTGTTTTACTTAAGAAAACATAGTGTACCCTCTGGCCACAGGTGCTCTCAATACATAGCAGGATGGGTCACTTTTTCATCTCTGGTATTATGATTAGCCTCCTAGTCCCAGTTCCTTTATGAAAATCTAAGTGGCATTTAATAGAAATGGTGTTTCTGACTACTGGATAGAGACCAGAAAACCAAAGTACAAAGTGAGGTTGTAGCTGAAGTATAAAGTTCTATAATGAAATAGCTCATTGTGAATTATCTTAATCTGAAATACATTCTGACTTTTTAAAAATCTTAGTAATTAAGTTAATAAAGCCATCTACTTTACTAATTTCTTTATCTCTACCACAAGATGCATCAGAGAGGAAGAGATTACCTTGATGTAAGGTTCCTCAACTGTGACAAGGTAGAGGTAAAAAGTAGCCTTTGACTTAAACTTTTATATTTTAAAGAGTTAAAACCAGTGAGAGGTTTTGAACATGTATTCAGTATGTTCTCAGAGTTAAAATACATCAAGATCATTAATACATATCTTTTCAAGAGAAGAGCTTCTTTTTCTAAATTACTTATATATAAAATTACTACAGAACAATTTAGTTTCATAAAATTTAATTCTATACATTGATCTTATATTTAGCATTTCTGAGGCTGTGGATTTGATACACAACACACAAACACACACAATTAAATTATTTAAGAAAAAGACATGAAGTTGTTAATTTTCAACTAGTTTTTCTTCCTTCCTGCCTGCCTGCCTGCCTTCCTGCCTTCCTGCTTTCCTACCTTTCTTTGTCTTCCTTCCTTTCTTGTTTCCTCCTCCCTTGCTTCTTTCCTTTCCCTCTTCTTTTTCCATGAGTTTCCTATAAATTACTATAGATAGTATTTTTTCATTAAAAAAAGAAAAAAGATCAGTATAGTGCAAATAAAAAAATAGCCGTTGATTGTCCTGAATAATGAAAATCAGAATGCTTCATAAATTTCAACTCTAATGTCATCATGTATTCAGTTCATAGCATGGGATAATTTGAATATTACTTTGGATATAGACTTCAGAAGGTCACATTAGTTTTAATTCAATTGCTTTTTTTCTACCATTAATTAGTGTGTATGAAGCAAGTTTGAGAAGTCCAAGGAAGCTGTCAAGCATTGTATGAATCTCAGTTTGTGGGAAGAAAATTTCCTTTCTTGGGAACTGCTTAGGATGCATGGGATTTCTTCTGTTCTTCACGTGGGATCTTTAAGTTGGATGTGTTTTTGAAAACAGGAGACCTTTTCTGTAATTCCAAGTATTACATTACTATCCTGAGCCCTAATGTATTGGTAGTTCACAGCCTACTATCAAAATTTGTCCAGGATATTTCAAATATTGTGATCTAGGCTTAAATTCCAAGATCTTTATTACTCAGTTGTCAAAGCAACATTTTAAATGCATATCAACATGTACAGGAAGCATATTGTACATGGTCATGCCTGTGTTTGCAGTTATTTTACACATATAATAAATATGTGTAAATATGCCTTCGCAGTATTTTCTCAGAATTTTCAAGCATTTCACAAAGGAATATGTTATTATTAATGTTTTATTATTCATACCTGAACATTGCACAAATAGGAAATGCAGTTCCTCCTTGCTGTTCCGTTTTCTTTCTGTATGAAGGATTCAAGGTGTGTGAGTGGGAAGCATATCCAAACTCCTAATTAGTTTTTTTTTTTTTGTGGTCCAGTTGTTCTCTGCTTGAGGTCCCACTCCTTGATATATTTGCAGGTCCATCTTGAGGAGCATGTATTTTAAGATGCAACTCACAGACTAAACTCTCGTTCACAAATGTCCTGGTTTTCACATAGCAAAATAGCTCTCAGCACCATGTAGTTTTGTACTTGATTATGTACTTAGCTAAGATTGTAGAGCCTTCTAGGTTATCTTTTGGAATGTTTTCAATTTTATATCGCCCTTGAGGATCAAGAGAGCCAAATATCCTCCAAATATAGACTGGATGAGAGTAGTACTTAATAAATATCTATATATAGGCTTGATGTAACATGGCAAAAGTTCAATCTTAAGAAAGGAAAAAAAGCCCCTTAATAAGATTTCTGCCAGCAAAATAATAATGCTTGAGCTAGGGGATGGTAACATATGGCCAGACAGAGAGGTAGGCTTTGGGATTAATGTTTCAATTTAAAATGCAGCGAAAGAACCCAGTAAACATGGTGTCTGCACCAAATAGAGAAAAAAATAATCAGAGGCAATGGGATAGGAAGCAAGAGTGTAGGTTGCAGATCAGACAAAGACCGTCTCAACATTTAGTTCTTTGGCCACAGTGGCTTTTACGCTACTCCGTGGGGGGAAAAAAAACGAAGACAGCTATGAGGTTTCTGACAAAGCAATTATACGTAGCACAGATGCAGGGAGCTGACCTGACATTTGCCCCTGGATAGTTGTCATAGCAGCAGGCTGAACGGAGCAGCTTGATACAAGTGCCACTGCTGGCTTTGCAAACAGTTGCACAGTCATTTCAGTACATTGGAACATGAACATGCGGGAAGGAGTATCATTTCCTACTCTTTTCCTGTCTTTCTCCTTTATTATGCGACTGTTGGTTAATTTTTATATACTCATTTCACAGGAGATTTGTGTCTAGAGGGAAAGGAAATTATATGCCTCTGAGCACCTATTGTAGCACTATGCATCACAGCAGATACTGTGAATCTAGGGAATTGTCCCTCCAGGGAGAAAATATTTTAGAAAATGTTGCTAACAAAGGAAAGAATTTAATGTCATAAACTGGATGCAGCATATATATTTACATACATATACACACATGTGTATATACATATGTGTGTATCAGTATTCTGCATATAATTTTCATTCAAGTTGCAAATGCACACATATACCTGTTTATCTGTGTATTGTACATAAAAGATGACTTTCAATATGTAAAATGTGATTTGCATATATAAAAATGCATAATATAAACTTAAAAGAAAAAGCATTGTCAACCTACTAAAGATGGCTTTGGGATCATTGCTGGGCAGTCATTTGCATTTTAATAATATTATTTCTATTTCATTAGCCTGATTTTAGCATTGATGTGGATGGCTATATGTTCCTGACTATCTTCCCTGTGTCTGTATATTTTCTCTTCTTGTAAGGATACAGTCACGTTGCAGTGGTACCTAACCCATCCAAGATAAGAGGTAATATAGTCATCGTTAGGCAGATGTTATCTGCAAAGACTGTATTTCCCAATAAGAAAGATTTCCAAGTACAAGACATTAGGACTTTAATATATTTTCTTGAGAGGTCACAATTCATCCTGTGTATAAATCTCCTCAGTTCCTGTCATTCCTACTACTGAAAACATTCACCCATCCCAACATCCTGTGATGTCGTAACTCATTTCTTCATCAAATCTTATCTTTGTTCATTAGTATTAACATAATTTTGTACAGATTTATGGAGCACAATGTGATAGTTAAATATATGCATAATGTATAATGTTTAGCTCAGTTTAGTAAACATTTGCATCTCTTCAAACATTAGGAGCACTTTCATTCTTACTTTAGTTATTTTAAAATATAGCTCTAAATTCTAGTTATTTTAGATCATTTGTCTGCCCCTCTCCCCTTGATCCTACCCCAATGTACCTTGCTTCAACAAGGCCAGAAAAAATTGCTTCAACATTCAGAAAAGAACAAAGATAACATAAAAGCAATTAAGAAAACCATTCATTTCTTAGTACATTGAAATCAGAGGAGCACAGTACTTATAATTTTGTTTTTGTGTCGTGAGGCATAATTTTGTTTTTGTTGTCATGAGGCTTGAACTCTGGGTCTGGGCACTGTCTCTGAGTTCTTCAGCTGAAGGTGAGCATTCTACTACTTGAGCCACAGTACTACTTCTGGTTTTCTGGTGGCTAATTGGAGTTAAGAGTCTCACAGACTTTCTTGCCCAGTCTGGCTTTGAACCATGATCCTCAGATCTCAGCCTCCTGAGTAGCTAGGATTACAGACATGAACCACCGATGCCCTGCACTGTACTTATGAATCAAAAACAAAAGGAAAAAGTAAATATCATATATGTTTGAATGTACAAAAGATTTGTTTGGCTGAAAATCAGGGCTAGAATCTTTGTGATACAATTATGAGATATTTATTAAAAGGCAACCAAAGAAATCATTTACAATGAAGAATATCTAGGATGAAACATCCTAATAATGCATAATTCATAAAATGAATTTAAATTTGTTGAGGAAGGAATCAAAGAACTCAAAAGGAAAAAACAAATGTTAGTCAGTGACCTTTAATTTTTCTTGTTTTCTTTCCTTCATATAATGTTTGAGATGTTCATATTATACTCTATTATTATTATTTTGTTTATCTCTACAATACTTGAAAATTTTTAATATATTTTATCATAAAGATATTGTTCAGAGGGGTAACAGTTACATGAGTAGGCCAATAAGTACATTTCCTATCAAGCCCTCCTTTATTTTTCCCCTACTGTCCCTTGCTGCCCCAACTCCCCAACCCCTCTCTCCCTCCCCCCTGAAGTTGTAAAGTTCATTTTCAACATAGTGTCTTGTACATCTCATTGTTACAATGAGTCAACCTGTATCCTTGTTGCAGCATTTTCTTATTTCCCTTCCCTTCCCCAAATTAGAAAAATGTATAAACAAGATGCAGGGCACCAGAATCAAACACAGTGAAAACAGATTATTACAGACATTAAGAAAACCCTGTTTACATGTTTTTTTTTTAGACAAAACAGTGTCCTTTCTTCAGCCTAATGCTATGCATCAGAAAAGGTTGGAGGGTTGGTCCCAGAATTGTACTGCACTCCAGAATGAATACCTTATTCATTCAGTCTACACACGGAGATGTGCCCTGTTATGCCTTTGCAAGAGTTCATAAAAAGCAAGGAGTAGAAAGACAAGTTGTAGTTCATTTGTATAATTCAGACTCTTAGAAATTAAAAAAATATATTATATTCCTTGTGAATTTGGTGCTGAAATGAAAAAAAAAGGCTTATCAGCACATCTAGCTGCTCGCACAATGCCTGGGTTGACACAAACAAATCCTATCAAAGGAAAGTTCTCAAGTAAAGATAATACGGAATTCAGGCAGATGGATTCTATGTAGTTCCATTACTTTTTGTCTTGTTTAATTTCATTTTAAATGCTATATTACGATACAAGAACTCCCTTCTGAGTGACTAATTAAAACATGTTTGGAATTGAAGTAGTCATTTAGGGCACTTAGTAAACTTTAAAAATTAAAAACAACACCAGAAGATAATGGCTAAAAAATATGCTTACTCTTAGGTACATCTATCAAACCCTATTAGCATCCATTATGTGAACTTCCATGTACTAGGAAAACAATAGGCTATTTTTAATTTGAAACCTAATTGTCTATTGGCACGTGGTTTTATATTAAAAATAACTATTGAGTAGTTTTAAATTTTTTGCTGTGTTTTGTTTCATGGTGCTAGAAAAATGAACTCAAGGCAAGGGCTCTAGTATTCTCAGTAAAGCTATCTTCCACTTTTTTGTTTCTCTTTATTTTTGTGGCCTTTTTGCATTGGTTATTTTTCAAGATAGGACCTTGCTATAGGCCTGGACTGGGCTGAAACTCTGTTCTCCTATATATGCTTCCCTCAGTCACTAGGATGACAGCTGTGCACTGCTGTGCTCAGCCATTGTTCTTGCCTGGTAGCTTGGTATGTAAAGCACTGGACAAAGTGTCCGACCTTTAGTTGAAATGGTATCTCCCAGATATCTATGACTTCCTACTGTGATTTCCCATTCTCTACTCACCAAGAAGCTATGATTAATGGTTTGAGCCACCACACCCAGCATGAAAAAAGTTTTATATCAAGTATGCAATGTATTTCTGTTCATTGTAGATGTACCTGTATTGTGTAAGTGTTTCTTCCCCCATAATCCTATTGTTCTGTAAGGGCAAGGGTCTTGTCTCTTTTATCTGCTGGTATATACACAGCACCTAGTTAAATGGTTGGCGTAGTAAATAGAGACTATTCATAGAACATGGTTTAAAGTTTTCACTTACACCAAGATTTAGATTGTAAAAGGCCTCTTCCTGGCTTGTAGACATGACATAATGAAATGGGCTGTGTTAGATATGGCATTTCTCTAGCACAGGAGACTGGTTAGACACAGGTATAGTGAACCAAGATCAAGAATTCAGAAAGCAGAGAAAATGATGGCTGGAAGAGAGAAGATAAGTACATAGTTTTGGACCTACTGAGTAAGAAGAAATATAATATCCAGTAGGATATGAAAATATGGGCTTGAGGGAAGGTCTTCATATTTGATATGAGATTTGGGAGGGGAACTCATATACATACATGTTTGACTTTGCAGAAGTTTCATAAAAAATCAAATAGAAGCAAATACAGATTTGGGTATAAATTTCCTACAAAAATTATTGTCACCATATGTATTGTCACAGAATCTTAAGAGAGATATAAAATACTGCTTTGCAAATTCAAATACTGTTCAAGAATATTTGTTTTACATTTGTATATTGTAGCACCTAATATTAATTACTGTTTTGAACAAGCTGGATTTTCAGTGTAACTGGAAGTAAAACTGTAAACATTATGTCTGATAAATGAAGAAGTATGCCAATAATGCTATGTATCTTCTGATAAATAGCAGAAATAGTGATGCTTTTTCTAATAGTGATATTTATATGCCCAATGCCCACAGCCAAACTGGAAAAAATCATTTTCCAAGCCTAAATAACTTATAAGTTGCCAAAACATTGTTGTTAAGGAAGGAAACATTACAAAAAAGCATCCTAGTTATTTATGTGAAAACAGAACATTCGAATATATTCAGGCTTAAGTGATGTATTTTAAATTCATCACTGGATTATTTATTCTTAGATCATTTCATGTCAGCTCATGCATGTTCTTTTCAAAGTCTAATTTCACATTAATATAAAACCATTATCACTCAGTGATTCAAACATCACCACATTGATGTCTTTTCTAATTACCTTAGTTTGACAATTTCATAATTAATATACTTGAAATACCAAAATGGATGGGCAATTTTTGTACCCAGCTTAAATTAAATTATAATAACCTATAAGCTTTCATTGCAACATGTAGGAAGTAAGATCTCAATTATATGACTCTTTCCAGATACAGTCCCAAAGGAATTATGTGTACTATAGGATTGGTCATAATGTTTATTGAAAGAAGCTATGAAGGAATCCATTATGCCAACTGACACTAAGAAAGGATTATTTTTCATTCTGCTTATTCAACCATGTTGGCACACCTGGTTCTAATTTTGAGACCATCTATGATTACTTTCCAGCATCAGTATAGAAATAGCATCATTAGTCAAATTTTTCTACCTGCTATAAAAGAAATGTGAAAAGATGACTAATTTCTACTGTGTCAAGATTTTATTTTGCAGAAGGTTCATAGTATTTTTCAAATTTCTGCCTCCCAACTGAGCTTAATTTTCTTAAGTCAGTCAGTAATGAGAATTCCCAGCATCATACTTAGTGATTTCTGTGGCCAATAAATCGTATCTGATAGTGCACTTTTAAAGTACTTGGCCAGAGTTTTGTTGCTTTAGGGTCATATAACCATTTTGTGACCGTAAATCTAGCCGCAGTTTTAAAATAGCCTCGTCTTGTGCTTTTAGAAATACGAAGGGAAAAAAGTCAATTTGTTTTCTTAATTTATCTTTTAAAATGTCATACGTTGTTTTTTTTATTTGAACTACATTACCACAAAAAAACAGCATTATTATCTGAGTTTATTCCAACATTGTCCAATAATTTATGCCAATAAACAAAGAATAAACCATATATGTATATGTCCTTAATATAGAGATATACATATGTATAATATAAAATATATAGAACATAAAAAATATAATTCTATATAGTCCTATTCATATATTATAGAGCTGATTAATTTATAAAATATGCTCCATTTTCTCTCAGGGCAACATTATTTTTCAGTTAGGCAACGGGTACTATTCGTCTTGTTTTCCGGATATTGCCATGTCAATAGGTTTTTATGTACTAGCTTATGGTTAGTTGCTTTAAAATTTTCCAGTATGTTTTTCAAAAATTAACACAAAAATTGTGCTGAATTTCTTTTTTAATATTTTTATTGTAAAGATACTGTACAGAAGGGTGTCCCTCCCCAATACCTCCTCCTACCCTGCCCAATTTGTAAAGTTCATTTTCAACATACTGTCTTGTATGTCCCATTGTTACAATGGGTCAACCTGAATCCTTGTTTCAGCATTTTGTTATTTCCCTTCCCCTCCCCAAATTAGAAAAATGTGTATACAAGATGCAGGGCACCAGAATCAAATACAGGGAAAACATGTAATACCATGGGGGAAGAATATACAAAAGAAACAAAACATCACATAGTATATTAAAATCAACAGAGACAAAGAAAAAAATCTCTTGTGTACCTATCTTGATATTCATTTTGCTTAGCATCTTATATGGTCATATGTACATAGCTTTTGACCTTTTCTGCGTGTCTGGTAAGATTATCCTACATGTAAAATTTCAATTACAACTTTAGTATGTTTAAGCTAACAGAATACAATCAATATTATTTTTAGATACTTTGAAATACTTCTTTTAGGAGAAATTCTAAAATGATTTTATGACATAATTGTATTGGAACTCTTTTGAGTTTTTTTTCCATTTGTATATATTTGTTGTCAGGACTTTTAACATAGCAATCCAGAACCAAAGACCTAATTTATATACCAGATAAGTTCTTGTTGTTTGCTAGAATATCTTTTGCTATTTTACCTTCTTGCATTTTTAATTGCATACTGGAGATAAGATGGCACAATTTTTAATAAATATGTTCTGCTTGTTGATGTGAAGGTTTTGGAGGATAGATTACAGATTTCAGGAGGAATATATGATCAGTTAATCTGCAATTCATTTATTAAAGAGACAGATGATAGATAGATAGAAATCTATTTTCTTTAGTTTTACTTTTGTTTAAAACCATTGGCAAGTCTGATTTATCTACATACTATTTTTATTTTTTTTTCTTTTTGCTTATGTGGTGCTGAGGAATCGAACCCAGGGCCTCAGGCATGCAGAGCAAGTGCTCTACCACTGAGCCACCTTCCCAGCCTTACATACTATTTTTAGATATTACACTTTAACATTTATTTTATTTTTAAAAAAATTTTAATTGTTTTTATTGTGAAAATACTGTACAGAGGGGTTACAGTTACATGAGCAAAGTAATGAGTACATTTCTTATCCAGCATTGTTGGATCCTCTTTTGTTTTTCCCCTACCATTCCTTCCCTCCCACCTCCTCATCTACACTCCCCCCTCCACCCTGCTCGCCTAAATTATAAAGTTCTTTTTCATGTAATGCCTGTTTTCACTGTATTTGATGTTGGTGTAATTTGGGGAGGGGAAGGGAAAAAACAAATTGACCCATTGTAACAATGAGGTGTATACTTAAACATTTTTTAAGTACTAAAAATGTAAAGGTACACTTGTTATTCAACATTAGATACATATATTCACTTTTTGTAAATCTTATTCAAAAAGTAAATTGCAAACTGACATCAAAAGCTACAACAATTTTAATTGATGATAAACCTGCTACATCAGGGTGCATTTATATGGCCAGAAAATGAAATTGTTAAGATTTCTTTTAGTTCATGATATGACTGGAGTGGAAAGAGCAGAAGGGAAATAACAGACATCTTGCAGAACATTTTTATTCTGAGAACTTTGTCCTCTAGGACAAAAGAAGACTCAAAAGGGAAGGGATGGTAGGGGGAAAACAAAGGAGGAGGTAACAATGCTCGATAGGAAATGGACTCATTTCCTTAATCATGTAACTGTAACCCCTCTGTACAGTATCTTTACAATAATATATATATATATATATATATATAATTCTTAAAGAGAAATTGACATGAAAAGTGACTTTTAATAAAATATATGCGATGATGTGGACAAAAATGTGAAGAATGAAATAAGAGCCAGGGACTTTCTGAGTGTTTCTCAAGTATGTGACAAGGACAGTATTGACAGGACTTAGGGTTTCTGGGTAGCAGTATAGGAGAAGCTAAAACAGTTGCAAGTGATGTATTAACTAGAGCAAGAACAATTGATAATAGTACAGGCAGTATTTCTTAGTTTGAAATTTTTAAAGGGGGTGCCTGGAGGAAAGAAAAAAGATGAATCGAATACCAAAATGTTAAATTTAATGTAACAGTATAAGGAAATTCAATTGTGGGCTTCAGAGTAAAGTCTGGGGAAGATTGTAGAGACACAGTGAAAGCACACCTGTGTTAGAATTGCCACGTCAAGTGATGCAACTTTCACATCTGAGGGAGTATTGTAAAAAAAAAGTTTGAAAAGATTGTTTAATCAACAGGTCCCAATTATAAAAGATTGCTTTCCAGATGTTTTATGGTTTTCTTATGTGGACTCTGTAAAGGAAGAAGATGGAGGAAAATGTATTATGCTCATATGGTTAGGAGAAATCATTTCTTATTCCTAAAATATATCAAGATATAATGTTATAGAAAGCAATGTGGTATGTTTTTATCGAAATTGAAAGACTTTTATGAGGCAAAAAATTACTATGATATATCACATAAAATGTGTTTTGTTAGATGTTTTGAAATCATGTTTTAAATTCTAAAAATACTCATTTAAAAATTCATTTTTGATGAAGGGGAGAATGGAGTCGTAATATGCGATGCATGGGTTGAGCTAGATAGGGGAGAATGATATGGGGAAACATCACTCAAGATGCATTGTACTTAGAAACGGATGTCTTAAGTGACCACTCCTTTGTACAACTGCTCAAATATAATTAAATATAATTCCAAAAATATTTTTTGTTGTAAAAACTTACAGAGAAAAGTTTTTTTTTTTTTAAATTCAGGGTGTTTTGTTTTTGTTCTGTGGCACTGTCTTTAGCTTTTTCACTCAAGGCTGGTCTTCTACCACTTGAGCCACAGATCTACTTCTCGCTTGTTAGTGGCTAATTGGAGATAAGAGTCTCATGGACTTTCTTGCATAGGCTGGTTTCCAGTAACAATCCTCAGGTCTCAGCCTCCTAAGTAGCAGGCATTACAGGTGTTAGCCACTAGCACTTAATGCAGAGTGTTATAATCAATTACTAATGGGCAAAGTGTAACATTTAAACCTGAAGTTCCTATAAACTAATAGTTCCCAAATGTGTGTTTTTCACATTTCATTTGTAAATTTATATGCAATTTTGTAATGTACTATTGATATTTTTGAGAGATCATACATACATAATACATTTATTCATGAATATTTATCCCAGAATTATCAAAAGTATATCTGAAATATATTGTTAAGATAGCTCGTGATGTTTTCATATATGTGAATTGCATGGAATGGTTCACTCAAGTTAGCTAATATAGCCATGATCACTTATGTGTCAGTTATTGTGTTGAGATGTTTAAGCTTAATTATTTTGACATGTGCGGTACTTGGACTTGAGATGTTTAAGCTTAACTATTTTGACGTGTGAGGTACTTGGACTATAGTCACACTGATTTGAAAAGATCTCAAAACTATTACTCTTGCCTATTTGAGATTTTATGACTTTGATCCACAGTTCTGTTTCCTCACTTTTCCAACTCCAGCCCCTGTTGATCATTAGCTCGTTTATTAGATTCTACCTTATGAGATCAAACCTTTGTTATTTATGCATATTGCACTCATGTGTGTAAATATTGCTGTGTAAGAGAATCTGTTAAAATACTCACTACTCATTTGTCTACAAAGAACTTGATCAGATTCTGGTGTGGACTTCTGATTTGGGTTTACATGAGAAACAGATTTATAGTAAGTCCTCCATTGTTTCAATGTTTGCCATTACATTATCTGGAGATTTGGTCAAAACATGACTTTCCATTTTCTCTTTCTGCCTCTTGGAGAGCACAATTGCAACTTGAGATCATAGTCATTTGTGGCTAGAATGTGTGAAAAACCATAAGGAATGCTCCTAATTGTGTGAAAGAAATCACTTCATGGGTTGCAGAAGCAGGGATGGGGGTGGGAGGGGTGGGAGAGAGAGAGAGAGCCTTGTATTGATGTCCTGAAAAATCTCCTCTCATTATCCCAAGTAATAAATCCATTTGCTTGAAGTGCAGACCAATTTTTGTTAGGAAGAAAGGCTTCTAAATAAGAGTGCTGGGTCTCTCACCTCTATGAATTTTCCTGGGAACACTTAGATATGTACTTCCTATCAGAGCACTTGCTATCAAGTAAAAGGAAAGGACTTTTTAGAAGGTTGTTGTTTTCCTACACCTTATATAAGTAATAAATTGCACTTACTCACCCCATTTGTATTAGCAAAGAAACAGAGGAAATTTAAAACTTCTTAAATGAAAATGCTCCAATCCATGACCTGAAGACTCACCTCTGTAATCCTAGCTACTCAGGAGTCTGAGATCAAGAGGACTGCACTTTGTAGCCACCCTAGGCTGAAAAGCCCATTAGACTCATCTCCAAAATAATCAGAAAATACTGGGCTAGAGGTGTGTCTCACATGTTAGATCACCAACCTTGAGTAAACAAGATAAATAAGAAAGCAGTCCTGAGTTTACATCCCAGAATGTCAAAGTAAAAAATAAAAATACGTAATGACAGGAGAAATCTAGTAATACTATTTTATAGACAATTTTGGCAAATTTCAGCTTGTTTTTTATCCAAATACTGTTTTGTAGGAAAAAAGAAAACCCTAGTAGCTTTATTCAAAGCTTTTCACCTTTAAATAGCTTATCAATACTCTACTTGACCATATCACATGATATTCTACCAATGTAATTCCATATTGAAGCATAAGTGCCATGCAAAATCCAAAGGGCTATACAACTATAATTTTAAATGCAAGCATGAAATGTGTGTATTATTAAATATAAAGTTATTTGATTAGAGTTTTCTGACTGTATTTACAGACAATAAAAGCTTAATGAGAATGTAAAGAGTATTTAATAGATAGATGGTAAAGGATCCAAAGTGTAAAAAATAGAAGCCTTGAGGTAATGCACTAAAGTTAATGAAACATTTCCATGTAAACAGACCGCCAAAAAGCTAAGTAGAATCAGTTCCATTACAAGTTAAAAAAAAAAGTCCAAAGAAGTCATTCAGTAAATGATTCCTGAGATATGTGTGGTGAGTTAAGAATCAAATTGCTCCATCTGGGAACCAAACTTCAGAACAACTATTTGTCTCTATCTAGTTTCTAAAGTAGAACCAAAATGAGTACAAAAACAGGTTTCTCAGTGTATTATGGGTCAGGAATGACATATCCTAGGCCTTTTCCAGACTTGTTACTCATCTGTAGGTCAACATTTGTCCTCCTGTAAGCCCATTTTAATATGTGAAAATTTACAATTAGTATATACTATGTGTGTATATTTGTATAACACTTATACATTACAGGGTTTGAAACTCAACTCCTTGCATCTGCTAATCAGTGTTCTACCATTTGAATTGCATGCTAACTCCAGAACATAAGGCCAGAGTTAAATAATAAAAGTCATCCCCAAAAGATTTTTTAATTGGTTTTATGTTTTTTTATACTTAAAGGAAACTGTATCTACAATGCACTAAGCATTCCCTAATGCTCTGCTGATGGTCATTCAATGATTGTCCCTATCTTATTTTAAAGCAGTTTTCTAAAATTTAGAAATACTTCAATAAAATTTAGAATACAGATTTAGTTTTAATTTTTCTTGTTGATGAACAATATGTATTTTACTTGCTTGAATTGAAGATTTACAATTCGAAAAAGGCTCTTTTTGCAAACTGCGTTATAGCCATCCAAGAGACAAACTGGTGGCTATAAAATTGTTGAAAATGAGTAACTATTAAAGATACTTACACAGGCAAAATATCACCCAGGAGAATATTCATATATTGTGTCATTGAAAGTTACTATTCTTTGAAACCCATAATCATAATCACTCAAATAAAAGTATGAATTAATGTTGTATTAAACTTTTGCCCAAAGGACATTACAGATCAGATTTTATTGGAAGTTTCGAAGATTGTATCCCACAACCTATAGTGCACTGCCAAAAACATTAATAATGCAAATCTTTTTTGAATACAAATAACCTCTGTAAAGTCTGCTTTGATTATTAATGGGATTAATTATCTGCCTGCTCAGTGCTGTTATTTTCATTTGGAATAACAGTTGATAATGAAAGACCAACTCAAAATTTTAAAATAACACATTTAATAATACAAATTAATTCTTCGATATAATCAAGAAGAAAATATTGCAGTGATAATGTCTTCTCCCTTACTCAATAAAAACTTATTCTGTGAATGTATTTTATTGACACTTTCAAACTGAGAGATAAATTCAGGTTTTATTATTTCTTCCAAGTTATTTTCAGACCTTGAGAGGTGGAAATGTTCATGGTGAGCCCTATCCCAAGACCCCCAAATTGCTGTCTTTCAAAATTCCAATAGCTAAATGTATTTGCAGATAGAATATTTCGCAGCAGGGTAATTTCCATAATGTTTTTGAGGCAGTGATTTGGTGAATACAAAGCTGAATAAAGCAGAGATGGTAATCTGCTTAAAGAGGAAGGATGCTGTCCTAAAACAGACCTACATGTCCTCATACATAATAACAGGAAGTCTCTGGGGCATTTTCCCTAAAAGGCAGGCAAACCCATGGAGGCCAACTTAATAATCTACTACTTTGTGATATATATATATATATATATATATATATATATATATAAAATCCATAGCAAACCCATGTGAGTTTTTCAACCTTCACATGACTATAATAAAATACTTGAGATAATTTCCTTGTAAAAGGTAAGGTTCATTAAGCTCACATTTTAGAAAATGGTCAGCCATGCCTGAGTCTCCTCATTGCTTTGGGGAGGAAGTCTGACACTCCACATGGAAGAGTATTGTTACTATGAAAGACTATAGTGCATGAGATATGGTCATCATTGTTTTAACTGTTTTCTATTTTCTCCAGTGATAATAAGATACAATTTAATAAAATCATATGCAAACACAAAAAAGATTCCATTTACGGTAGTTGACTTCACACTGCACTGGCTACCATGTTTCTGAACCACCACTATTTCTTGGTCCATAGTACTATGGACTTATTCACAGTAAGTGGTAGTTACTATGATTATGTATTTACCTTAGAGCTACTGATTTATAATATGCACTCCAGCAACACTGGATTTCTATAACTCCATTATTGAAGCTCTTTTGCTAAAAGGTAGTAAATGCTGTCTTAACATCCAAAAATCCCAAAGCAAACAAATATATCTAAAAGTCCCCGTGGCCAGAGGTCATTTTGATAGACTTTATATCCTCTTTTATAGCAAACAAGAATTTAAAAGTCTCCTTCTTAAGGTATATATGAAGGGAAAAAAGCTTTCAGAATTAAAAATAATAAAAGTATATTTTAAATTTAAAATATATTAAAATAATAATAAAAACCTATCAAGTTTAGTTCAGCACAGTAGAATTGTCATTATCAGCCGTATTTTTCTTTAGCTGGTTCCTCTGTAAGACAGTTTCTTCCATGGAAATGTGATCCTGTAGTAATGCATCCATCAAGTGAATTCTATGGTTTAAATGGCAAGATTTTATTGTGTAATCAGTTTTTAGTTCATATGTCAACTCAGTTCTGTTTGTATTTGCATTATATAAATTTCAGATGCATCCTAATTGTTTCAGAGGGCAATATTTGGCAAATAAATTCCTATTGTAATGTATTTTTATGTCATTCAAAATTTCCATTTCAATTTATTTTAAAAATGTTGTGCATATAATTGGCTCTAACCCTTAGATTTGGATGTCATCAAGTTCCAGATTTTTTTTTAAAATCTGAGTATTCCTTCTTTCATAATCTTACTAGAAATGAATAGACAAAAGCCAAAGATTACCTGTCAAAGGCTGGGAAGGTGGCTCAGTGGTAGAGCGCTTGCCTTGCATGCATGAGGCCCTGGGTTCTATTCCTCAGCCACATAAGCAAAAAGAAAAAAAAGAGCTGGAAGTGGCGCTGTGGCTCAAATGGTAGAGCACTAGCCTTGAGCTGAACAGCTGAGGGACTGTGCCCAGGCCCAGAGTTCAGGCCCCATGACCACACCCTCCCCCCCCCACAAAAAAGATTACCTGTCTATTGGCTACATCTGAGTGAAATGGTGAGCTTTGAATGGGGCACTTAGAGTTGAATCCATCAGAGAACCAAGAACAAAATCATCACGGTGATGCTGTTAATCCTGGTGCTGTTTTTCACGAAGTGAAAAATATTTTGCAATATTTCTGGCTTCATAGAGTATATTTATTTCCTATTTTGTTTCCTGTTTTCTAAAAATTGGGGGCACCAAAACATGTGAAAGTAACTTGTTGCGTGAATATAGATAGTGTTCAGAATTTAAGAACTTCAAATGATTGGATTGGTTGGTATGTGTCTGTTAATGGAAACTATGTGGAGGCAGAGATTAGAAAGCAAAAATATATGTCTGAGACAGGCAGAAATGGTCAGATAAGTTGATGTTAGGCAAAATGAACCCTAAGATAAGGACTCAAATGGTTTTTCTTTCTTGCTATTGTTTCTAACATATTTACAAGATGATTTCTTTTGCTTTGTATGTCCCTCCCCCACGGTATAATCCTGTTTTCACTGTATTTGATGTTGGTATAATTTGTGGAGGGGAAGGGAAAAAACAAATTGTTTAAATAGGGATACAGGTGGACCCATTGCAACAATGAGATGTACAAGACGTTATGTCAAAAAACGAATTTTACAACTTTGGCAGGGGTAGAAGGGATGGGAGGGCAAGGATGGGAAGGGGAAGCTAAGGAGGAGACAGCAATGCTTGATAAGAAATGTACTCATTACCTCGCTCATGTTATTGTATCCCTTCTGAACGGTATTTTCACAATGATAAAAACTTACAAAAAATAAATAAATGTTTCAAAGAACTTAAATTTTGTTAAGTATTTCTTCCCCTGGAAATTTCTCTTCATGCAATTTTAAAGCCTAATCTGTTTCATAAAACTGTATTTTCAGCATAAAATTTAGCATCTCAACAATTTCCAAGAGTACAATGCAACCACATGCCAATTGTTATACAGAAAATTTCTGTGACAATTTCCCATTGCCACACATGAGTGAGATGCTATACCCAAGATACTCATCTTTCCCACATCAGCATTGGAAACCACATGCTATGTTTCTGATAATCTAGTGTATATAATATATAGAAATGGAATCATATAAACTTTGCTTTGTTTTTAATTTTTACCAGTCCTGGGGCTTGAACTCGGGGCCTTGACCCTGTCCCTGAGCTTCTTTTGCTCAAGGCTCGCACACTACCACTTGAGCCATAACACCACTTCTGGCCTTTTTGTTTATGTAGTACTGAGGAATTGAACTCAGGGCTTCAGGCTTGCTAGGCAAGCACTCTACCACTAAAGCCACATTCCCAGCCCTGCAATCTTTGCTTTTTGAAAGTTATTTTTAACTGTTATTATAAAGGTGTTATTATAAACTGTAATTCAGAGGAGTTACAGTTGTATAAGTCAGGCAATGAATTCATTTCTTTTTGGACACTGTCACTCTTTCCCTTGATTTCACCCAGTTTTTCCCTCCTATCCCTACGCACAAGGTGAGTTCATTTTCAAAATAGTTCTAGTGAGTATCACTCCTGCACAGCCTTTGCTTCTTGATTACAGCCTATGTCACTTAGTATAATGTTCTGAAATTTCTTCTATAGTATAGCACTGGGTTTTCTTGTTTCATGACTGTGTACTATTCTTTTGTGTGTACGCACCATGTTCCCTCTATCATTGCTCTACTAATAGATAGGTTGCTCAGACGTCTCGGCTACTGTGAATAACTCTCTTGATGTGACTTTATATTCAGTTGGAACTAATAAGTTGTTCACCTATACTCTGTACACATTGTTATTTTGCTTTTTTTTTTCTTAGTTTTTAGCCAAGGTCTGGAAAGTATGCATATGTATGTGTTCACTTAACATTCACTGTTTAGAGTTCTCTTATTCAATGCAGAGGTATAAATGACAATAAAATAATCCTTTTGACAGTGAAATCACATAGTGATAAGATAAATAATGGAATGCTGTCTGTCATTGCAGGATGAATCTGCACCAGCTGACAAACAGTGTAAGTCAGAGACCACGCAGGCTACTTACTCAACATCCACTGTTCCAGGCTCACAGGAGGTGTTGTACATCAATGGAAATGGGACGTACAGTTACCATAGTTACAGAGGGCTAGGAGGAGGACTGCTGAACCTCAATGATGCTTCCAGTAGTGGTGAGTCTTTATTATCGATTGCATTCGGTGTGTTCATTTGGGGGTGGTAAATATTTTTCAACAGAAAGTAATTAGAATGTGTTAGAAGTAATTGTCAATGCCAGTGTGGTTAAAAAAAAAAAAAGGACATTTAAAACATATATCTCCTCTCATGGACAGCTCTCTCTTTTGTTGTTCCTCTAAGAGCAGTAGCACTTGGAGCTGGGAAGGTGGCTCAGTGGTAGAGCGCTTGCCTTGCATGCATGAGGCCCTGGGTTTGATTCCTCAGCACCACATAAACAAAAAGAAAAAAGCCAGAAGTGGCGCTTTCTGTCCCCAATGCTATAATGTACTATTTGTCAAAAATAGTGCAACATTTCCTTGGTGTTCATAAAGGTTTTTGATTTGGAAATTCTGAAGAAACAGAACCTTTGTCACAGAGAGACACACTCATTTCTGATTAGGAGCATGCAAAGTGAAACAAGGCAGAGTCCCATGTCCAGCAATTTCTCAGCGATAATGGAGAAGTCCACCAGCAGTGAGTGGTGTCTCTTCCAGGACAAAAACGTTTTTAGGAATTTTTTTTGAATTGGTATGACAAGATGTTTTCCATATAAGCCAGAGTTTTAGAGTTCCAAGTCTTAGGCAAATTGAGGGATGTGAATTTTAAAATTTCTTTTTAAATGATTATTTTACTGTAAGGATGATTCCAGAAGGGCTACAGTTGAGTATATAAGGTAAGGAGGACATTTCTTGTCAAATAGTGTTACCTGCTCCCTTGTTTCTGCCACTTTCCCTCCCCACCCTGACTTCCCTCCGCTGCCAAGTTGCAAAGTTCATTTCCAACATAGTGTCTTGTATCACTGTTAGATTGGTTTACCCTTTGTCCTTTATCTCACCATTTCATTATTTCCCCTTCCCTCCTCCAAACTTGATAAATGTGTGTACAAGACACAGAGTATCATAATCAATAGGATGTACACCAAAGGGGGAAAAACGAAACAAAAAATAACTTCACATAGTACACTAAAAAAACAAGAAAGAAGAAACAACAATAAAACCCTCTTGTTTCCATATCTTGGAACTCATTTTGATTAGCATGATTTTATAAGGACATATGTATGCAGCTATTGAGCTATTGTGATCCTTTACTATGACAATCCAAGACATACACTTATTGTTACAAATGAGGGAAACCATGGAGCCTATGTTTCTTTGAGGCTGGCTTACTTTTTTCTTAATAAGATTTTTCCAAGTCTTTTCTTTCATAAAGTTTTTCTTTGAAGAGTTATAAAAGGACTTCCTGCTCAACGTGTCATTTCATGAGCCCAAAATATCTTAATCAATGTCTCTCCTTACATCATTTTCAACATATCCCAACTTTACCCATGTGATTGCTTGTAGAAATGCAGAAACATTCAAGTGAAATTTGAGAGTATGTGGACAAAACTCAATATACATTTAACACTTGACCCAATAATCTTGTTAGTATTCAGTGTCAAAAGCACATTGATAAATGTATGAAACAGACATGTATTCAAGAATAGTCATTACAATGTTATTTTTAAATGCAATGCAAAGTTTCATCACTTAAAAGGTTCATCAATAGATGGCTGGTTGACTACTAGAATATATTCAAACAAGAACATCACATTTATCTATGAAAAATAATGAAAAAATCCTTATATATTATTATGCAGCAGTCTCTGGAGGTAAAAAAAACATGCTGATTGCTAATATTTATGAAATAAAGATTTCTAGAAATGGGTGAATAAACCATAATTTTAAAAATGTTTACATAGAGGTAAGAATGGGAATTATAAAGGGAGTCTAGATTCACAATTCTTTGAATATAGTTGGGTTTTATATATGATTTTGATAATTTAGCTTTGGAACACTAGCATGTTTGTACAATTATAAGACTTAAAACAGGAAGAAAATGGTAGATGTGAAATTTATTTAATTAGTTACTGACATAGCTCCATAGACTGAGTCTTTCCAAAGTAATTTCAAGTATCATAATTTGTTACCACCAAGTGTTTAAACCAGTGATAAAACCTTAAAACAATTTTCAGTAATCACATTATTTTTTTAAGAACATTGCTTCTGTATTTTGGTTTAAAACAAATTTGCAATTCAGTTGGAGTCAGTGAAAGTTAATCAAAAGCCTATAATATTGTATTTGAAATGGTAGTGGAACTGAATATGTATTTTTTTTTGCTTTAAGAAGTATACTTTGTGTCTCCACTGAAAATGCCTGCTAACGAAGACTAATTTGAATTGAATCATTTGAAGTAGATGTGTTTTGTCTTTATTATAGTTGAGGAGAGATGACAGTGTGAAAGGAGACATGTTGTTAGAAAAATCACTTTTCTTTACAAGCTAGAAATAAGCCAGGAGTGGGCTCAGGAGTGAGTATTCTGGAACATTAGATTATTTGCTGTACTCTAAACCTCAAGGTCCCCCACAGACCAGATCTCTGATGTTCATCTCTATCAGTTGTCTTTAGTTCAAAAGAATTGTGTCTAAAATGGTAAGGAGAAAAAGCAAGATTTTTTGGGGGAAAGAAATTAAAATTTCAGGTATATAGTTGGCTCTAAGGGGCTAAGGGATCTTTTCTAGGCAGTTAAAAACACCGAATGTTAACAATTATCAAACAAAGGTTTAAATAAATGGAGTGTAACTCTTAATTTTTCTCCTCTCACTGGGTCTTGAATTGAACTTAAAACCTCCTGCTTCTGTTTGGCTTTTCCATTCCCGGCTGGCACTTAGTCACCTGAACCATGCTTTTTAGGTGGTAAATCGGAAATAAGAGCCTCATGGGCTTCTATTTTCTTTTTATGGTCTTGGTTGATTTTGAACAAGAATCCTCAAATCTCAGCCTTCTGAGTAGCTAGGATTACAGGAGTAAGCCAGTTCCCAAATTCATCTTTCTAAAAGGATAGATTTGTTCACATTGCATCACTTTGTATCTTTTACTTGGGTCTTCATTGTTTGTAAGGAGATAACATTATCCTGCTCTTTTTGCCTTAAGATCTATGACTTCTAAGTTTCTATGAACTGTTTTCTGCTCTAAGCAATTATTTATTGTCCATCCTTAAAAAAAATCAGATCATTCTAGTCATGCATAGTTATACACATTTATTGCATCCTGATATTCTGCAAAGATTATAATGCAGGACATGCATCTACACACAAGTATACTACTTTAATGTCTATTCTTGAATTGTGTAGTTTGGAGGAACTCAAGAGTCAGATTGGAAACATTCCATCATTGCCAGGTATGCAATACTATAAATTTACATTTTGAATGTAGGGTAATATTATGTTGAGATAAATTTTTTGGAAGATTTTCCCCCAGATGCCTCAATATCATAGAAAAGTAGAACCTGGAAAAAAAGTTGAGGATTCCTTTTAATTCAATCTCTTTATTTTTAAAATAAAATAAAGACACCTAGAATGATAAATGACTTGCTCACAGTAAAACATATGGATTGAGAGTTATTTATTTCATTCATTCTTGGGCTTTTATTTGAGAGCACAATGAAGACGAACTTCAAAAAGTCCTGACTGTGGAGGAGGGTCCCTGCTTTCACTGTATTTGATGTCAGTATAATTTGTGGAGGGGAAGGGGAAGGGATACAGGTGGACCCGTTGCAACAATGAGATGTACAAGTCGTTATGTCGAAAACGAACTTTACAACTTTGGGGGGGGGGTGAGGATTGGGTGGGGGGGCAGGGGGAGGATGTGAAGGGATGGGAAGGGGAAACAAAGGAGGAGGCTACAATGCTTGATAAGAAATGTACTCATTATCTTGCCCATGTAATTGTAACCCCTCTGTACAGTATGTTCACAATAAAAAATAATAAAATAAAAAATAAAAAAGTCCTATCTGTGTGCAGTTGAGAAGAAATAGCAGTAGACTCACCAATATTGTGTACTGAAAATAAAAGATGATGTAATTTTCCTTGGGCAATAACTTTGGATGGAGGGTAACTGAGTTGAAATAACAATAAAAAGTACAACAATAAAACAGAAAAAGAGTATACTTCACCAATCACAGCTTTAGATTTTAACCACAGAAAATTGCTCTTACATAGGTGTAAAAACAAAATTAACATTGGAAAAGGAAATAATTCCATATTATACTTTTTTTTCATTCTCTAAGAACCCAGATTACTTGTAACACTAGTATTGTCTACTGTTGATTTTGTTGTATTTAGTTGTTTGGCTTTTAAACAGAGGGAGGCATCTAGATTAACTATATACATAATTGCCATTATTTTAGGGTTTTTCTTTATAAATTCTGGGAACTCCAGATGTTCTGACTTTTTAAAAGAAAAATGGTATCTTTTTTTCTATCATTTCTTCTCTTTAAAGCATTAAAATAGTCATTCACTATAACAGATTTGGAATTATGGAGAAAGCAACTACATGCATATGCATGAATCTTGAGAGCTAAAAGGGACGTAGCAGATTAGCATTTTATTAGATGCCAGCATTATATCTGATGGCTGACAACTCTGGGCAATCTGAGTTTGAGAATTCTTCATTTTAAGACTTGTACATCTGCAAAGTATGAAAGGCAATGTCAACTTCCAGAAGACAAAGTTGAATTAACTACAATTGTGACTTAATGTATAAAGCAGACAAAGACATGCAGAATTCAACCCATTAATTAGAGAAAATGGGAATGTGTTGACAGTTAGAAGCATTAAACCAAAGGCAAGAATTGAAGGAATAGTGATGCTTATAGAAACTTGTAAACACATGTAACGATAACTATCATGAGCAAATGATACTATGTGCAGGGAGAACATGAATGCACGAGAAAGTAAAAGGTACTTTAAACTTTATTTAACTTGCTCAGTATATTGGGATTCATTTTGTCAAGCTCAGTATATTGGGATTCATTTTGTCAAATCATTGTAATTTTGACAAAAACAAATTTGAATAGGGCAAATATGTTATTTTGAGAAACTTACAGATCAGAGAAAGAAACTATTCTGCTTTTTCTTCTTTAACTATCATGAACTTTTGATAAGTAATACCTTATCTGTCAAACCTAACTCTGGTTTTTCCATTCTTTGGGAATTTAATCCACAGTCCTCATTGAACTGTGACATATGTCTTCAAGTAAGTTCCCATAAATAAATGTGCACTCTTGGAAAGCACAAACCTTATTTGTGTCCACTATTACAATTCCCTCAATAAGACCAAACATCTAGCTAAATGTTGAATACTATTCACTTAGTAGGTAAGTAAAATTTTAAAAAAGACAAACATTCAGTTATTTTTGAGTGTCAAGACAAAGGGAGTTAAATTTAAAAATAAAATTCAAGCCAGGTGCCGGTGGCTCATGCTTATAATCCTAGCTACTCAGGAGGCTGAGATCTGAGGATCACAGTTTACAGCCAGCCTGGGAAAGAAAGTCTGAGACTCTTATCTCCAATAAATCATCAGAAAAATGAAAGTGGCCCTGTGGGCTCAAGTGGTAGAGTGCTAGCCTTGAACTGAAGAGCTGAGGGACAATGCCCAGGCCCAGTGTTCAAGCCCCATGACTGACCCCCCCCCAAAAAAAAATCAAAGGAGGGTTGTGATTCAGTGTGGATAGATGGGTTATGTGTTCAGTATGCACAGGTCCCTAGGTTCAATCCCTGAGGACATCTCCTACTTCTTTTTTTAGTGTATGGGTATATAATAGACAGAGTTTTACAAACTGCAGCTTAATTTTGAATGGAATCATGATAGGGAAAGCTGGCCCATGTTGGAGACTTCGTGGCAAAGAAAGATTCTATCTAGTAACACTGCCAGGGTGCCCCTCAAAGCCTTCATTAGCCAACTACCATTTGTTTGGAGCTGGCAAGGGTGCACACGGAACAATCCAAAATTTCAAATTGGAGTATTATCAAAATGACAGCAGTTACAATTTGTATAAAGAATTTATTCAAATTATCCAACTGAAATGAGAAGCAAGCAAGCAGCCAGTCCTCCTGTTATTATCCCATCCATTTGCATAGGACTTTGGAATGCTTTTTGTTTCCTATCAGGAAGTTCACATTGAGCTGTCTAAAGAGGGCAATTGTGGTTTACTGCCATTTTTTTCATTGGATCCCTTAAGTCTAAATTATGTGCATAATGCATCATTTAACCAGGGATGTTTCCTCTCCACAAAGTCCATGAGGCAGACTTTTCAATTTGTTTTTTCAACTCTCATATAAACTGGGTTGATATACAAACCAAAAAAAAAAAAATCTAACAAGACCAAATTGCTATAATAATCACTATAATAACTAACATTTGTGTGGTGATTTCTTGTTTACCAGAATCTTTACATCCATTATTATCTTTGCTCTTTGCTAACATTCAGGATTGTTGGCCCTTAAGATTCTTTTGATCAAAATCTATCATTAAGAGTCTAAGGAAGCCTGGCTGTCAGATTCACTTTTGTACCAGAATTGGTTCACAGTGGTGTGAATGGCTTTGTCAATAGACAGTGCCAGGCATCGATGCTCTGAAATATCATTTCTCATCTGAGATTTCCAAAGGAGCACTTCTGTTCATTCACTGCCTTCTCTCCTTAGCTCCTATTCTGGACAGCCTCTGTCTATTATCACCAATTTTTCCCAACCATTTTGCAGAACTGAGTCTGCCTAATAAGTTCATCAGTGACTCTACTTACTGCCAGACTAGGTCCTCTCCTTTATTTTACTGAATCTCATGGACATATCTGAAATCTCAGTGCTCTTAGCATACAAAATAATAAACCCCCACATCTTGTACCTCTCATACCATGCTTCTCTTGCTTTGTTTCTAGTTGTTTTGAATAGTAAAGTCTTTCCTTGCTGGGATTTCCTGGCCATACCATCATTTCCCTTCTCATTCTCTTCTTCCATACATTTCTCAAGGGAAGAGCTCATTAGAGCTTATAGTTTCAAATGCAAGATACTCCAAATCTGTGTATTTACCCATCCCCGCACCCCCACCCCCAACTATCAGATTTTATGGCCATTTTTCTTCCAAACGCTTGATTTTGACATCCCAAACAAACTCAGATTTAACTAAGCAAAAGTGAGTTTTTTATCCCATTTATCCTAAAGCCTGCCTCTGGGCTTGTCCCAATCAGAAATAATTCTCCTGCACATGACTCATATTACGTGTTGTATTCTCTATGACACACTTTCTGCTCACTTCACTTGTTTCATGATTATGTTTTCTTCCTGTATATTTCCATGACATCTGAGGCATATTTCCTGTGACCTAACCTGTCTGTCACGCATCCTTTTCTGTGTTAGACTGTACTATTTGAGGCTAAGCAAGGAGAATTTGTTCTGTCACCCAGAGCCAGTAGGTAACAATCACACATTAGTTTATTACTACATTAGATACATGAATGACTGAAAGAAGTTTTTCTAATAGAATATTATGCATCTTCAGAGATTTTTTACTAAATCCAATTAAGCATAAAAATAATCAGTTGAAATTGAGGAAATCTTCTTGAAGTGTGTTCTTTCTCCTAAAATCCCTAAAGAGAACAATTTGGGGAAATTGAAATATTACATGAGTGCCTCAAGAAAATGTGTCATATATACACAATGGAATTCTATGCTTCCATCTTAAAGAATGACATCATCCCATTTGTAAGGAAATGAAAAGATTTGTAAGAAATCATATTAAGTAAAGAAAGCCACATCCAAAGAAACATAGGCTCCATGGTTTCTCTCATTTGTAATAATTAGTATATGTCTAGAATGAGCAGAATAGCTCAATAGTTATGTACGTATGACCATATAAGATGATGCAAAGCAAAATGAGCTCCAAAACAAGAGTTTTTTCTTTATTGTTGTTTTTTAATGTATTAAGGGATTTTCTTTTTCTTTTGCGTTGTTTTCCCTATGTTTTATCCTCTATTGTCACTGTATTTGATTTTGATACCCTAGGTATTGTATATATGTTTATCTGAGTATCTTGTGATACTCTCAAGACAATATGTTGGAAATGAACTGTACAACTTGGCGGGGGGAGGGGTCATGGGGGAGGGTAAGTGAGAGAAAAATAAGGGAGGGGGTAACAAGTCCGACAAGAAATGTACTCACTACCTTACGTATGCAACTGTCACCCCTCAGGTACATCACCTTGACAGTAAAAATAAAGTTTCAAAAAAGAAATATTGCATTCTAAGTATTTCAGAGAAATATTTTGAAATGCACAAATCTTGCTTTAAAATGTACTCCATGTAAGCCTCTGATTCAGGAAATAAATGGTTTCCATAGTTATCCACTGGCCTGAAGACCTTCACTTGTTCTCTTTACCTTAGCAACTGAGTAAATTGTTCTACCTTGTGCAGCTTTGTGAGGCAGTGTCCATTGACAGCCTGCTCCACCAGACATCTGGATGGTGTTCTTGTATGAAATTATATATGGACCATGACATAAAACTCCATTATCCGTAGATAATGACTTTACAAAATGGAGACTAAACATGATTCAGAGAATCAGATGATTCCCTGTAGTGAATAGGTGGCCCTTTTCCTAAAGGGAACGTATATCTGATGATAACTTCTTATGGCAAGAAAGGTGACTATGATCTAATTGCAGCAACTTAATTGGGATGATACAGTTACTTATATCTCAATAGAGGTCCAATTAAGCCCGAGGGAGTCATCAAAGAACACTCTACAGCACATCATGAGATTTGATTTACAAGAAATTACAATGTATTATATTTAGATATTTTTCCACAACTTGTCTAGCTCCTTATTTTTAGTCAACCCACTTCTCCTATGTGTGTTTTGATGACTTAATCAGGATAATTTTCTACTTTAAACTCAATCCTTACTCTCATTATTTTCTTATTCAAATATATTTCTATTTAGATTTGTGCTATCAAGCACGAGAGCCACTAGTCAGTTCTGATAATTGAAGCTAAAATATATTAAAATTGAGTTCAAATTTAAACTCAGATCCTCCATTGTTATGGAATCTCAAATATGCAATACCCGAATACTACTGTATTTAACAGCATAAAGTATAATTCCCATCTTGCAGAAATGTCATTATATTGGCCTCTGAGTGATTTGTTATTACAGGAAAAGTTGCCTATATTTCACTAGTACTTTTGTTTTTAATTTTTGATCACTTCTTAATGAAATAAATGGGCTGACTGGAAAAACCCTGTGAGATATTTCAAATAATATGATTATTCTTTAATATCCTTAAAGAGCGATACTTTTACTTCACACTGCTTGGCTTTTAAAAATATCTTTCAAGTATTTGGAGATCCTGAGTAAAGCTAATTCATATGAAATTTATTATAACATAAACATTGGAAACTCTGAGATAGGCTGACATTAGTTTAAAACTAGAAACAAATTTTAGAAGAATTTAATTGTGATACAAGCCAAAATGTGTGATGTTTGGGAAAAGCAGATCCATATATCCATATATCCATATATACATCTATACTCACATATATGCACACTACACATGTATATATGTATATATATATGTTTATATATGTATGTATATTGTTTATACACAAGTATGCATATACATATATGTGTATGCATGCATGTGTGTGTATATATGTATACATACGTTGGTATGTATACATATATTTGTGTATATATATATATATATACATTGGTATATATACATATATTTGTATATATATATATATATATATATACACACACACACACACACACACACACACACACAATGGAATCCTATTCTTTCATCAGAAAGAATGATATTGTACAGTTTGTAAAAAATATGAAAAGTCTTGGAGAAAGAATGATATTGTACAGTTTGTAAAAAATATGAAAAGTCTTGGAAAAATTCTATTAAGTGATGTGAGCCAGACACACAGAAACTGGTTACATGGTTTCCCTTATTTGTTGTAGCTAGAAGAATGTACCTATAAATATACAAATAAAGAACTGGATGGTAAAAGACAAAAAATACACTTAGACACGATAAATTACACAGGTCTCTAGATATTCACATAGTGAGACCAAAGGACTATATTCTTAGGAGAGGATCGCAAAGATTCAACAGCTAGATACATAGGATCTTATAAGTTGATATCATTCATTTCCAAGAAATGGAAACAAGAGTTGTGTTTTTTTTCTCATTGCTATTTTTGTTTCCTGTACCTTTTGTCTTATTTGTAAGTTTATCTCTTTGGGGGATGGTAAAGGGGAACACAGAAATGGTAGGACAAATACTGAACAAATACAACAGTGGCACTCACTAGACACTGTGTTGAAAATGAAATGTACAACTTGTGAGGAGAATGGGAGGGAAAAACTGGGAGAAAATGAGGCAAGGTCCACTGTTCAAAAACAAATTGTTTAAATAGGGATACAGGTTGACCCATTGCAACAATGAGATGTACAAGATGCTATGTTGAAAAACAAACTTTGCAATTTAGTTGGGGTTGGGGGGAGGAGGAAGTGTAATGAGGAGGTAGGAGGGAAGGAATGGTAGGGGAAAAACAAAGGAGGAGGCAACAATGCTTGATAAGAAATGTATTCATTACCTTGCTCATGTACTCTGTACAGTATTTTCACAATAAAAATCTTATTTAAAAAGAATTATAATCATTACCTATCATGTAACAGTAACACCTCTGTATTTCATCTTCACAATGACAATATAAATACATACATACATACATACATACATACATAGAATTTAATTGTGACACAAGCCAAAATTTTGTGATGTTTAGGAAAAGCAGATCCAGACCCTAGGTATATGAATTGTAACCACATTTTTGACACTGAGTTCCTTTTACATTTCCAGCTTTTCCACAGAGTATAATAGCTACCTGGAATACAATTGAGATCATAAATTACTTATGAAAATATATGTGTGTATGTGTGTGTGAAAAGATTCAGAGACATGATGCATATTTTTCAATTTTTTAATAACTGAAAATTGTGTTAATCGTATGCTGGAAAATTTGCAAGGAAATTGCATTAATTATTTGCAAAATCAAATGAAGCATCTTTCAATTTATCCCTGAGTCTTCACATCTTTAAGTTCCTGCAGATCAGAGACCCTCAGAAACAGTCTCTGAAAGGATTGGTGAGTGGCCCTATGCTTCCCCTAGCCTCCTAGCATGTGTAATTGGCTTTGCAGTTCAACATTGATCAGGCTGTTCTTTGCCCTGAGTGTAAGGGACCTTTATGTACTCCTCTGATCCCATGAGAACTGAATGCTGTGCTTGCTCACAGGAGAGAAGCAATGAAAAAGAAAACTCCCCATTAGTATTCTAGGCCCTTCCTTCTTGATTCTTCTGGTGAACTGTTCAGGGGCTTTCAGGTGACCAGACTCATTATGGTTAGCTTGGGATGTTTTCCTCTAGGATCTCCGTTGAACTTTGATACATTCTCTAGAGATCTATTTGAACAAACCAGTTAAATTTCACTGTTGGCAGCTTCCTCTGAAACTCAAGAAGGAGCTCTCTTGGGTAGTTCAGTACCACTTTTATAGGAAGTAAAAAAAAATCACTTTCCATAGGGAAATTAGTCATCTTCTACATTTCCCATTCCTGGATTTGTCTAGGTCCAAAAAATAATTATGTTTCACATTTAAATCTCTTACTGTTTCATGAAGCTTTCTGAATTTTTGAAAAAAAAACTCAGAGATGACAAGTATGAACATCTATGTCCACATTCTATTTCTTTTGTTTATGTGTGTGTGTGTGTGTGTGTGTGTGTGTGTGTGTGTGTGTATAGTAAAGATACTATACAGAAGGGTTACAGTTACATGAGCAAGGTAATGAGTCCATTTCCTATCTAGCATTGTTACACCCTCCTATATTTTACCCCTTAAAGTTTTATTTCATCTTTATTTTTACTTCCGATATATTGACAAAGGGGATAAGAGGAAACAATCTTTGCCTAAATACTTTGCATTTCATATGCGACCTGGTTTCTTCAAAGATCTGGGTAATTGTTAATGGGATGTAGACATTCTTTAAATATGCAGAAAAGCCATAATTGCTAGCTTTTGTTTCAATATTTAATGAGTCAATTTAAGGACAGTCCACTATTTGCTTCACTTCTATCATTGATTGGTTCACACAGTGAATGTCTGTTTGCCTTAAATTATGGGCCTGTAAGAACAGAAAGAAAAATTCTCAAAGAGTAGCAGAACCCATATACCTCTGTGTACTCCCACTTCTAAGACAACAGTGTTAAAATTGACCTCAGCTACTTGCCATTCAACAGCTGAAGGAAAAAAAAACTGAAGTGAATAAAACATCCTTATTATCTTGGATCACGCATTTGCCTGTCCCACACTGTTCCCTTGTTCTTGAACACAGAAACCCTCTTGTTTTTGCATGTCTTTTTTGAAAAATCTAGACTTCCACATATGAGCAAAATATACAGGATGATTGTCTTCCTGAGACATTGATCTCAGTGCCATCTGTTTTCCTAAAAAATCATGTAGATTTTCCTATGTAGATGAATACCATCCCATTGTGTGGTGTGTATGTGTGTATTGTGTTATCTGTGTATGTGTATATATATATATATATATGCACATATATGTATATGTATATCTATATATCACATTTTCCTTACCTATTCATCTGTTGATAAGCACTTACTCGATTTCAAAATTTAGCTGCTGTGAGTAGTATTGCTATAAACATGATGTGTGCAGCTATCTCTGTCATACGTTGACCTTAATTCCTTTGGGTATATATCAAGGAGACATATAATAGAATCATATCTCAGTTCTATTCTTACTAGATTTCACAGTGATTGCCATGCATTTACATCTTACCAGCCATGTATAAGTTCGTTTTCTTTGTTTCTTTAACCACATTCTCCCAGCATTTGTCACTTTTTAATTGGATTGGTTTGATTTGGTTTCCTTATAATAGCTATTTTGACTTCTTTTGAGAACTATCGAATTGACTTGTTTGTTCATGTAATTAGTTGGATTGTTCTTTCCCAATATAATAAAAACTAAACTGTGATGCTCGTTTTATTCTTTCCTAGTTTTTAAAGATTCCTTCCCTTACTTAAGTATATGTGAATCAAAATTAAAGTATGGTTCATTTTGCCCTTATGCAATATTCTTGATTCAACCTGTTTTAAAGTTTTTCGTCTTTCTCTGTAGGGCTCTATTTTTGCCTTTTCTACCAGGCTCAAACTGGCTGGAAACAGAAGCATGCTAAGATTCTTTCATTCATGAATTGCTAAGACTGCTGTCTTAGCAGCCTTGTTGGCATATGCCTGAAATTCTAGGCATTCAGGAAGTAGAGACCAGGAAGATTGAAAAGTTCAAATTCAGCTCCAGCCAAAAAGTTAACTGAGATTTCATCATAGTAAAGAAGCTCAGTTTCATATAAGTAATTCCAACTACAAGGGAGAAATGGGTGAGAGGATCACAGCCCAACTCAGCCTTGAATAGAAAGTTGGAAACCCTATCCAAAAAGTAAAGCAAAAAAGTTCTGTATCAAGTGGTAGAGCATATGAATAGCAGACATAAAGCCCTGATAATTTCCCTTCCCTATATGCACACATCTTAAAAACAAACAAACAAACAAAAACTTCCACAAGCAGGTACCAGAAATTTGAGTTTCAAGCTATTAAAAGATTCAACGTGGGGCTGGGAAGGTAACTCAGTGTTAGAGTGCTTATCTTGCATGCATGAGGCCCTGGGTTTGATTCCTCAGCACCATATAAGCAGAAAAAGCCAGAAGTGGTACTGTGGCTCAAGTGGTAGAGCACTATCCTTGAGCTGAAGAGCTGAGGGACAGCACCCAAGCCCAGAGTTTAGGCCCCATGACTGACCAAAAATAAATAAATAAAAATAAAAATTCAACATTTTGAATGTTAAATCCAAAATGTAAGGTGATACGACAAAGCAAACAAGACTCGAGAAACAAAGGACCTCCACTCATCTGTTGAATCATTACTAAATGACCCCATGCTGCTGATCACATATGTGGTATATATGTGCTCATCAGAGGAAAACTAGTAGGAGGACACAGAACTAGAAGGAAAAGGGAAAACATACAACAGCGGGACCCATCAGCTGCACTTGACATTGATCAAAATGAACCAAGCAACTCAATGGCAGCGATGGGAGGGAGGGAATGAGTGGGAAAGAGGGAACAGCTTACCCTATACAAAAGGAAAGGAATGTACATATCACCCAATGTGGAAGAAATAACTGTATAGTCAAAGCCCATAGAACTCATAAACTTTATAGACCACGATAATTTGCCCCATGAAGGTTAGAATGTGTTTGTGACTTTAAGCATCACTATCCCACAATACTGTAAAATTGTGAAATTATGTAATCACTTAATCACAAAAAATGATTCAACTAAATGTGTCTCCTTATAATCATGTGAGTTTTTTCTTGGTGGGGGTTACTGATATTTACAATACTCCCTAAAATTAAATTAAATTCAGAATTGATAATGGCCTTCAAAAGCAGTCGGTGAATGTAAAAGAATTCAGTTTAACCTGTAAGTGTTACATTGTTTTTTGTTTGTTTTCTACTTTTGCTTTGGTTTTTCTGTTTTTTATTTGGGTCATAGTCCTTGAATTCAGGGCATTGAACACTGTCCCTCAGCTTTTGTGCTCAAAGCTAGCACTCTACCACTTTGAGCCGAAGCACCGCTGCTTGTTTCTGGTAGATAGTTGGAGATAAGAGTCTCAAATGCTTTTTCAGAGGATGGCTTTGAACTATGATACTCGGATCTCAGCCTCCTGAGTAGCTAGGCTTATAGTTGTGAACCACCAGTGACTAGTTGTTGCATATGTTTAATCCTTTCTATTTGGGGAATAGAAAGTCCAAATATCTGCTTCTCTTTTTTTCCTTGCATCACAACTTAAACAAATACCTGGTCTAACAGTGGTAGATGTACTGATTTTGGTACATTTAAAATATGCCTAGAACATGTATCTCAGCAACTTGTTGCATACTTTATGGGACAAAGCCTGTTTGGAGTAACTTAATGCCAATTAATACGTATTTATTGAGGCAAAAAGGAAAAATCTAATGGTGTGAAGAGGTTCAAAGCACATGTAAGCACAATTGTAGGTGACCAGCAAGACTCAAACACGTGAGTTAGAAATGAATGCAATTTGAATTAAGATACAGAGAAAGCAGAGCTCCCAATGATGAAGATACCTAACATTTTCTTCTAATCAAAGCTTACCTTCTCTGAAGATGGAGTGAGCTCTGGCCGTATATTAACAGAACCACAGAAATACATACGAAGAAGTAGCGAAAGAAGATTTTTCTGTATGTTTATGTTAATAAGCTAGCAACTGTCTTTAACACAAAAAGTTGGAGTATTATTTAATACAGGACTGGTTCATTAGAAAATAACTATTACCTATGTGCGCCTTTAACAGGACTCAAAAGTAATAAATGAGAAGCTAATAAAGTGACAAACTGACATATTCAAGACCATAGGCAAATAAAATACTCTCTTCAGCCAATAGATAGAAAAAAAGGTAAACTGAGAAAATGTGTCTAATGGCAATATCCAGATACCAACTTAACTCTTTACTTACACATATTCTTTCTGATATTAGCCATTTCATCAAATGTCAGCACCCAAAAGCTAGTTGACATACTGATGACATTGTGTACAGAAATATTTATGGATATAAATATTTGTTTATATTTAAATATTATTAAATAAAATATGTATAATACATATGAAAACACTATGAATTCAGTTTATGGGATGACACATTTGCAAAAAATAGAAAATTGATAATTACTTTTAGAGGACATTTTGTTTTTAAGAGAAATAAACATTTTCGTGAACTACATTGTGTGAAATTTCAACACGTGTGTTTAATACATATCAAGGTAACTACATTTTCATCTCTTTATTGAGAAAATTCTGACAAATAAAAGAATTGGGAAGGTTAATTAAATAGAAAACAATAGAAATGACCAACAAAATCAAAAGATGAATTCTTAGAATAAAGTTTTAAACATACATGTGAAGATAAATCAAGAGAGATGAATCATAAGACAGTAAGAATAAAGAGAAATAAAATATACTTTATAATAAATCATTAACATCTTGAAATATACTGAATACTGTTTTAACTGCATAATTGGCCAACATTGACACAAGAATGAATATTCCAAATAAATCTGTAGTCAGTAAATAAATTCCATATTTAAAAAATCATTAAAAGCGTCAGACCCTGATAGTTTTACAAATGTTCATTTTTTACCAAAATCTGAAAGACTAAATCTTTACTTCAGACAAACAAATCCAAAAGAAAAAAAAAATAAAACATAGAGAGCTCCCCTGATCATTTTATGAAACCATTTTAATCAACCAAGAAAAGTACTAAAGACAAATAACAGTGAAATAAAACTTGTGAATATAAATGCAACTCATTAGCATGTTGAATGTACTACTGTATGCTTTGTGTGACATTTTAGATATCTTTCAACCCTTTGACAAATACTTAGTTGTCAGGTGAAAGGAATTAACATTAGTGGGTCTTCCGTTGTAATACTGCATTGGTATAAATGCTTTATATACATTAGCTAATTTAACCATGACATATAAGTTTTATAGCTAATTGTTTCTTTTTGGAAAAAAGTTAGAGGATAACAATATTTCTCCATTAAAATATATTTAGTAAATGAAATGTAAAATGAAATCTAGTTTGTAACTAAAGTTAGTTTTCAAGTGGCCTATTTGTTAGGTAATCAGAGTTCAATTGACTTACTGACTTACTGACTTACTGACAAAGAATGACTATCAGAAAATGGATAGGCCATTGACTATTGCCATTGTGGTACATTAACGGTTGAAGAAATTAAAATACCGGTTATATCAACCAACAGTCAGTTCAAAAAGCAAAGCAACGAATTCCAAGTAGGTTTCTTTCTCCTTGTAAATGATAATTCTTGATATTGCTTATTAGGAGGGTTAATCAATTAGGAGTAAACAGTATCTATTAATATGTGTTGAATCACTAGAGAATATTTTCAAAATTGAGAAAGAACTGAGTACAATCTAAATAGAATATTATAAGGAAAGTGAATCACAGAGGGTTATTTTGATAAAGTGCCAAAGTGTGTGAAAACCTATGATATGTAGTCACTTATTCAGACACTAGTAAGTAGGAGCATTGTTCAAAACATTTAATTCTTTCATTTGACATAAAAACAGTGGAGTCATCTTTAAACCTGTTTGCCAGGTCCATCCATTACTTTGCAAATGAAGTGATATCATTCTTCCAAATGGCAGAGCAAAATTCCATTGTGTGTATGTATCACTTTTTCTTGACCCATTCCTCCACTGAGCCCCCTTTGGCTATTTGGCGAGTAATGTAGTAATGAACATAATTGTATAAATAGCTTTACTGTATTCTGATTTGTTTTTTTATTTAAATATATATATATATATATATGTTACTGTAAAGGTACTGTACAGAGGGGTTACAGTTACATGAGCAAGGTAATGAGTCCATTTCCTATGAGCGTTGTTACCACCTCCTTTGTTTTTCCCTACCATCCCTTTCCTCCCCACTGCCCCAACTGCTCCCTCTCCTCCCCTTCCCCCATCCCCGTGGCACTCCCCCCCCCCCATAGTGTCTTGTACATCTCATTGTTACAATGGGTCATCCTGTATCCTTATTTCAGCATTTTGTTATTTGCCTACCCCTCCCCCAATTAGAAAAAAATGTATATACAAGATGAAGGACAGTGGAATCAAATATAGTGACAACAGGGATTGTACCATGAGGGAAGAACATACAAAGAAACAAAAAATATAGTACATTATAAGTACATTAAAAAGAATAAGAAAGATAAAATCTTTGGTGTCCCTATCTTGGGGTTCATTTCACTTAGCATCAGGTTATATGGTCATATGTACGTAGCTTTTGACCTCTTCTGCATGTCCCAGACATATACTAGTTATTGTAGGTAAGGGAAACAATGGGACTTATGTTTCTTTGCGTCTGGCTTACTTCACTTAATATAATTTTTCCAAGTCTTTCCATTTCCTAACAAATGGGGCAGTGTCATTCTTTCAGATGGAAGCATAGAATTCATGTATGTGTGTGTGTGTGTGTGTGTGTGTGTGTGTGTGTGTGTACATATATATATATACTATATATATGTATATATAGTATATATATATCACATTTTTTTGATCCATTCATCTACTGAGGGCCATCTGGGTTGGTTCCATATCTTAGCTATGGTGTATAATGCTGTGATAAACATAGTTGTGCAGGTAGCTTTAATATTCTATTTGTATAATTGAACAAAAGTTGTATTGCTAGATCATGGAAAGGTTTTATATTTATTTTTTGTGTGGAATCTCCTAAAGCTTTCCAGAGTGGTTGAAGAAGTTTACATTTCCACTAACAGTATATTAGGATTCCTTCTCTCCCTGCCCACTACCCATCACCAACATGTGTTCTTTTTATTCTCGATGAAAGCCTTTTTGTGGTGAGCTGAAATAGTAGTCTTATTTTGATGTGCATTTTGTTTATGGCCAGAAATATTAAGCATTTCTTCTATTGGCAATTTTTACTGATTTTTTGAGAAGTCTCTATTTTGTTTGCTGCCCATTTATTAATTGGATTTTAGTTACTTGGGCTCTTTCTTGTTTGTTTGCTTCGTTTTTTGTTAAGTCATGGGATTTGAACTCAGGGTCTGGTTGCTGTCCCTGAGGTTTTTTGGTTTTTTTTGTTTTTTTTTTTTTTAGGGTCCGGTGGTGGGCCTGAACTCTGGGCCTGGGCACTGCCCCTCAGCTCTTCACCTCAAGGCTAGCGCTCTACCATTTGAGCCACAGTGCCACTTCCGGCTTTTTTCTTTCTGGTTATGTGGTGCTGAGGAATTGAACCCAGGGCCTCTGGCATGCAAGGCAAGCGCTCTACCACTGAGTCACCTTCCCAGCCCCAACCCTGAGTTTTTTTGACTTAATTACTCTACCACTTTGTGCCACAGTTCTACTTCTGGTTTTTAGGTGGTTAATTGGAAATAAGAGTCTCATACCCTTTTCTGCTTAGTCTGGCTTCAAACTGAGATCCTCAGATTTCAGCCTCCTGAGTAACTAGGATTACAGACCTAAATAAAAACCCTGCTTACTTGAGCTCTTGGTATATTCTGGATATTAGGCCACTGTCTGACGTATATCTGGCAAAAATCTTTTCCCATTCTTTAGGCCATTTCTCAGCTTGTTAACTATGTCCTATGCCATGGAGAGACTTCCAAGTTTGCGAAATCCCATTTGCTGACTCTCTCTTTGATTTACTGATCCTCTGAAAGTTTACTCAGAAAGTTCCTGACTGTGCCAAGAACTTCAATATTTCTCCTAGTCCTTCCTGTAATAGTTTCATGATTTCTGGTCTTACATTGAGGTCTTTGAATTATTTTCAATTGCTATTAGTTCAGGATGACAGACAGGGATTCATTGTCAATTATCTGCATATGGATAGTTTTCCCAACACAAAATTTTGAAGATGCTGCTTTTTCTCCATCCTATTTATTGGTTCCCTTATCAAATATTAGATGGCTGTAGGTCTGTTATTAGCTCCTTTATCAAATATTAGATGGCTGTAGGTTTTATTTCTGGGTCTTCCATCTATTGGCCGGCTGTTACATTTTGGTGCAGAACCAAGATGTATTTGTCACTATAGCTCTACAGTAATTCTAAACCTAAAATTGTTATGCCTCTAGACTACTTACTCTTTTGCCCAGGACTAACTTTGTGATTCATGTTTTTTTGTGATTCTATACAAGTTTTTCAGTGATATTTTCTCTCACTGAAAAAAATGACACTGGTATTTATGATCATGGTTATTTCATTGAAATCATAGGTTACCTCAGGTTATTGTCATTTTTATGGATTAATTTTACTAGTTCTGGAATACAGGAAATCTTTCTACTTGCTAAATTATTCTTCAACTTTTTCTTCACAATATTACAGTTTTCAATTGTAGAGGCTGTTAGTTAGATTGGTTTGTACTGTTTCTTTTTTTGAGACTATTGCAAATGAGGTTGCTTTCCTAATGTCAGTCTCGATCTTTTCATTATTTTTACATACAGAAAAAGCTGTATGTTGATTGATTTCATACCTTTCTATTTTGCCTAAGTAATTTATCAGCTCTAGGAGATTGAAGGGTAGAGTCACTTAGGATTCTTTAAATATAAGATCATCTCATCTGCAGATATTAATAGTTTTACTTCTTCCTTCCCTTTTTAGACACCCTGTATGTATTTCACTTACCTTATTGCTGTGGCTAGGAATTCCAATATTACACTGAAAAGGAGCAGAAAAATTTAACATCTTTATCTTGTTCCTGATTTAAGAGAAAATGTTTTATTTTTTACTGTTCAAATGGAAATGTACTCATTATCTGACTCATGTAACTGTAACCCCACTGTACATTACTTTTACAATAAAATTTAAAATAAAAAACTCCAGGGAAAAATGTACCTTGCTGTTGTAGAGGTGTTATACAGAGGGGTTACAGTTACATAAGTCAGGTAATAAGTACATTTCTTTTTGAACCATGTTACCCTTTCCCTCAAACTCTCACAGGTTTTCCCTCCTATCCTCACCCACAAGTTGTGTAGTTATTTTTTATTTTAACAATTTATTCTGGTGCTGGGTCTAGGTTTGTTATAAGCAGCATTTATTATGTTGATAATGTCCAATCTTTCCTAGTGTCTCCAGAGCTTTTATCATAATAGAAGGATAGATTTGTCTAAGCAAGTGATTTTTTTTTTATCTTTACTTCTGTTGGTATGTTGTATTACATTTATTGATTTACATATGTTGAACCAACCTTGCGAAACTGGGATAAAATACTGTTTAATCACAGTGTATGATCTTTTTGATTAGTTGTTGAATTGGGTTGGAAAGTACGTTATTAAGGAGCTTTCCACTCATATTCATTAAATAAGATATTTCTTTGTTGTTGTTGATTTGCTATAATTGCAGCTACATTGGAGGTATTAGGAGAATCATAGTTCAAAGCCAACCCAGGGAAAATGTTAGCAGGACCAGATCTTAAGTAATAAGTTGGTGTGATGATTCATAACTGTAATCCCAACTATGTGCAGTTTGAGGCCAGCTGAAGCAAAAATCCAAAACCCTACCTGAAAAAATAACTAAAACAAGAAAGAGCTAGAGATGCGGCTCATGGGGAAGAGTGCTTCCCTAGCAAGTGTAATCCCCTCATTCTAACTCTAGTACTGCAAATAAAAAAGAGGTATACTAATGCTAAACTTTTTGAATGAGAAGAATAAAAGAGAATTTAAATTATGTTCACCCAATGATCAAACTGTTTCTAGGTCATGATTATTTACAAAAACCTTACTCAAACATTTTAATGAGTAATTTGCTTGAAAAACAGGCAAAGCAATAGAGTTTTGCAATTGTAACAACCCCATACTTCTCTCAGCTTGTTTGCTTCCATAATGTGATTTTGCAAATAGCAGAATAAATGGCAGCTAACTTCTGTTAGAAAAATGAAAGCTTTGAAACGCCACTACAGAGTATGAAGGACTGTTCTCTCAGATGTCAGAGTTCTAGTGAAGGTCTCGTCTCTGCTCTAATTAAAGTCTAAATGGAGCTATTTCTCTCTCATGGGACATCTGTCTCCTTCATGGTTGAGGTGGGGTGGGCTGGGTCTTGACCTGTCTTTGTTCTCAAGGAGAATCAAAAGAGAAAACACATAGCTTGTTTTAGTTCACAAAGTAAATCCTATTATCTAAAGATGTGCTAATATTTATAGATAATCTTTTAAAATATATTCAAGTTATAGGTCATTATAATTTGGAAGTTTGACTTGATGTGTTTAGTAATATTTTATTGAATATTTTAAATTTGGCAATCACTGAAAATTTAATAATGATAAGAAATGCTTAAATAATAGGTAATAACTAAAACACACACACACACACACACACACACACACACACATATATCCCAATTTAATGATCCCAAAGTAATTAAGTTGTGAATCATCTTCTCAATGCAAATTTAAAGATTTTTAAATAACTTCATTGTTTTGAATAAAACCTGAAAAACTATTGTCTATAAAAGTACTAGCAGGTTTTGTTTATCCATATAAGAAAAAGTTATGGCATATCAATGCATTTTCAACACTGTTAAAGCAGCTTTAACAATATGTAAAGCAGAATCCTAAGTGCAGTTTTATTTGCACCAACCATTTACTTATTACATTTCAAAAGCAAATTGTAATATTATATGTCCACATTTTTCACTTGTAATCAGCCTGCAGAGATCATCAATATGAAAATTTTAAAACAATCCTAAATCAAGTCCTTGTAGTGCTGCTTAAATATGCATTTCTAAACACATTGCTCAAGCCTGACAATCTCAGTTTTCTCTTTTCTAAGCTAACTTTGTATTTAAGAGCTGTTAGCATCACATTTTAAGATGTTACTATAATTCCAAATGCATGATATCTATGATATGTGCTCGTTCAGTAAAGAACAAAATATTTGTCATCTCCACCTTTTTTATTGTAAGAAACTTATGTAATATATGCACAAGAGACTTAAAACTAAATTTTATGAGCTAGGCACCAGTGATTCTCACCTATACTCCTAGCTAATCAGGAGATGGAGATTGGAAGGATTACTATTCAAGGTTAGCCTAGACATAAAAATAAGACACCCCCTCCTCCCTGGCCCCATGTTAATCAATAGCTAGATATAGTGGCATACACCTCTCCTTCTATCTAAACAGGAAATATAAATAGGAAGACTGCAGCCTAGACCAGCCAATGAATATATGAGACCCTATTTGAAAAGTAATGAAAGCAAAGAGGCCTGGAGGCATCTCATATGTTAGAGTGCGTGCAGCGGAAGCACAAAACCCTGAGTTCAACACCACAGTACCACCAAATTCTGTTTTATAATTGCCCAAGCAACACACGTTCAAAGACCTTCTTTATTCTTTTTTTTATTGTGAAAATAGAGTACAGAGGGGTTACAATTACATGGGCAAGGCAATGAGTACATTTCTTATCAAGCATTGTTGCCTCCTCCTTTGTTTCCCCTTCCCATCCTTTCCCAACTCCCCCCCCCCCAACCCCCGGCCAAAGTTGTAAAGTTCATTTTTCGACATAACGACTTGTACATCTCATTGTTGCAATGGGTCCACCTGTATCCCTATTTCAATGATTTGTTTTTTCCCTTCCCCTCTCCAAATTATACCACATCAAATACAGTGAAAGCAGGAGTTATACTGGGGGGGGGGGCATACAAAGCAACAAAGAAATCATCTTATAAATATGTTAGAAACAATCGCAAGAAAGAAAAAAAAACATTTGAATACTTATCTTGGGGCTCATTTCACCTAACATCAGCTTCTTTATTCTTGACAATAACAAGTGATTGCCCAACCTGTGCAAGTCACCAGACACAAATTTCCCTCAGCTACTCAAGTAGCATATTTCTCTTGTCTTTCTAAAAGCATCTGTACAAGATTAATATATATATATATATATATGTATATATATATCACTCTCTTGAGAAAGACTGCATGAATTAATTCAGCAACCATTTACAGAGTACCCCCACACACCCAAGGCCCTAGAACAAAAGTTACTCGTGTGTGATTTTTGTCATTATTTTTCTTTAGGACCCACAGATCTCAGCATGAAGAGGCAGTTGGCGACGAGCTCAGGATCCTCCAGCAGTTCCAGCTCCAGACCTCAGCTGAGTCCCACCGAAATCAATGCTGTGAGACAGCTGGTGGCAGGATATCGAGAATCGGCTGCATTTTTATTGCGTTCTGCAGATGAACTGGAAAATCTCATTTTACAACAGAACTGAGTCAAGTGATGACCATATTCACTGAGTTCTGAATTTGCAGTTTCCACTAATGACATTTTGATTTCCCAGCAGAGATATTTCCGGTCTTGCTGCACAATCTTTTAAGAGAAATACTTCCATTATGCCACATTGTCCTTGGTACATAAAGTGATGTGTTAAGGTGCTTCAAAGGAACTCTGACCTCTGAAGTACTTGTGATATTTAAACGTGTCCAGCCTATTGCTTTTCATTTTAATGTGTCAGCATAAATATCATGGGCAAAACAGGCTACATTTCTTAATTCAAGGATAAAACAGAAGAGAAGCTTGTGGTGTAAAAAAAAAGTTCAAGGTCCAAGTGCAATGAAATATTAGTGGAATCTGCTATTGACTCAATGGACTGAAAGCTGAAGTATCTGGCAAAAAAAAAAAAAAAAAGCCAAATTTCTTGTTGCTACAGGATATAACAACAATGAAAAGGATCTTGTATTTTAAAAAAATAAGTAATTTTTATAAAAGAAAACTTGTTTTGCATTCAGAATTGTCATTTTTACTTTGGTAACTTTTTCATAGATCCTAAAAGAGAACTGTTTTGAGAAACTATTGTTAAGTACCTTTTCCACATCCCTTTTGCCTTCTCCTCTTTCCAAATTCTTTCTACAAAAAAAAATTAATAACAGTTGATGCTGGAAAATCCCTTTCCTACGTTCTGTAAATCATCACATCAGGAACTACTTGCAAGAGAGGCCTGCAATTCTGCACTTAACGCTGATCTCAAAACACCCACTCCACACTGCAACCTTACCCTAGCAGTTTTCATCACAGAATTTCTTAAACATTAAAAAAAGATGTGTTGGAAAAGGATCACACCTTGGTTTCCTTGGAGCTGCTCATTCCTGTATTTCCCTGCTGTCTGACAAGAAGGCCTGGAGCAGCAATTGGATATAGATGACTGAATGTGTTAAGAGGTTGCAAGTGACAATCTGAAATTTTGCACTCTTGTGTGTAGTTTTCTTTTCATTTCTCTCTTTCAGAAAATACGTTCCAAAAAAGACCGTCATGCCTCCTGATATGATTTGTATAATTTACAGTCTTAGCTAAAAATAAAGAACTCCTCAGAGGGTGCAGCTGCAACTTACAAAGAACTGTTCCCTCCTACTGAACATACTTTGGCCCTTCCTTCTTCTTTTCCTAGTCTTAGCTACCCATGAGTGGTGTTTTCTTTGTGCACTGAAGCAAGTCTACTTTTCAAGTATTTAGGAAGAAGTACCTTAGTTCATGCTTCTGGTACAATTTTCTTTTTCTGTTGTTTAGTTTTGATTGGATTACAAATTCTTTGTGAATTCCTGAGTTTGCCTTATTTCATGTAAAATTTATGTCATTCGGTTTTTGACCATGAGTTGAAGGCATCAGTGATATTTCTTACCTACTTGTTAAATATAGTTTTTCAAGTAATGACTGTGATTGTGACCAAGTAATGTGCACTTTTTCTTGTAACTGTGGACATTGCTATGCTTTCTACTTCTAGTGGCTCTAGAATTACTGTTCCTTACAGTTATGTAAACAAGAAAACCCCCCACAACTTTTGTGATACTGTTGGTGAATATAATGTGAAAATCTTATTGAAATATGAGTATTTTGGAAATACACAGACGCACAAACATCTTTTAAGATGTGAATTTAGAGTTTGCTTATTTAAAAGAAAATTCAAAAATTGAGGGCTGGTATAATTTTCTCTGTTTTTGTTTGGTTTAATAAACAGACTTCTGTGTTAAAAAATGATTGTGAAAGCTTATAAACATTTTTGAGTGATACATTGTTTGCTTTTCTTTTTTAACAGTTTTCCCTTTAAGGCTGAACTACTATATTACACCTATATCTAATACAAAAAAATTGAGGCACCAAACTATTATTCAAAAGTATTCCAAGGAACTACAGAATCTCAACATTCAGACTAATAAAGAATTTATTTTGGGAAGAAGTAAAGGAGATTAGCAGACCTGAAGCTACTTCATTTGACGTAGAAATATATGGCCTTTAAATGTTTATTTTATTTTTGAATGAGCATGTGTTCATAATACCACACATTCCATTGTGATAATTCCATACATGCATAGCGTGTACCTTCAATCAGCCCACACTGCCCATTTTGTTCTCATTCCTGCCTTGGCCCTGTTTCCATCTTCATTGTTTTGGGGATGGCTTTCAGCCTCACTATTTTCTGTTTCTCCCTCTTTCTGAATACATATTTACCTATGTATATGTAACATCCTTCAATAGCCTTCACACCTCAGTATCCTTTCCTTTTTCCCCTCTACCCTGCCATTGTTCTGTCTTACTAGTCTTCTGTTTTTATGTGGGCATCACGGTTATGATTGTGATTACCATCATCATTGTAGGTCAAGCTGTTGCACTTGATTTTTCTAAGTTAAATTTTATCATAAAGGTGGTGTACAGAGAGGTTACAGTTACATAAATCGGGTCGTGAGTACATCTCTTCTTCAACAGTGTTAACTCCTCCCTCATTTTCTCCCCCTTTTTCTCCTCTCGACCCCTCTACCTCCTCAAGTTTTAAAGTTCATTTCCAACAGTCATACTAAGACACCGTGTTGTATTTGATTTTTTTAAGCTTGGTTTATATTGCTCAACAAGAACTTTAGTTCCATCCATTTCCCTTAAAATTACATAATTTCACTTTTTTTGTATTTAAGTAATGTTCTGTGGTAGAATTCTAGGTCAGTACGATTCCAGTTTAGCTGTTCTGAACAGGACTACAATAAACATGGATATGCGGGTGTCATTCTTACATATTTACTTACACTCATTCAGGTATACAACCTAAATTGATATGGTGAGGTAATAAACTAGACCTGCATTTAATCTTTTGAGGGAACCTCATGCCGTTTTACATATGGCTATTACTATTAGTATATGTTTCTGTAATTGTCATACTGACCAGGATGAGATGAACTCTTAAATGACAACAAACTCTGTATCAGTACTATAGTTCATCAGAATGGTCAGCGTCAAACCCCTTGTCTTGATCCGGACTGTAGATTCCAAGTTTTCCCATATTTAATAAGATGTGGCTACAAGCTTGTGATTGTCTAGCCTTTACTATATTGAAATACATTTCCTCTACTATTTTTTTAGGATCTGTTATAAAGGATGCTAAATTTTGTAAAATTTAGTAGTGATGATCATGTGACTCTCGTCTTTGGTTCCTTTTATGTTATGAATTGTATTTATTGACAAATGTATGTTGAAGTAAATGACTACCTAGAATGGAACCAAACTGATCATGGCTCCTGCTCTTCTTAGCTTGTTGTTGACTTTGGTTTGTGAGTATTTTGTTGAGAACCTTTACACCTATGGTCATCAAAGAGCTACCAACCATATTATTGTATGTATTGTGTGTTCTTTAATGATCATGAATTGTAGGTTTGGACTTTTTATGGCATTCAGAATTATTGTATATATCATTAAAATGTCTCATTCTTTCTTGTTTGTCTTCATCTCATCTTTCTCTTACATCTACTTCGTTTTCAAGCCCTGATATTTTGTCTTTCCTTTGATTCAAATCATTGAACTCATTTTCAACTGGATTTTTTTATTTGACTTAAGGAACGTTGATTTTCAGAGCTTCATTTTAATTTACTTTCAGATTTCTACATCTATATCAAGCTCCCCTTTCATGTCTTTTACTGTCTGTCTTAATTAATTCAGTTCTTTGTTATTTTCCAATTTTCAGTTCATTTAGTGGCTTATTTGTATTGTCTTTGAACTTATTTAGCATGTTTGCATTCTTTGATTTCATTGAGGTATTTACTCATGTCTCCTTTCATCTCAGTCACTCAAATACCATTCTTTTGAGATAAAATTTGAGATTTTATTTCCTTAATTACTTTTCAGAGTCTTTGTAATATGATTGGTGAGGGTTTGAGATATCTTGTAGCCTTGTTTTCATATTTTATGTTTCTACCTTGAGATTTGCTCCTAGACAATTCATTGGTGGAGGATTTTATTCACCTGATGTCTTTGAGTTGAATTATTCTTTCTGTCAGGCAGGACAGCATAGAGGGAGAGTTGATGTCTGGGGCTATAAATAACGAATTCATCAACTAGGTTCTAAACTGCATCTGGACATTAAATAAAATACCATTGGTAACATTACTCACAACCAATTTTGCCCTATATGAAGGGAACCATGTTTGTTTGTTTGTTTTGTTGTTTGTTTTTGTCAGCTGTGTGGCCTGAACTCTGGGTCTGGGCACTGTCCCACAGTTCTTCAGCTAAAGGCTAGCACTTGAGCCACAGCGCCACTTCCAGCTTTTCTGCTTATGTGGTGCTGAGGAATCGAACCCAGGGCCTCATGCATGCAAAGCAAGCACTGCACCACTGAGTCACCTTCCCAGCCCAGGAAACATGTTTTTAAATGGTACTCTAAGAGAAGAAAAAACTTCTTTGCATAGGTGTTAAAAATCATGACAATAAGTGGGACAAGAGAGGCAGTAGGACAGAAAGAAGATACAGACAAAAGAAGTGGCATGTGAAGGCTGTAGGCACTGTGTAGGAATATAGTAGAATTATTGTGATGAAGGAATTAGGGTAGAAGAGTTAAGAATAGGAGGAGAAAGTAGACTAAACCACCAGTATCTATAGTTTGTAAATGAGCGTTAGAAAAACTAGAAAGGAAAACTAAAGAGAAAACATGACAGCATCTAATAGAGGTTGAAAATACATAACCGGATCAAAACAATTGTTTTAAAATCAGCCTTCCTTTTTGAACAGGATATTGTGAATCTGCTGGGCTTGATCAATACAATGATGTTCTTTCCCAATCTCCTGGTCAGCTTTCTGTCTGAAGATCTCCTGTTGTATTTGCTTACATAGCCCGAACTCCAGGACTTTGATTAAGCAACTGAAGCCTGAGTGTGGTGGTCCAAAGTTGTCTTAAATTCTGCATCAGGGTAGCCTGCTGGCAGGATTCAGGAACCATCCTATGAAATACTTGGGCTCCTTTGCCTACCTAGGATTGGTGGAGTAGCTGTTGACCTGTGATACAGAATTTGGGGATGGGTAACTGGAGACATGGAGCCTAGCTAGATGATTAGAAAGCACTTCACCCTCTAGAAGCCCAGGCTCTGCTCTCCTTAGTAATTCCAGTGACAGGGGCTGGGAAGTTGGCTCAGTGGTAGAGCCTTGTATGCACGAGGCCCTGGGTTCGATTTCTCAGCACCACATAAGCAGAAAAAGCTGGAAGTGGTGCTGTAGCTCAAGTGGTAGAGCGCTAGCCTTGAGCTGAAGAGCTGAGGGACAGTGCCCAGGCCCAGAGTTCAGGCCCCACAACCGACAAAAAAAAAAAAAAAAAAAGAGAAAAAAACATCCAGTGACAGCTCTGTTTGTCTCTTGCGTTTTTCCCCCTTTCCATATATACCTCCGTTTTAATTTTTCAATTGGAAATTGAAGGTGAAGTGTTCTTGGCCCTATTTGGGTTGGGAAATTGATTTAGGGCTCTAATCAGCCAGTTTGCTTACTTTTGTATCTTTTTTTGTCTTGGGGCAAAGACTCAGATGCTGAACGCCTTCACTATCTGGATCTGCTGCTTCCACATTTCCCCTGTCTTTGAGCAGGGTAGACATAGAACAGTGTCACCTACCTGCCTATCTAGGACCATGTGTGGGGGCTTTTATTGAGTTTACTTCGCTGAAAAGTTTTCTCCAGGGCCAGATTTATCTGTATCTCCATATTTGGCTTCCCTGGACTTTGCTCCATGGTAACGCTGGTTATAGGAAAACTTGCCTGACTTGTCAAGGACCAAACATGGAGTCTTTTCATGAGCACATTGAACCAAATGTTTTACTTGGGGACTAGATGTATTTGTCACTGAAAACTGAACTGGTTGTGTGGGTCTCACAGAACTGAACCCAATTTACATTGAGAATAGACTCTCATCATCTTCTGCTTCTGTCTAGTTGCCAGAAATGGCTTTGCTTAGCCCTGCATGTAGTGGGGTGGGTTTTTTTTTATTGTGTTTTATTCTGTTGCGGTTGTTGTTCAAAGGTGGTTCATACAAGTGGCTCTGGTCAGAAGCAAAATGAGAAAAAAGAGAAAAGACAGGAATAGTCACTGGATAGAGTGGATCCCTGTATCCATGCGGCGTGGGTCTGAGTTTCCTCTGAGAAAGGTTTTCTTGTCTGTTTTAGAGATTTGAAGTTCAGTATCCTGTAGGTACTACCTGTCATCTTACTGGTTCTTCCCCTACTTATTCACTTGTTAGGTTCTTCTTGCAGTCACCTACCTTGAGCTTTTAGTTATGGTTGATGGAGACATGAGAATGTAGTGTTTGTCAGCATCTTCCTCTTTCTAGAATGTATTATATTTTACTCCTCATTTTGTCAAATACAGTGTGGCACTTAATACTTCCCGGCTTCAGGTGTAGCCCCTGCTGTTTTCTTAAGGGTTTCTTTTATACATTAGGTTTTGGCTTAATAGTATATAAAGGCTTAGACATGGTTTATAGTTTACAAGTTAGCACTCAGACTCAAGTTTAGTTACTCGTGTCAAAATATTCCTAATGAAATACAGTGCAAACAGGTTATGCCATGAGGGAAGAACATACAAGAGAAACAAACAAATCACATAGTATATTGTAAGTATATTAACAACAATAGCAAGAAAGATAATACCTCTTGTGTCCATATCTTGGGGTACCTTTCACTTAGCATCATCTTATATGGTCATATGTACATAGCATTTGACCTTTTCTGCTTGTCCAAGACAGAACTATACAACTCTAGGGGGTGGGGAGGAGTTGGGGAGGCAGGGAGTGAAGGGATGGTAGGGGGGGAAACAAAGGAGAGGTTAACAATGCTCGATAGGAAATGTGCTCATTACCTTAGTAATGTAACCTTAACCTCTCTATACAGTATCTTTACAATAAAGAAATATATTAAACAATTCCTAATGATGATGAAGCAAAGGAGGTAGTAAATAGAATGGATAATCCCACCATTAAGGTGCCCTTGTATACATTTTTATATGTCATTATATGTATATATAATGGTATGTAAATATATATTGTGTCATAGACACAGAGGGCTAAATTCTTCAGTTTCTTCAGCCATTTTGTCCATTTACACATGAATATAGACTCTCTTATTTCCATAATTTCTGTGAAAGATCATAGTATTCAAACTAATGTATCATTTTGTTTTCCTTTCTTTTCTTTTATGGCTTGTACTTGTCAGCCTAATTGTGTCATAGTAGAATAGACCACATCTCCCTATGAAGCACTTGTGAGTCACTGAAGATTCATATTCTCATTCAAATTAAGTAGCAGAGTATTATCAATACAAGAGGTCAAATAGACGCTTCTGTCCCTTCTGCCAGTTATTTCTCCATAGAACTCTGCTCTTGGTACAGATGTATCACCTTTTCACGTTTAATGAGAAAGGGTGCCTTGAGATATCCACTTGAGGACAACAACAGGAACAGTCATTAAAGCTTCTTAAATTGTGTAGCACAAATAATGGCACTGATGTAAAGGGCATCATCAAATTTAATGATAGGCACCATTTACTGGTTCCTTACACTTGGACAGGCACTTTTTTTCCTCCACTTTGCACAATAACCTTAGGAGATTGCCACACTCATTCTCCATGCTACAAAATAGACTGCAAAAGGAACAGTCATTCACCAAGAGCATTAAGACACTGATGTTGGATGTATCATTTGAGCTCAGACACACCTAAGACTCGATCACTCTCAGTTGCTCTAATCTGTATTAATTGCATTATGCATTAAGCATTGAAACCAAGTTTTTATATAAAATTTCAGCTATTTTATTTATGTAGATCAGTAATAGTTACATAGTAAGCTAAAACAGTTAAATAAACACAAAATTTTCCCTGCTAAGGAAATTTCCTTCATGCTATATTCTGTCCAAGAGAATATCTTGTAGATTATGCTATGTTCTCTATAAGAACCACAACAAAACTCAACACAAATATAAATCAAATACATATACCCTGAAGGGATCATCAGGCAGTGACTCTTTAATACTAATGAGTACAAATATTAATTTTTTGAGACATGGGTTTAGCTATATAGCACAGACTGGATTTGAGCTCATGACCATTATGCCTCAGGATCTCTTGGTAACCACAGCCAATCCCTGCAGTATGTCTTATAAGGGGTGATTTAAAAATATTATCCAGTTAAGCCCATGAAAATATCTTTGTTATTAATTCTAATAGCATGAATGAAAATATTAGTCAAAAATTAACTTTACATGTCAAAATATTTTTCTAATTTCATAGTTTCAAGGTGTAGTTCACAAAAATATTCAGAAGTAAAGCAGGTAGATATTAAAATATTTTTTCCCTTTAAAAACGTGTTTCAGGGTCTGGGAAGGTGGCTCAGTGGTAGAGGGCTTGTCTTGCATGTATAAGGCCCTGGGTTCGATTCCTCAGCACCACATAAGCAGGAAAAAACACCAGAAGTGGCGCTATGGCTCAAGTGGCAGAGCGCTAGCCTTGAGCTGAAGAGCTGAGGGACAGCGCCCAGGCCCAGAGTTCAGGCCCACAACTGGACCACCCCCCAAAAAAAAAAGACATGTTTCAGATGCAGAAATTGGGGAAAGTAAGAATCAAGCACAAACTAACTTATAGAAACTTACTATATTATAATTTAACCCCTTGTTTTAAAATTTTTGAAAAGACACAGATTTCTTTGATATACTCATTTATCTCCAGTTTTAATGTCAACCATGTTCAACACTTAGATTATATTTCTGATTACAAAAGAACCTTGGGAAATACAGAAAAAGAAAGATGTAAATCTATAATAGCAATCCTACTGATAGAAATCATGAATTGGATTTATGGTGTATCTTCAGATCTTATCTAAAATATACATAAATATTTTCTTTGGATGTTATTGTATATGTGTTTCATCATCTGCTTTACTAAAAAGAATATAGCACAATATTTTCCACATCATTAGGTAATTTTATATGCTTCTGTTAGGCAAGTAAGATTTTTCTCTCCTGTGAGTGAGGAAGTTCTCAGCTATTTATTATTTTACCAAATAGGTCTTCAATGCTTTTACTATTAAGTTCTTCCCCCTCATCAAACCCAATTATGCATAAATTTAATTTCTTAGCTGAGTCTGCCAATTCCTAGATTGGTAATGTTAAATTAATGTCCTACATAACATTGTTTTATATAGAAAGGTATCTATGCTATTATTACTTGAATATAAATACAAATAAATTTCATAGTCCTATACTTTGGAAGTTTCACAGGCCAAAGTGAACACATTTTTCTGAAGGGCTTTTTTTTTTCTCTCTTTAGATCTCAGGGCAGAATTCATTTTCTCCTACCTTAGCTTCTAGAGACTACCTGCATTCCTTTTTTTTTTTTTTTTTGGTCACTTATTGGGCTTGAATTCTGGGCCTGGGTGCGGTCCCACAGCTCTTCAGCTGAAGGCTAGTGCTCTACCTCTTGAACCACAGTGCCACTTCTGGTGGTTTATTGGCGATAAAGAATCTCATGGATTTTGCTGCCCAGGCTGGCTTTGAACTGTGATCCTCAGATCTCAGCCTCCTGAGTTGCTAGGATTACATGCTTGAGCTACCAGTGCTCAGAGAACTTGTATTCCTCAAGTAGAGACTTCTGTTTTTTGGGTTTTTTTTCCTTCCTCAGTTACCAAACATAGCTGAAACTCTGATTTTTGTCTTCCATTTTTCAGACCTTTAAGGATTCTTGTAAGTTCATTGAGCCCAAATGGATAATACAAAGTAATCTCTTTATATTAAGGCCAGCTAATTAGAAACCCTAATTTCATCTACAAACTTAATTCCTTAATTTGACATGTAACAAAATATATTTACAGGCTTGGATAATTAGGATGTGGACGTCTTTAGAGGACCATTATCCTACCTTCACAGTGCCTTAATTTAATTTCATTTTCTCTTTGTCTTTGAAATACCTCTCTGTACCTAGTTGCTTGTTCACTTGAAGAAAAGATCTCAAGTCAGTAGCACAAGCAATTTACAAATAACTGCCAGCCATTTCACCTGCTCTTTTCCTTTTGTAAAAAGAATATTGTCTTTTGTTTGATTTTTCTTTATGTTAATAGCATTTTTCTGGAAAGTTTCACACCTGATTTAAATGTAATAAATAACTATGGTTTTAAAATACAGCTAAATGTTTCAAGAGAATAAAACAGATACACTTTTAGACCCTTTCCTCCACATTGCTTTCTTAGAAGCCGTTTCTACCAAAGATTTTCTCTCAAGGTACATTTGAGCATGATCCAATTTATTAAGCTAAACAGAAAGAGGATCTAAAGTACAATTCTGTAAATAATCCAATCATAGTTACAAGACTTCTAATCATCACTATTAATAGTACCCAACTTATTAGAAACAATTAAAAATATAACTTGAATGCTATATGTGCTTATGTGACATGCCTTTTAAAAGAGGTTTGGCAAAATAAAGCTCCAAATCTTAAATAATCACTTGAGTTTTAAAATTAGATTCTGCCTCTAATTCTTTGCTAAGCCTACTGTTCATTTTTTACTTCCTTTGTAAAAATTGTATTTCCTTCATTTACTCTGTTTTCTTCCTCAAAGACTCGTATGCCATAATAGAAAAGCCCAAAGATTATTGTTAATCTGCTCTGTATTGTTAATGTGCTGTATGACAAATAAATATGTTAAGATAGAACATAGAGAGCAAATGCTATAACTGAAAGTGTGGGATCAGAAGCAGTTTTTCCCCTGAAAATGGCTTCTTCCTCATGAAACAGATTCAAATAGAAAGGAATTCTTTTAAATACCAAAATGAACTTCCTAGTCATGAAGAAGTGAGGGACTAGTAAGCAACAATTTTGTTTTAAGGCTCCCCAAAAAGATTTGGATATCACCACCCTTCAGCCAGTGTCCGCCTCTTCTCTCTAACCTCTATCACTTGTACAATAATAACACACCTCGCATCTCTGACCAATGATACAGTGGCTAAAATGTGTGAGCTCTGCTTCTCTGTTAAAAAAAACAGAATTAGTCAAGCGCTGATGGCTCACTCCTATGGTACTGCATACTCAGGAGGCTGGGATCTGAGGATCACACTTCAAAGCCAGCCTAGACAGAAAAGATCTAAAGACTTATCTCCAATGAACTACCAAAAAATTCAAAGTAGAGCTGTTGCTCAAGTGGTAGAGTGCTAACCTTAAGCACAAAATCTCAGGAACAGCATACAGGCTCCAAGTTCAGGCCCCAGGTCCAGCACAAATAGAAAGAAAGAATATTTGCTTACTGACTTACTAATTAAGCAATAATTGGATTAGATTCAGAGCCTCATACTTTCTAAGTGGTATTCCACTTAAGCTATATTTCCCATCCTTTTATTTGTATCTTCTTTGTGATCTTACTAACACTGGGCCATGGCTGGTCTCAAGTTCATGATCTTTCTGCCTCTGTCTCTTGTGTAGGTGGTTTGCAGCTTTTCTTCTTTGATTGCTTAACATATTAATCGTATATATCAATTGAGTTCACTTTTGTATTTCTATTCATGCATATAGTACATTGAACAGATCCCCTCACTCACCCCGCAACACATCCCCAGCCACTATTAATCGCTACATTTCCACTTTCTAAAAAATGCTTCACAGATAAGAAAGAGAAGATGTGATTCTTTTCTTTCTGTGTCTTCCTTATTTCAGTTAATTCCTCAAAGTCCATGTATTTTTCCACATGTGACAGAACTCTACTATGCATTAGGACTGATGAATTATTTTGTATGCATATACCATATTTTCCTTGTCTATATGTTAATAGACACTGACTTGGATTCCATATCTAAGCCATTGTGAATAGTGCTGCATTAAAGAGGGCATATAGGTAGCTCTTGGCTGTGCTGATTTCATTCTATGTGCATAGATTACCCAGAAGTGGAATAATGGAGTCACATGGTAGATCTATTTTTAGTTTTATAAGGAACTTCCACAGTAATCCAGTGTGACTACTAATATTCGTTCATATTGATAGTGTAAAAAAATCTTTCTTCTTCATCTCCTTGTCAGTGTTTGTAACTTTTTGGTTGTAGAATAATACCTATTCTAACTGGGATGAAATGGAATCTCAGTTTTGATTTGTATTTCCCTTATGAAAATATGTACTGATAATAATTTCTGATTGTTTATTTGTATTTCTTGATCCCTTGGTTTCTTTTTCTATCTTCAAATTGTGAGAGCCACAACAAAAACTATAGAAAGGGAAGATATAGAAAGGGAAGAACAATAGATATTTAGTCATATTGGCTTTTCAAATGCAATGTTTGCCACTTCTAGTTGTGTAAACCTATAAGCTCAGAATTCAGGAAGTGGAAGCAAAAGGATCTGGATTTTGAGGCCGTCTTGGGCTGCATAGTGAGATACTGTTTCAAAACAACAACAAAAATGTATTGTTTATATAGTTTCGAAATATCCTCTTAGAGATCTGGATATTTAAGCATCTGTTGGACAAATTGCAGGTCCCCAAATACAGATCACACACCAGGCTGGCTAAGTGGAGTTAGCAGTGATATTAGAGAAGAAAACAACCTGAGGCAGGTGCTCCATTTCAATAACCAGCAGCACCTCTAAAACCTTTACTTTATGTGCCCTCAGGCAAACACAAGGAGATTGAAGCTAACTGCTCAGATCTCTCTGTGCTACTCTGAAGACAGAAGGTTCAAGTGGCAGAAATAGGAAGAAGATGTGAAAAAGAATTTAATCAAGCCTTATTAGGACAAATACTAGGTTAAAAATAGGATGATTCTTAAATGTGAATACAATTTCAGAGAATAACACAATGACCAACCACAGAGAAAGGAAGGAAGGCAAACAGGAAAGAACAGTCTATACAAGTTAAAAAAAAAAACAAAAAACAAAACTAGGTCCCATGGTTTCCCTTATTTGCAATAACTAGTATATGTCTGAGTCAAGCAGAAAAGGTCAGATAAGTTGATGTTAGGGAAATGAACCCTAAGATATACATTCAAATGTTTTTTTTCTTTCATACAATTGTTTCTAACACATTTATAAGATGATTTCTTTGTTGCTTTGTATGTCCCTCCCCCACCGTATAACCCCTGCTTTCACTGTATTTGATGTTGGTATAATTTGCGGAGGGGAAGGGAAAAAACAAATCATTTAAATAGGGATACAGGTGGACCCATTGCAACAATGAGATGTACAAGTCGTTATGGGCGGGAAGAGGATGGGAAGGGATGGGAAGGGGAAACAAAGGAGGAGGCTACAAAGCTTGATAAGAAATGTACTCATTATCTTGCCCATGTAATTGTAACCTCTCTGTACAGTATTTTAACAATAAAAAAACTACATCTGACATAAAGAATCTCTTAATGAAACATTTTTCTCTAATATATGCTTTACTGTACTTCCTTAAACAAGCTATGAATTAAGGAAACAAATGTAACTCCATTGGAAAGACCTAAAATGATAATAATGTCACTTATGGAAAATATTTATCACAAAAAATCTTTAAGTAGATCTTGAAAAGAAAAGTCTATTATTACAATCTCAGATTTGGAAGGGCACAGAATAGACTCTCCCAGTAATGTCAGGTAGGCCCCAGAATTGCAACTGCAATTTGCAAACTGGTAAATGAGATTACAGAAATTTTCTCCTGGACCTGTCAAGGTAGAGGAACGTGCTTGGTGGTGAACTGGCAACCTCATGGTAAGTTCGGTATGTTTCTATTTTGCTTTATGTTTGTGCTGTGAAATGACAGCTCATCCTGGGTGACCATTCGGCAAATGCAACGATGTACATTGGATGTTTGCATGAGCTCTTTCTCCCATTCAGACCAGAGGACAGGATCATGCTGGACCCTAGGCCAGCAAGAATGTGATGACATGCTCGTACCACACTTATAGCAATTCTTTTCTTTCCTTTTTTCCCTTAGTACTGCTTAGCTACAGACATTGCCAAGGTCAAAGGTCAAATTCATATTTTTATTTAGGATCTTAGAATGATATCGGAAGCCGCACCGCTGACTGTGTCATTCATTTGTCCTATTATGTGGGATTTCTTCCTGGAAGAATTTTCCCTCTCACCACCAAGACTTAATTGGTGTGTCCTTCCCAAAGCTAATTATAGACTGAGAAGTATTTTTTTTCTGTATACTTAGAGGCAAACTGGATTGTGTTTGCTATTGCTTAACTGCCAGGTGAAGGACTGATATTCCTTGGGCCTCTGGGTGTCTGGAATAAAGGAGCTCAGCCACTGGGTGTGGGCTGAAGGCAGTTTCCCTAACTCCCTGTCCAGAATGGGTGAGGATGAAGCCCTGAGCAAGCATTAAGAGAAACCACCGGAAACCGAAATGACCTTTTTGAACGTGGGATTTGCCCACAGATAAGGCAAACTCTGTGTAAGAGGGCACTTTGCTGGGTGGCCTATCCTACTAGCATGTTCTCATTAATTTTAACATTGGCTGGTGCTGTGACTCTGCTGACATTTGAAACTAAGTTTAAAATACACAACAGCGATGGTAGCTCTTAGAAGTGTGCTTAGCTCCTGTTGGCAAACTGATATTAAACAGTGTTTTCTCTCCATCTCTATCTTACAAGCCTTTTTCAATACCTCTCTGCATAGTAAGCAAAATATAAGGACTAGATCTATAAGAAATATAATATGAGTAGGAGAAATTAACCCTTAATGGATCACCTCCCCCTTACACATAAATCCCTAGCCCACAATAATCTTGTTTTTAAAATGTAAGTGTGATTAAACAATTTTGAGAGCTTTCTGATTGAGAAAGCAGGGTCGCCTATATTGCTTTATTTGATCTATGTGGCAAGAGTGACTGTTATAGTCATTGATTTGTAAAACTGAAGCTCAGGTTTGGAGACCTCTAAGTATGTCACAAAGGACCAAAAGAAATGTGTTTTAATTCAAAATCCTGTTTTACCTACTCCATTATTCCATATTGTATTTTCCTTAGTTTTTTTAATATTGCAAATATTACAAATATGCAGCATCTGTGTTTCCCCATGCATTATAACAATCACCATTCTTTGACACACTTGTAATATAGAAGACATTTAAACCAGGATGTTTTTCCTCCCTCTGCCTGTAGGTTTTCCCCCTTTTTTCATAATAAAAATTCATTAGGAAAGTCACTCAACCAGAAGGTATTAAATGCCTCTAACCTGCAGAAGCCAGCGCTGCTCTAAAATCAGAGGTGGGAGATTTAGATAGGGAAGAAATAGATGCTCTGAAGGACTGGAAGTCACTGGGGAGCACACTGGCACCAGCCCCTGTGCAGACAGCCACTGGGCTAAATCTGCTTGCCCATGTGTAAAATGAGAGTAAGCTCTTCCTCAAACATACACATGACAGGAAGTATGAAAATGTAAAGTTTCGAGGTACATACTGAATAAAATTTAGAATCCCAGAGCGCTACTTTATTTTCACATTTATTTTTACCCCACTCAGCAATGTTTAATTTTAGAAAACAGAAGCAATTCTTGGCAGACCTATGTAACCAAAAAACACTGGAGCATGCCCCAGTGTTGCAGACAGCTTCTCTTTCCTACTTTGCCCTTCTGGGAAGGAGAATAACTCTCATACATGGTCTCAGGATTGCCTGTAAAAAGTGGTTATTGGGACTCTCTATGCACCAAAAACAAAAGTTACAAAGCAATTTTTTTCTTTTTTTTTTTATCGTGAAAATACTGTACAGAGGGGTTACAATTACATGGGCAAGATAATGAGTACATTTCTTATCAAGCATTGAGCCTCCTCCTTTGTTTCCCCTTCCCATCCCTTCCCATCCTCACCCGTCCCACCCCCCCACCTAATTCTCCCTGCCCCCTCCACCAAAGTTGAAAGTTCGTTTTCCGACATAACAACTTGTACATCTCATTGTTGCAATGGGTCCACCTGTATCCCTAATTAAACGATTTGGTTTTTTCCCTTCCCCTCCACAAATTATACCGACATCAAATACAGTGAAAGCTGGGGTTATACGGTGGGGGAGGGACATACAAAGCAACAAAGAAATAATCTTATAAATGTGTTAGAAACAATCGCATGAAAGAAAAAAAAGCATTTGAATGCATATCTTAGGGTTCATTTCCCTAATATCAACTTATCTGACCTTTTCTGCTTGACTGACATATACTAGTTATTGCAAATAATGGAAAACATGGGAACTATGTTTCTTTGGGCCTGGCTTACTTCACTTAATATAATTTTTTCCAAGTCTTTCCATTTCCTAACAAATGGGGCAATGTCATTCTTTCTGATGGAGGCATAGAATTCCATTGTGTATATATACCACATTTTCTTGATCCATTCATCTACTGAGGGGCATCTGGGTTGGTTCCCTATCTTAGCTATGGTAAATACTGCTGCAATAAACGTAGTTGTGCTGGTAGCTTTAGTGTGGTCTTGTTTGTGAACATTTGGGTAAATGCCCAAAAGTGGGATTGCTCGTCATAGGGGAGCTCTATGTGGAGTCAAAAAACAAATTTTAAAACTTGAGCTACAGGTGGTGGAAGGTGGCTCAGTGGTAGAGCGCTTGCATTGCATGCTTTAGGCCCTGGGTTTGATTCCTCAGCACCACATACACAGAAAACTCCAGAAGTGGCGCTGTGGCTCAAGTGGTAGAGCACTAGCTTTGAGCGGAAGAGCCGAGGGACAGCACCCAGGCCCCGAGTTCTGGTCACACAACTGACAAAAAAAGAAACAAAACAACAACAAAAAAATGAGCAAGATCTAATTTTTTTCAATCTGTTTGTTCTCCTTATTTCTCCTTATCTTGTAGCAATTGGCTAAAAAAGATATTTGAAAGAGAAAAGAGCATCATAACAAAATGTTTGTGCATACTTACATCAATGTGGCATATTTATGTCTGATTCTTTGAGGCTGTGACTCAGAAAAACTCTGATCCTACATGTACCATTTGTATATAATAGGCCCCTTATTGTGAGGTCCATGGTCTCTGCTTGCCACTGTCTCCACTTTCCTACTGTTGACTTCCTTGGTGGATCACTTCCTCTTATATTGAAATAATTCCAAGAACTTAGAATCGCTTTTTCAGCTCTATATGCTCTATGTCCCAGGCTCTACATGCTTTACATGTACTAATCCTCAATCCCACTATAAAGTCAAGGATTCCTGTGCTATTCTTGGCCCATTTTTTGTCTATGGGGAAACAGAGGGGACAACAGTTTAACAACCTGTCCAAAGGAAAAATGCAGGTGGAAATACTAGCGTCATAATTTCAGCAGCTGCTGTCCAACCCCATAGCTCACGACTGGACCACAGCTGAAATATGCCTCCAAAACACTCTATTTTTTTAAAGGGGTCATCTCACTTAAGATGAAATGAGAGACCTAGGTCTCTCTCCTTATTGAAAAAGTAAACGCTGCAGTAGCTACTGCATTTTCTACAGTGTGGTAACAGATAAGAGCATAGAGTCTCCTGGCTCATGTTAATATCCCTTGGAAAGTTTATATCTCAGCTTTGTTCTAGAAGAAACTGCTTCTCAGGCCTCTATCATATGTATGAGGGGCATGCTGGGATCCCAACTTTACCGATGAGAAACCTAAAGCTTAGAAAGGCAGAATTTGCTTCTTCAACACCATGTGGATAGAAGCTTGCAGAATCTTATCTTCTAGACCACCCCACATCTCGAACAATTTATTTCATATCAGTGAAAAATCCTGCAAAAATCTACCTACAACCTTGGTAAAACCTCAACTTGGAGCCAAATCATAAAACAAGTTCAACCTAAACACATGCCAAACTGCTCATCCCTTTTCTTTTCTAACTCTGAAAGGCACACAATTTTTATACCTAAAGTGCCAACTCTTTACTATGCTGGAACTCTCTGACCCCCCAAATAATTCTGCCGTTGTTTCTCAGAAAGTTTCAGCTGAATTCGTTTTGAGCAGTGTTTTAATTCATTTCCTTTTAGGAAGCCCAGAGAAAAATACTGCAGTATGTAGCCTCACATTTAAAAACTGTGAGGATCTCTCAGATTTCTCTTATGATTGACACAGAGATCCAAGCTTCTCTGGCCACTGAAACCAAGTAACATCTTATACAGGGCTGGAGTCTGGGGCCTGAGCCAAGCCCATGGCAGCCTGAGGTGAGGCCAAGCTCCAGGCCACATGATTCCTGTGTGTGTTGCCATTTCTTCCCCAACTCCCTCTTATGGCTCTGGTTCTTTGGTGTGCTGTTCTGGGTGATTTGCTGACAGTTCAGGGCATGGGTACAATCTCCATGATAGCAGAGTTGCTTGTGGGGGAGGGAGTGGGGGATGAGACAGGGCAAGGAGCCTTCTGCCCAGCTTTATGCCAGTTTGTATCCCTCTGTTTCTTATGACACATAATTCTTTCCCCTGGAACAGTATTTCTCACAAAATGTTAGCGGAATGAGCCAGAATGCTATATGTGCAAAACTTGCACTGCTGAGCACCACCATACTGCTAGTGTAGGCACATAAGTAGACATGAACAGAAAGAAACCATGTCCTGGGCTACAAAATGTTAAATCCTCAGAGGTACAACTCTGGACCAAATATTGACATCATAACCATATATCTTTCTCCAAGAACTCATTCCTCTTATCAGGTTTGGGGCATACACCTTTAGGTGAGTGAGAATATGACCATCCATTGGGAGCCTCATATGGCTTCCCACACCTAGGCAGCCACAGTAGACATATAAGTTGAGGAGGGGTATAGAAAGCCTCCTGATGCCTAGATACTTCATGGCACTGGATTACAATCTTGAGCCCTGGTTTTCAGTTGGTCTTTGAAAGAAATGGCCACCTTTGCTAGGTTATTCACTCACTTTTCCTTATCTTCCTACTCTTTATTTTTCTTTTACTGCACCAGGGACAGCATCAGAACCTTAAAGATGATAACTAAGAACTGAGGAACATCTGGAACACCCCAATCTATGATCACAACACCTGAATCAGAGTTCAAAAGTATGCAGATCACTACCAAGTATTTAGATCACTACCAAGTATTTAGATCACTATACTCTGCCAAGTTAATAACTTTCAATTCTCCCACATAAATATAGCTTGAGAGTCTCTTAAGTAGTCCAGAGAAAGAAGAAATGGAAGAGTCTGTTCAGGAAAATAAAAGGACATCCCAAGAAGTCAGGACTATAAAATATTCCTTGTCATTTATATTATAGACCAGTTCTGAGCCCCGTGGCTTCTGCTTTTTCCATAAATAAACGACCTACCTATCTCTCTCTAAAAACTCAATCTTATTGCTTATCAGTTCTGTTATGACAGAAAGATGGTTCCAAGCCAACATTTCTTCTGGTTTATAACAAGAAAATATTGAGGCCAAGTATGGTGGTACAGGCCTATAACTCTAGCTACTTGAGAGGCAGAGACAAGAAGATGAGTTTTAAGTGTACTTTGGGCAAAATTAGTGAGGACTACCTGAAAAACAAAAGGCTTATTCTGAGTGTGGCTCAAGTGGTGAAGTTCCTGCCTCACATGCTACATCTTCTGGGTCAATCTCCAGCAAAAATGTACTGTATATTTGGTACAGCCTAAAGGATCACTACAGTCTTTTATTACTCAGCGATTAGCATATTTGATTACTGGGTTCATTGGTATTACTGATATTTCTACTCATCTAGTTAATAGTATACATATATTCCAGAACAAGTATCTTTAAATGAAAAGAAGTAAGAAAGTCACACTTGCTTGTTGGTAAATAAAGTTTTACTAAAACATAACTATTCTCATCCATTTCCATGTTGTCTGTGATTATTTGTATACTCCAGCAGTCAAGGTGGGCACTTAAGACAAAACCAAATATACCTACTCTTTAGTCCTTTACTAAAAATTTTATCAACTCCTGACCTAGAAGATGATATTAGAGATTGTAGGTATGTAATACAACTGGCGCACAAGAGTATTATGTATCAAAATTTCATTTATTTTTATCTGACTTTCCTTCAAGATTCTCACTAACTCTGCTAGTTATCATAAGAGCAGGATATTGAAGGTGAGGCAAAAAGCTTTAGGTGATGAGATGTATCAGAAGCAGACTGATGACTAAACATAACAGCCAGAGTTTAAGCACTGCTTTAGAGTGATGCACATCTCTTACAATCTGTATCTGCATAAACTCTTCACTCTCTAATCAAGTTCATTTATCACCCTACAAGATAAAGAGCCCACAACATTTTTTTTAGCTGATGACTTCTTTCTGGATCTTCTGTGTCCTTCCAGTCAGATTCCCTACAGGCAGAGGATTTGGTACATTCACTTATGTAACCTCTGGGGTTGGAGGAGAGCCAGACTCCTGTCATCATTTCACATGTGGCTCTCTGCTAGCAAATAATAAACATCGATGTCATCTTCATGCCTCATAGTACAACATCTCTATAGAGAAAAAGGTGGATTTTATATTTTTGCTTATTTATCCACAGTGCAAAAATCCTTTCTTGAAGTCAGTGGAAACACAGGGTATATAGTAGTTTGGAGAACTGTGCTAGGTGTTTATTTGTTGCATTACATATTATGATCACCAGCTTTCTTTGTGGTACATAATAGGATCATATACACTAGAAAGAAAAATAAAATGATTTTTTAATTACTTGAACAGTAACTCCAATTGGACATATTATTGTCCTCAATAAGGCCTTCAAAGTATCACAGATTGCTGTATCCTGCCCCCTACTGGAAGAGAGAGCTAATGACAGACATTGATAAGAAAAAAAAAAGGAAAACAAAAGCTTTTCTTGGCATTCTAGTCCATCTTCTGTCCGTCTCCTTATTGCTTTCTACTTCCAAAGGATTAAGCGTTAGAGAAGTGGAGTGTAGTCTGACTACCAAGGAAATCCAGATATGTTTTGAAAATAAAACATTTTATTATTTTTAAAGTCTGGTGTGTTTAATAATTAACTCTCTAACCTCTAAGTATCTGGCATCCTCTAAAATAATGTGCTTGTAAAGGCTAACAAATCTTTCAAAGATACAATTCTGAAGCTTAGAGGCAACACATTTGTATTTGCCTCAGTTTCTCTTTACATATTAACTAAGGGAGTAAGCATTCATACATAATATAATAATATTACTATAGGAACATAGCTCTTTAGCCTGCACATCTTGAGCTTGCTTTTTCATCTGCCCCTTTCAGTTCTTTTATTAATTTGTCCCTTCCAGTTTTACAGCTCACCTTACCAAATTGTATTTATACTAGAAGATAATGCAAACCACTGCTCTCTGATAATTCTGTGCTCATCCCATATAGACATGATATATGCCACAAAAATAAGATCTTTTCTTCAACCAACACTATGCTGTGCATGTGTTGAAAACTAGCCATATTAGCTAGCTACAACACTGATCTTAGACAGAGAGTCTATGTGACATGTAAATGGAGGGATCTCCCAGTGCCTTTATGTCTAGCCCTTACGTGAAATTAGATTGTAAACTATCTGGGCCTTTAGATTACAGATTTGTCTGTTTCCTTGACTTCAACACAAGATGTTGCCATTAGGAGGGTGTATTGCTTCTTTTAGGAAACAGGTTTGTGCTTGAACTCCATTTTTCCATTATTATTGCTCAGTCTGAAGATTCAATTTTCTTGAGCCAAAGCAAGGAAATGTTTTTACCTATTGATGAACTGTTATTGGATAGCAGGAGAAAAAAAATATTGTGTCACAGGGACAAACTATTTTACCATCCTTTGTCTCAGTTTGCTCCTGTAAGGAGTGTTAGTATCTGTAGTGTTTGACTAATCAGACAATTGTGACGGTAAAAGAAGTTCATACATACATAAAAGGGACCATAGAATTGGGTCTGGAACATAGTAAGCACTCAATAGACATCAGCTGCAAGTCAGGCTTGTCTCTGCTTAGGACAGAGACAGATACAGGTACCACTCAACTAGGCAACACTACCTTATTCTAGTGACATGCTTCTTTGGATTCTCTCTTTTTCAATTTACTTACTAGGATGGCTTTTTTCTGTCATTTTTATTCATATAAGCTGACTTAAAATATTTCAAGGATGGAACAAGATTCAAATTATTAAAAAGCTGGACTAAATGAACTTGGTCTCTTTGGCCAGTTATTTCAGTCCAGGCTATTAAATATTCTGCTCATAAAAGCTCTTAAATTAGGTCATATCAAACGCTCTCAAATTAGCCCCATGTTAATTTCAAAAAAAGTACATATTAGAACATAACATCTTCCTTGTAGCAAAAAAAAATCCACATTTTAAAAATATTTTGTCATCCATTAAACCTACTTTGATGATGCATCAATGTTAATAACAAATATACATTTTTAAATTACCATCGCATAAGATGTAAAATAAAAATAAATGTAATCATAAAATAGGCAGAATTCTCAGAGCAAACATATCCGACGGGGTAATTCTTAAATCCCCAATGTTCCAAAGTGTTTCCATGGTTGCTGGCACTCAGAAGATGAGGATTTTTAATAGATAGCAGCAATGACCCACGGGCCTTGACCTTGGAATAACATGAATTAGAGCTTTCAGCCAGGTCCAATTCTAGCAAGAAAAAAAAATAGTTCAAGAGGGAACTCAATTTGGATGGAGTGCAATTCATCAGAACATGTTGCTTTGGTTTCCATGAGATTTTCAGAGCTCTCCTAAGAGAAATGTGGATAAACCGTCGGGAGATGGAGAGGTGACTTCAGGATTGGGTTGCCGAAACACTGGTGAGGAGCAAAGGGTGTCTGACCTCTCAGGAAATGGTGCAAGGGCTTCTCTTTGAGTATTACTTCCCCTGGAGACAATATTTGGGTTTGCAAATCACAAACGTATAATGGGTGTTATTCTTTCGTCAGCCTTAAGTTTCAAAAAGCCAAGTGGGGGCTTGCTCAATGGTTGAGCAATGGTTACTTCCCATGTCAAATCTCTGCTATCAATCACCAAGGAATTAAAGTTACTCTCAGAGCTTCAAAAAATAAATAGAATGTTGTACCTTAAGATGTGTCATGAGAAATTGATAGAACAAGCTAGGTATAGTGATGCATGCCTGTAATCCCACCACCCAGGAGGCTGAGGCTGAAAAGTAAAGAATTCCATGATAGCATGGGCTATGTAGCGGGATATGGTTTTAAAACACCATAACGAAATTGAAGGCAGAAAAAAGAAGTGATGGAAGAAGGTTGTTCTTTGAAGGACAGAGTGGTGAAAACATTGGGATGATTAATAGAAGAAATCTGAACCTGTCACATTCTATCATTGTGTGTAAATAAGTGATTTTTAGGGGCAGGAAGAAAGAAAATATTGGGATTTCCAGGGGAGAACTCTAACCTAATTTCCTTACTGCCCTTGCTATTTTTGTCTATGTGCCTGTGAAAACCAGAGTGATAAATGTTACTAGGAGTGTAAATGACCCGTGAACACTGCCTTTCTTCCTTCATCCTCAGAAGAGCAGACAGACAGAGGCTCTCACATGCAAATAGTATTCGTGCTTCACCTCATGTTGAAGCAGATGTCACTTCCTCTTCCCACAACCTAGAAGAAATTCCTGGAAGCCAAAAGTGTCATTTGTACATCACATTTGGGTTACTCAAATGAAAATCACATCGTGGATTTCATATGATTACCATCAAAGCAGCTCAAGATCAGAACCAAATATAAATGCTTTCTTAAACTCCTTCTTCCTTACTATACCAACAAGGTGCTTTCCCCACCTCCTCGCCTTATTTAAGTTTTGTCTCATCTTTTCTGGATTCCTCCTACTAATCTCAAATATGGCCTCATCCTTAATTCTGTATATCACTTGGGTAGCAGCAGAAAAAGCCTCTTGTTCATGATGTAGGAAGTATCACGGTGCTCAAATGGCCTAACACTCATTTAAAGGTTGACTCTCCTTATCCTCACAAAGAGCTAGTGGATAGCTTTTATCATCATTTTAGCTGTACGGGTGAGAAAAATATAGAAAGTAATGAGCTTTCTTTTTACCACCACAAAATACAAAATGATAGAACAGTGACAAGACGGTGACAACTAAGCTCAGGAAGGGAATGGGCACCTCTACAGTCTTTACATAGGACAGGAGCTGAAATTTTTAGAGGATGCAGAAATTCAACAAGCCAGCGTAGCACTATAGCTACAACAATGCATAATTCTGATGGAGGGACAAGTTATTGGATGAAGAATGACCAGATATGTAAGCGAAAAGAGATCTGAGGCACTCTACTAAGTTAGATTTAAATGCCAAAATGATTACGCATATATATGAATTGAGAGAAATTTTGGCAGAGAAATTATACAATTAAATTTATTGGAAGGCAATTGGAAGGGAGAAAAAAGCGTAGTATTAAAGTTTCAGCTTTTAGTTAAACTACATTGGTTAAGCTATTATGATTGATAAAAAAACAGCTTTGTAGTGGTGATTGTAATAAACATTATGCAATGTATAAATGTATCAAACTATCACATTGTATACTTTGAATATATATTATGGACATTTGATTAGTTATTCAAAACATTCATAAAATCAAACATAAAAATATAAAATATCTATATATGTATATTACATATTAAAATATAGAAAACTAGGGTCTAACACAGTGATTCACAACTGTTATCCTAGGTACTTGAAGGTTGTACACAGGAAGATCATAGCTCAGGGCCAGACTAGGAAAAATGTTGGTGAAATTCTATCTCAAATACATGTCAAGAGTGGTGGTACGCATCTGTAATTCCTGCTATGGGCAAGGCAGAAGTGGGGCCAATGCTGCCCTGGGGAAACTTGAGACTCTATCTGAAAACTTTTAAAGGGCAGGGTCACTGGCCCCCGTCTGGCAAGGGCAAGATTCTGAGTATCAATCTCAGTAATGTCAATGGGGAAAAATAACAAAGCAAAATTTTTTTAGGTGGTTGAACTAAGGAAAATAAACATTATTCATAGAAGAACAGAAGTAACTAATTACATCAGACCTCTTGTCGAGAGCTTAGCAGATGAGATGAAAAGGAGTCAGATATTTAAAGCTTTGAAAGAAACAATCCAAATGTATAATCCAAGCTTCTTCAAAATTATCCTTCAAAATTGAAGTAGCGATGAAGGTTTTTCTCAGAAACAAAGATGAAAAACCAAAGGTAGAGTGAAGTCATTGTCAGCTCACTGTCCTTTTATGAAATGCTCCAGTGATGCTCAAGGTTGGAGAAAATGGTAGAGGTAAGATTACATCTAAATAAAGAATGGAAGAACATTAGAGTGGGAATTTGTAAAAAAAAAAAAAAAGTAAAATAATTAAATTTCTTCTTACTGGAATAAACGATTAAAAATAACAGGAAACATACATATGCATAAAGTGAATGGCAATTGAGTCTTGAGGTCCTAAGAGCAGAAATGGAAAGACGTCATTGTGAAGTGCATGAAAAGAGATCAAGGATCATTTCAATATAGACTCATCATGAATCCATCCCATCTACATACTTCTTTTCTCTTTGCTTCATTCTCTTTCTTTGGCTACTTTCACTGTTTTATTCTTTTATGCACGAGTCCTTGTGAGAATATTAATAGAACAAATTTTAGCTATCACTTAGTCACCTAAATGGCATTTATCTTTTTAGTCATTGATTAACTTATACATTTTTATAGTTTTCTTGTTGCTGTTGAAGAGCTGGAAGGGACCAAAGATGTGACGATGGCTTTGCTATCCTTTGATAGGCAATTTTCTTAAGTCATGTCATCATTACCATTTTTCACTCTTTGAAAAGCATTAATTTCCAACAAAATGACAAGTAGTATTATTGTGATGTTGTTTTCACTCATTTCCAAGAAACACAATTCTAAAATTGAAATTCACTTGGAAGTATCATGTATTCCCGTTCTTGTTATCAAAACTGATTATATGCAAAGCCCCTTCCCCCAGTTACAAAAGCCATAGCTGTCCCTGTGACCTTTTGAAGGATCTATGCTCCTTCCTTTCCCAATAAACTCCAAATGAATATTTTAATTTTCAAAAATAATCTTTTCTCACCCACAGTAGACATTTGAGAGTTCTTTGAAAACATTGACTATTTCTGAGAAATAACTATTAGATATCTTAATTTAAAATAGAGGAAGGAACATTTTAATGAACTCTAAAAACTGAGGTTAGATTAGGATATGATCCCAGGTGATTAAGAGGCAGCGTAAATGTTAGGTAATCAGACTACTTGGTAATTCTTGACAAGAATTGATATACAACTTGACAATTGATGTACGTGCTATTCTGTGATCAGTCCTGGGAATGGGGTAAGGTGTGTGTGAAAGAAAACATAAAATGTTATCATCCAGATCTCACAATCTTGGGAGACAGGTTTACTATTACAAATCTTTGTTAAGGTTGGGCATTAATGTAGGCTGTACTGTAGATTATAGAAAAAGCAAAAGACAGAGAGCTAAATAAGACTGAAATATGTTTATTACCTTCTCATAAAGAGTAGAAGCCCAGTATTCTATTTCTATTAAAACCAATGGTAGTTAAGATCACAGGCTCCATTCTCCTTGTGTCTTTGGTGAGGTTATTCCTGTTCCAATCAATGCATCTGCATACCGAATAACAAGTAAAAAGGGAAGAAAGAGGGCACAATCCTTTTTGCCTTTCTTTTCTTCTCTCTCTTTTTTAAAGAAACAACCAAACATTTTATAGATGTCTTCCACACCAAATGCACTATTTCTTTTGGGGGAAAATAAAATCCACAAATCTTTTCCTAGTAGTATTGAGAAATGAATTGCTACAGAAAAAATTAAGGAATATGGTGGAAACACAGGAGCAAAATGTAAGATGAGTAGAAATTATTAAGGGCTATGATTATCAAGCCATATATTAATATTGAATTTTACCGACTGTGAGGATTGATTCAGGTCACAAGTATGGCAATTTAAACATATGTCACAGTGTATCAACTTAAATTTCCTTTCTAACAGAACGTCACAGCATAGAAGCCATCACCACTCTCTTACTTCATCCTGTCTACTTGAGATAATTGTCCTCAGTTGTATAAGAGGTCTGAAGTGTGGTCTTATCAGACAATCTTTCCAGTATACAATTTATACCCATTGTGTTAGCCAGGGTTTTATTTCTGCAATAAATATAAGAGCTCATTGATTCAAAAAGAAGGAAGTCAGTTTAGAGGTATCTGTCCTTCATCAGTTGATTCCATTGTTTTGGGGCATGGTGGAGAGCCTACATTATAGTGAAATAAATTCTTCACCCCATAGCCAAAGTTTGGGAAAGATGGAGGGGAAAGAGAATAGGAATCCATAATCTCTTTCCAGGCATGTTCATGATAACCTAAGGGTCAAAGGCTGAGGACTAACATTTTCACACATGGAACTTTGGGAGAATTCCAGATCTAAACGACCCCATCTTAAGACTCAGTAGCCTGCAGCTTATCCAGGAAAAAATAGGAACTAACATTTTTCTTGGATATTGGGGGTGGGGAGCTTAGGAAGAAAAACTAATCAACAGCTTCTTCTTGCCAGCCCAGAGCATCAGCTTGTGAAAGCAACCATCTGCAAGAAGGCTCAGGCTAAACTGCCATCGCTGAATACTAACATGTATTATTAGGAAGCAGCAGGGAAGAGGGTTTTTGATTTTTGACTTGTGAATATTTGGATGTAGGCCTTCTGTATGGCTCTTTTATTGGGAAGAGCTTAGATTAGAAGAGTAAAAACATTTGAGCTTTTTATATATTTATGTCGTCAGTCATCTTTCTGCTCCCTGTTAATTATACAAGACATGACTAATGAGAGCTTTACTTTAGGACTCTTTCTGCACTTGGCTATATTTTGTCCTGAACCAGGGAAATTGTGTGAGGTCATATGACATGCATGGCATCTTTACTACAGTATTCTTGAGAGGAGGGAAATGCTGTGATTGGAGCTTTATGTATAAAGATTTGAGGATAGAAACATGTACCACAACATAAAATGGAAAGCCACTGAAATATGGCTTATCAGAGGTCCATAAGTTAAACTACTGATTTTTTTACAACATCTAATGATGCTTTATTGAACAACTCTTAAAATACAAAGATCTAGTGAGTTTACAGTGTGTCTAAGATTTAGAGTATGACTCATTTGGTTTTCCTCCTTTTTCGTATACTTTTCACATGAATTCAAAAAGTTTAAAGACTACAGGCATGGTATATGCAATACATAGCAAAATTATATGTATAAATGATTTCATTCTATAATATTCCCTAAAGTGATATATCTATCTAGGAAAGAGTTGACAATGTTCAACTGTATTTGATGTTGGTAAAATTTGTGGAGGGGAAGGGAAAAAACAAAAACAAAAAAACAAGTAGACCCATTGCAACAATGAGATATACAAGATGTTATGTTGAAAAACGAACTTTACAACTTTGGTGGGGGGGGAGGTGGGAGGTGGGAAGGGATAGGAAGGGGAAACAAGGGAGGAGGCACAATGCTTGATAAGAAATGTACTCATTACTGAATTTTTAAGTTACATGTATTAAAAGAGACAGCCGTTTTCAAAATGTCCTTCAGTCAATTGCTGAGCCAGAATTTTAAAATCCATTTGAACACATACAAAAAACACATGCATACAGAACCCATTTAAAATGATTTCTCCAGTGAAATGGAGTAGGGTACAGATATGGGATTTGGGTCATGTAATTATAGAATCTGATGAGTCTCATGTCTTCATAGGCTACAGACACAGGAAAGCAAGGAGCAGTGAATGTGGCCTCGAAGATTTTATGTCTTGCCTTTCTCTGTCTCACTCTTTCTCTCTCTTTCCTTTGTTCCTTCCTTCTCTCTTTTTTCTGTTTCTCTTGTTCTCTTTTGCTCTCTCTATTTCTCTTTCTTTCTTTCCTTTTTATTTGTTTTTGACAGCCATAAGCTGAGTAGCCACTTCCCCTGCCTGCTCCCTCTTCTTCAGTGCTCTGCATTACTGTACGCACCAAACCACTGGTCTAACCATGGATTGAAACTGCTGTCACCATGTGCAAAATTAATTTTTCTACTTTTGATTTTTTCATATTTTTCCACAGAGATGGACATTGATTAAAAATCTAAATAAAGGATGATTCAGAAAATGTACACATCCTTCTGAACCTTGACCCGTCCTTGGTACATCCCTAGAAATGGCCTACTAGATGACACTAACCTACTCTTCAGAAGGCCTCTGTAGTCTTCTGTCAAGTCAGCAGCTCCAAAACAGTTGAAAATATAGAAAGACTAGATACATGCAGGAGTATAGCCCATTATCATATTTCTTTTTATTTAAAAGAAGTTTCTTGACCAAAAAGTGAAATGGAATGCCTTGATGAGAAATGAATTTTTCTGTAAGTTCATTCATAATAGTTGAGACATTTCATGAATGGAAGGAAAATGTGCATGTGGAATAAAAGTTGATTTTAAAAAGAACAAAATAATGCCTTCCATGATGGTAGAAATCCAATGAAATCAACCTGTCAGCAGTTGCTACCTGATCACCTGGATGAAGAGGTGGCATATAGAGACTCACTCATTCATTGTTGGTCTCAGCTATTGATAGTTAGCAATGAGCACATAGCAATGGCTATAGCCAGAACAAACTTAGCATGTGGAAATCTATGTATAACCTCTATGTATAACCGCACTCAGTTAGTTCTTGAGTCCACTGAGTGACAGTTTAAAAAAACAAGGCTGACTGTTGTCCACAGAATGAGTGCTTTCCCATCTACACATGCAGTTTCTTCTCTTTGTAGATTATCATTGGTAAGCCTTCAGATGGGAGCCTTCAGATGGGATTAATTTCTTTTTAAACTTCTTTGCCTAGTCAAAATGGTCTTTCACATTCCTCTTCCACAGGGTTTTTGTCACTAATTTTCCAATCATGACTTCTCCAGTCTCTGTTTCTAGAGCTGTCTTTGGTCATAGGCTGCTCATCAGTATATGACTCATATCTGCTATTGCCTTCCAAAGTGAACAAATAAGGTTATCTCATATTTCTTCCCTCAGGGAGAATTTCTCTTCACCCTTGCTCATACTGGAAAAGGAATAGAGTCCTACAGCCATTCATTTTTGAGTGGTATCTGAATATTGTGCAGAAACAGATAGAAATCAGGCCTAGCTTTTCTTTTCCTTTGTCAGTTGATCACAGAGACTCACCCTTGAGACCGCAAGGCAGGTTAGGGTGAGAGAAAGAGAGAGAGGGCTGTGTTGCAGGAATGGAGACAAAGAGCATTTAGCTAACATTTTCATGACTTATTTGCTCTGTAATGTTTCTTGGCCTTGAACACATATACCAGGTTCCTTGGTTAAGTTGATGGCCCTTGAACAACATTCATTGCCCATAAAGTCCCTTGAGTAGGCAATTAGTACTATAAAATCAATTAAGAAAGTAGAAAAATCATTATCAGAACTCCACATAAGTAATTATTCCAGGCAAAATACACCAACAGGGCAATAGTTTGAGAAGATAGCAATACATGCATATATTAAAAAATTGAGAAAATTGAAGACATGGTAGATACAACATTTGATATATAATTTGGTTAATACCAAATTTGACAATACTTACCAACCTTATAGGCTTTTGTTGGGATAAGGCACTGAGAAACTAAAATCAATTTTGTGAATACTATTCCTAAAATGAATGGTCTCAATATGATGATTAGAACCCATTAAATAAGCTCAAATTGAGGTATAGTCTATTTAAAATGACTCCATCTTTTTTAAAGATGTCAAGGGAAGACTAAGAAACTTGCAGATTAGAGAAAAGCAAATAGCATTTACAAGTAAGTCTAATATTGGATTTCTTATGTGGGATACTGGGGAAAATAAAGAATGCGAGTGAAGAAACTACAAGTACAAATTAAGTCTTAGCTAATGGTATTACACCAATGTTCATTTCTTAGTGTTTATACTCTTCCTGTGATTACCTAGATATTGACCTCAAGGAAAAATGATTAAAAGTATACATGTATGTACTCTGTACAGTTATTCAACTTTTCTCTAAGTCTATTATTTCAATGATAAAATTCTTGGCTTTTCAAATTATTGTAGAAAGTCACATAAGGAAGAAATATGGGCTAAGACTAATAACACTCAAAAACACCTTATCCCTCAATACAAGCTCCAAGAATCATAAATAAAGTATCACCAAAATAAATATGTAATCAATATATTACATTTATAATGGAAATGATATTCTGCCTTCTAATATGTAGATGAATATTTAATATTTGGGGACTAAATGTTTAATGGCAGCATTTCCCTAGTACCATTGAAAATTCTATTCCAAAGGTGAGCTGAAACTTCTAAATTGCTAGCAGTAGTGACAACTTCATCTCCTCAAGGTTTTTTAATTAGGTTGTTTTTCATTGCTATAAAAAACAAATTACTAACTTTATATTAAAAAAGGAGAGGGGCTGTTTGTTTAGTTCACAGTTTTGGAGTCTAACAGACCATAGTTCCTGGCACAGGTGTTGGCAAAGGGATCCATCACATCTTCATTGCATGTGAAGAATGAGTCAAAACTCAGACTTTGACTCTAACTTCCTCATGAGAACTAATCAGGATCTTGATTTTCAAAGCATATTTCCACCAATCCAAGGACTTTCCTATAGGTCTCACCTCTTAAAGGTCCACATTATTTCTGTTACAGGTCAGAAAGAAATGTCCTCCCAGGAACCCATGTGTTGAAGTGTAGGGCCATAAACTGATGGCGATATTTTGTTAACTACTTTGGAAACTTTCTGAGGTAGGGCAGAGCTGAAAGAAGCAGGTTCCTAGAGCTCTCTTCTTAAGATTTTATCCTGACAGACACTGGTGTCTCATGCCTGTGATCCTAGCTACTCAGAAGGCAGAGGTATAAAGATCATGGTTTGAAGCTAACCTGGGCAGGAAAATCTGTAGGATTCTTCTTCTTGATGTTTTGTTTTGTTTTAATTTTATTTATTGTAAAGATGCTGTACAGAGGGGTTACAGTTACATGAGGAAGTCAATGAGTACATTTCTTGTTCTCCCATTATCCCTTTCCTCCCCCACCTCCTTCATTCATCCCTGCCCTGCCCGAAGTTGTAAAGTTCATTTCCAATATAGTGTCTTGTGGGTATCATTGTTGCAATGGGTCATCCTGTGTCCTTGTTTCAGCATTTTGTTATTCCCCTCCCCCTCCCCAAATTAGACAAATAGATATAGATATAGATATAGATATAGATATACAAGATGCACGGTACTAAAATCAAGTACAAGTGGTGCTGTGGCTCAAGTGATAGAGTGCTCACCTTGAGCTGAAAAGCTCGGGGACAGTGCCCAGGCCCTGAGTTCAAGCCTCACAACTGACATATCCAAGACATATACTAATTATTGCAAATGAAGGAAAATATGGGACCTATATTTCTTTGGGTCTGGGTTAATTTAATGAATGATTTTCCTCCAAATCTTTCCATTTCCTAACAAATGGGGCAGTGTTATTCTTTCTGATGGAAGCATAGAATTCACCTATATATGTGTGTATATATATATATATATATATATATATATATATATATATGTATGTATGTATGTATGTATGCACACATTTTCGTGATCCATTCATCTATGTAGGATTCTTATCTCCACTAAACTACCAAAAATGCTGGAAGTATGGCAAGTGGCTCAAGTGGTAAAGCACTAACCTTGAGCCAAAGAAGCTCAGGGACAGTGCTCAGTTAAAGCCCCAGGTCTAGCAATCAAAAAATAAATACAGAAACTAAAGAAGATTAGATCTTACTCTGGCATCTCTTTTCCCCTCTCTTCACCTCTCCCATCCCCCCTATTTCCTCTTCCCTCTCTCCCTCCTTCTTCTCCCCTCTCTTCCTTGTGCCTTTTTCTGACCATGTCCCTGTCTTTCTATCTTTCTGTTTGTCTATTTATCTATTTGTCTGTCTACCTGTTTCTCTCTCTCTCTCTCTCTCTCTCTCTCTCTCTGTGACCAACATGATATAAGCTGAGCTGCTCTGCTTTGACAATCTTTCTCAACCATGCTATAGAAACGTTGATATCATGAGCCATAATAAATTTTCCCCTTGGGCTGGGAAGGTGGCTCAGTGGTAGAGTGCTTGCCTTGCAGGCATGAGACCCTGGGTTCGATTCCTCAGCACCACATAAACAGAAGAAAAAAAGCCAGAAGTGGCACTGTGGCTCAAGTGGTAGAATGCTAGCCTTGAGCTGAAGAGCTGAGGGACAGCACCCAGGCCCAGAGTTCAGGCACCACTACCGGACCCCCCAAAAAATTTAAAAAATAAATAAATAAAAATAAATTTTTCCCTGAAGTTGTTGCTTCTGTCAGGTATTTTGTCAGTGGCAAGAAGACAACAGACACACAGATACACAGACACACAGACACACACACACACACACACACACACACACACACACACACACACACATACAGAAGCCCAGAAATAAGGTGGTTACTACATTTATTCCTGATGACATGGCTCAGAAGCCTTTGGACAGTATTAAAGGGAGGAATGTGGACTAGTCTGGAGATGCTACCTGTAGAAATCTTAGACTTCTATAAGCAGAGCTTAGTGGGTCATCTGATGGGAGCCCTGGTGGTAGCTCAGAAGGTAAGTGTGGGCAAAGGAAGTAAAGACTGTGCTAGTAAGGTGTCAGATGGGAACAAGGATTCTATTGGAAGTTGGATGAGAGGCCATGCCATGCATGTATATATAGTACAGGAGTTCACAAATAAAAGTTTGACTTGAGTCTCAGAGGCAAACTTTGGGCTTGAAATTTTGAACAGTACTGAAATTATATTAAGGCTATGAAGAGGAACTGAATACATTTTTCATTGTGAGATGCACATGAAACTTTTGAGGGTTAATGAATTCAATATGAAATGTCTCCCATAATCTTATGCACTGAATTCTAGGTCCATAGCCACTATCATTTATGAAATGCTGAAAACTCTGGGTTAGGGGTCAGAAAGTCCATGGGCAACATCTTGCCTTGTCCCAACCTAGGCTTGCTATTTTCAATTATTGTTGAGTGAAACCATTGCAAAATGGTTTCCATTCAACATATATATCAGTTTATGAGTCCAATGCATCTTGATCAATGTCACCTCTTTCATCATTCTCTCTTGGGATCCTCCCCTAGGTCTACCATTCTTTCATCAATTTATTGATATGTATTTTCATTTCATCCCACATACATTTTTCACATTTGTTGTAATTTAGATATAACTTTCACATCTGAGGCGGGAAAACATGCACACCTTGTCTCTCTGAGTCTGAAAGAACAGTGGAATAGACTAACATGAGATCTAAAGACTAGTATGGAATTGACTAGAAGATCCAGAAATAAATCCATGTACCTGATATTTGACAAGGGAATCAAAAGTATATTTTGGGGGGGAAAAGCCACCTCAACAAATGATGTTGGAAAACAAGATATCCATTGCAAACACCTGAGTGTGAATTCTTTGTGTCACCTTGCATCTTCTCCCTCCTTTCTGGCCATCCGATATGATCTGTTCTTCTCAGCTATGCCCTCTCTACCATGATGGGCCAACACCTCTGAAGCTATGAGACAAATAAGTCCTTTTTCCCATAAATTATTTATCAGGTATTTTGTCATAGTGACAAAAATAAAATTTAGTACAGTCTCTTAATACCATCACCCCAAAAATCAAGCCCCAACAAAGATACCCTTGGGAGAAAACTGCATTCCAAATCAAAGCCATTAAATGTTTATGTCTGAATTCAGCCAGGACAACTTCCTGATAATATAATTTGAGATTCTACTATATGCTAAGTATATTACATGTAAAAAAGAAGGCTGCTGCATGTTAGCGAGACTTATGATATCTCTGCAATGAAAGTGAGATTTTATGACAAATGCCAAATCTTATACTTCAAAAGAAAAGGGTGACACATAACAAAATACGGCTAGCTAAATTTAGGGCAATAAAATAGGAGTACATCAAAGAACATTCTCTGGGTTGAATCCCACCTCATTTCATTTGATTGTGAATAAAATACATTTTCATTCACAATAATCACTTGCCTTCTAGCATGTAGTTATTCTGAGAGATGCAATAAATGTGAATAACCATAATGGTTCCATGGTAGTATTTTTTCACATGAAGGATGTATTTATATTTGCTATTGCTAATACCAGTTAGCTACAGGCTTATCAACAGCTTATGAGAACAATTGGTCAAGACATTTTTTTCCTCCTTTGGTTTTCATGGCATGTAATTCATGCCATTTTGCATTTTTGAAATAATGAAGTGTCTGGTCCCAATGAGGTTTGGAGAGTGAACCAAGAGCTTCAGAGTGCAGTATATATTATTGATAATAGCAAATGACTATAAGAATCTCAATGTGTTTGGTTAGTCTTCATTTTCTGCCTCTTCTGAGCCATCTGTATTTTTTTGGCATTGTTCTGTATTGACTGACATCTCTATTTTTCTACTATCATGTAGATGTGGCTAATTTGGGGCACAGGAAGAAATGGAGAAGTAAAGGAAAGAGAGGTCAGGATAGGTCCTCTTGTGCTCGCTTTGCAACATTTCTGTCAGTGGTTGTAATGTTCATGAACATAGAAGACTTCCAAGCTCCTTGAATGCTGAGATTTTTCAACTTGTTTTTTGTACTTCTAAATAATAAATAAATAAATCGATTTGTATTATATTTCTGCAACAAATAGTTGACTTAGAAAAAGACTTCAAAAAATTAATGCCCTGAAGTTTGCTATCTTGATACTGATAAACACTATAAACATTGTACCTGAGAGGAAAAATTAAAATTGTTTCTACTCTGATGCTATTTGTAGCATCTATGGCTACATTGCCATGTAATGAAACATAAAGAAATGCACAGGAATAGTCCTCTCCAAATTCAAGTTTGTAGTTATTGGAGTCAGGAACAGGAGGGATTACACAGACAGTTTCTACCATATGGAAAACATCTTATTTCTTAGGATGAAGAGTGCATTCGTGCCATCATTTGTATACTTTTTAATTTTTTGTAAATATAATTTTATTGTTATTCAGGTTTCATACAGAGAGGTTATCATTTTATAAATCAACACCTTTTAAAATTCAAATATTGTCAAAACATATATATTCACATACTTTTCTGTGGTCTGGTATTAGGTCTTGAACACATGGCCCGGGAGCTGACTCTGAACATTTTTGTTCAAGGCTAGCACTCTACAATTTGAGCCACAGCTATACTTCTAGCTTTTTGATGATTAATTGAAGTTAAGAGTTTCACTGACTTTCCTGCCTTGGCTGGCTTTGAACTTCAATCCTTAGATTGCAGCTCCTTGCATAGCTAGAATTACTGACCTGAGCTATTGCCCCTTGACTCTGTATTCACATACTTTAAATCCACTAAACAAATGAGACTTTCAACTGAATTAACCATTGAGTTACTAAAATGAATGAAACAGAATTATGCATCTAGATGTAAACATCTCAAACATCATTTGTAAAAAAAAGTAATTCCTATAGTTATATAAAAATGGCATGTGGGTTTATGTTCACAAAAAAGAACAGAAATTTTACATGTAAATCTTACATGGGTTCATAATATGCATGAGGGGAGGAAAATGCAAATGAAGTGAAAGGGTATGAATGCTGTCAGTCCTGCTTCTCTTCTACTAGACACTTCACAAAGCCAGTACATAGGGGATAAGAGTTGATGGGAATGAAATTCAGATTCATTTGATGAGCTAACCAAGGGGGAAAAAAATCACCAGAGTACTATCCACAATGGCCATGTGAAGGAATTTGAGAAAAGGATAGTGATGGGGTAATAGATTGAAGAGCTGTGCACACAATGTATGCCCAGATGTGAAAACATCTCTCACTCAAGACATGTTTTAATTTATCTGGCCAAAATATCTTTGCAGTAATTAACCTTCATTCCCTGGGCCAGTCCTTGTACTTCTTTAGACATTATTTTTTCAGTAAGTTATACATTATGATATTTTTAATTAAAGGACAGGAATAGCAAGTCTGTGGCTCAAGTGTTGCTGTAAACTGAAGACCATCAGATGTTTGGGTTTAAACAACCACAACAAAAGATTTGTAGTTAGAAGTCTTCATGATAATGCTAGTCTTATTCTTCCTTTCTGTTACATCTGATTCTAGTCGTAGCTATGTTTGTCATTTAAAAGAAAAAGGAGCAAAACAAAGAAGAACTTTACAAGAGAAAATTTTGCAAAGGAAGACTAATTTAAATAGAGTGACATAAAATGAAGTGGTTTGCCGATTATCACTGCTACAAGAGGAGAAAATAAGAGGACTAGGCAGGGTAACAGAGATTTCAAGTTTTGAATCAGAATGAGATATGGTGGTTCATGTCTATAATCTCATGTACTTAAAAGGCAAAGATTAGGAAGATCACAGTTCCAACACCAGTCTGAACTAAACTTAATGAGACCTCATCTTTTTTTTTTGTTTTAATTTAATTTTATTTTATTTGAGAACATACCGTACAGAGGGGTTACAATTACATGGGCAGGATAATGCATACATTTCTTACCAAGCATTGCAGCCTCCTCCTTTGTTTACCCTTCACCTCCCTTCCCAGCCTCCCCCCTCCCCCCCACCCAATCCTTCCCCTCCTCCCCCCACACCGACATTGTAAAGCTCATTTTTGACATGATATTTTGTACTTCTCATTGTTGCAACAGGTCCACCTGAATCCTTAAACGACTTGTTTGTCCCCATCTCCTCCACAAGTTATACTGACATCAAATATAGTGAAAGCAGGGGTTACACTGTGGGGGAGGGACATACAAAGAAACAAAGAAATAATCTTATAAATGCGTTAGAAACACATGCATGAAAGAAAAAAAACATTAAAATACATATTTAAGGGTTCGTTTTCCTAACATCACATTATCTGACCTTTTCCGCTTGACTCATACATATACTAGATATTGCAAATAAGGGAAACCATGGGACCTATGTTTCTTTGGGCCTGGCTTACTTCACTTAATATAATTTTTTCCAAGCCTTTCCATATCCTAACAAATGGGGAAATGTCATTCTTTCTGATGGAGGCATAGAATTCCATTGTGTATATATACCACATTTTCTTGATCCATTCATCTACTGAGGGGCATCTGGGTTGGTTCCATATCTTAGCTATGGTAAATAATGCTGCAATAAACATAGTTGTGCTGGTAGCTTTAGTGTGGTCTTGTTTGTAAACATTTGGGTAAATGCCCAAAAGTGGGATTGCTGGGTCATAGGGGAGCTCTATGTGAAGTCTTTTGAGGAACCTCCATACTGCTTTCCAAAGTGGTTGAACAAGTTTACATTCCCAACAATAATGAAGTAAGGTTCCTTTCTGTCCACATCCCCTCCAGCATCTGTTGTTGTTAGAGTTCTTGATTTTTGCCGTTCTAACTGGAGTGAGGTGATATCTCAATGTTGTTTTGATTTGCATTTCTTTTATGGCTAGGGATGTTGAACATTTCTTCATGTGTCTATTGGCCATCCTTCTTTCTTCTTCAGAGAAGTTTCTCTTTAAGTCTTTCGCCCACTTATTTATTGGGCAGTTGTTTCTTTGAGGATTTGTTGTTGGGGGGTTTAATTTTTTGAGTTCCAAGTATATTTTAGATATGAGACCCTTGTCCGTTGTATGGCTAGTAAAGATCTTCTCCCAATCCATGGGCTTTCTATTGATCTTGCTAGCTATGCCATTTGCCCTGCAGAAGCTCTGCAACTTTATGCAATCCCATTTGTCCAACCTTTCTTTGACTTGTTGTGTTTCCGGGTCTCTATTCAGAAAGTTTTGGCCTGAGCCAAGGAGACCTAGGGTTTCTCCTATTCCATCCTGTAATGTTTTCAGAGTGTCTGCTTTGAGTTCAAGGTCTTTCATCCATTTGGAGTTGATTCTGGTGCAGGGTGATATATAAGGATCTAGCTTTAGTTTTCTACATGTAGTTAACCAATTTTGCCAGCACCATTTACTGAAGAGGCTGTCTTTCTTCCATTCTATTGTTTTAGCTCCCTTATCGAAGATTAGATGGCTATAGGTCTGTAGGTTCATTTCTGGGTTTTCAATTCTATTCCATTGGTCCTGAGGTCTGTTCTTATGCCAATACCAAGCTGTTTTGATTACTATGGCTTTATAGTAGAGTTTGAAATTTGGTATTGATATTCCTCCAGCAGTATTCTTTCCGTTGAGGAGCGTTTTTGCTATTCAGGGTCTTTTATTGTTCCATATGAATTTTTGGATTGCCTCTTCTATTTCTTTGAAGAATGAGGGTGGAATTTTGATAGGTATTGCGTTGAATTTGTAGATAGCCTTGGGAAGTATTGCCATTTTCACGATGTTAATCTTTCCAATCCAGGAGCATGGGAGGTTTTGCCATTTTTTAAGTTCTGTGTTGATTTCCTTTTTCAAGATTTTAAAGTTTTCATCATAGAGGTCCTTCACTTCTTTAGTTAAATTTATTCCTAGGTATTTTATTTTTTGTGGGGCTATTACAAATGGAGTTGCTTTCCTAATTTCAGCCACACTTTTCTCATTGTTGGCATACAGAAAAGCCATTGATTTTGGGGTTTTAATTTTATAACCTGCTAGTTTGCCAAAGTTTTGAATCAGCTTGAGTAATTTGGGAGTGGAGTCTATGGAATTCTTTAAATACAAGATCATGTCATCTGCAAAGAGGGAGAGTTTTATTTCTTCTTTCCCTATTTGGATCCCCTTTATGTCTGCATCTTGTCTTATTGCTGTAGCTAGGCATTCTAATACTAGATTGAAGAGAAGTGGAGAGAGTGGGCATCCTTATCTTGTTCCTGAGTTAAGAGGAAATGGCTTTAGTTTTTCACCATTGAGTATAATGCTGGCTGTAGGTTTGTCATATACAGCCTTTATTGTATTGAGGAATGTTCCATGGATTCCTAATTTTTCCAAAACATTCATCATAAAGAGGTGTTGGATCTTGTCGAATGCTTTTTCTGCATCTATTGAGATAACCATGTGGTTCTTATTCTTGCTCCTGTTGATGTGATGAATAATATTAATTGATTTGTGTATATTGAACCAGCTTTGCATCCCTGAAATGAATCCTGTTTGATCGTGGTGTATGATTTTTTGGATGAATTGTTGAAGTCGATTGGCCAAAATTTTGTTGAGAAGTTTTGCATCAATGTTCATGAAAGAAATGGGTCTATAGTTCTCTTTCTTTGCTGAGTCCCTGCCTGGTTTTGGGATGAGGGTTATGATGGCTTCATAGAATGTGTTCAGTAGTGAGCTTTCTCTTTCAATTTCATTGAAGAGTTGGAGGAGAATTGGTATGAGCTCTGCTTTGAAGGCCTTGTAAAATTCCACTGTAAAACCATCTGGTCCTGGACTTTTCTTAGCTGGGAGGTCTCTTATTGCTGTTTCTATTTCAATGCTTGATATGGGCCTGTTAAGATAGTTTAACTCATCTTGGTTTAGTTTTGGCATGTCAATATTTGCTAGGAAGACGTCCATTTCTGTCAAGTTCTCAAACTTATTAGCATAAAGTTTTGAGAAGTATTCCCTTATAATGTTCTGAATCTTGGTTGTTTCCGTGGTGATGTTTCCATTCTCATCTCTGAGTTTATTAATTTGGGTGTGTTCTCTTCTTTTTCTGATAAGATTTGCTAAGGGTCTGTCAATTTTGTTAAGTTTTTCGAAGAACCAACTCTTTGTTTTGTTGATTCTTTCTATAGTTTTTTTTTGGATTCTAATTCATTTAATTCTGATTTAATTTTGATTATTTCTTTCCGTCTACTGGATTGGGGTTTATCTTCCTGCTCTTTTTCAAGGAGGTTTAGATGTGTCATTAAATTATTAGTTTCAGATCTCTCCAATTTGTTGATGTAGGAGCTCAGAGCTATAAACTTGCCTCTGAACACTGCCTTTGCTGTGTCCCAGAGGAGCTGGTTATTTGTGTGTTCATTTTGTTGAATAGCATGAACATTTGAATTTCCTTTCTAATCTCTTCCATGACCCACTCATGATTCAGCAGTGTGTTGTTCAGCTTCCATGTGATACCGGACTTTCTTTGGTGGCTTTTGGTGTTGAGTTCTACTTTTATTCCCTTGTGGTCAGAGAGGATGCAAGGTATAACTTCAATGTTTCTGAATTTAGACAAGTTTGCTTTGTGGCCTAAAATGTGGTCTATTTTAGAAAACGTTCCATGTGCTGCTGAGAGAAATGTGTATTCTGATGCTGCTGGGTGAAATGTTCGGTAGATGTCTGTTAAGTCTAGTTGATCTATGCAGCTGTTTAGATCTGCGGTTTCTCTGTTGAGTTTTTGCCGAGTTGATCTATCTAGTGGGGAGAGTGGTGTGTTAAAATCCCCAACAATTAATGTCTTTGGATCTCTATGGGATTTGAGGGAAAGTAGTGTTTCTTTGATAAATTTGGGTGCTCCATTGTTTGAAGAATAGATATTTAGAATTGTAATATCCTCCTGAAGGAGAGATCCTTTAATTAGTATGTAGCGACCTTCTTTATCTCTTTTCACGAACTTTAATTTGAAGTCTATTTTATCTGATATTAGGATTGCAACTCCCACCTGTTTATGGGGGCCGTTTGCTTGGTAGATTTTGTTCCAGCCTTTACCATTGAAAATGTGTTTGTTTTTACGGGCAAGATGTGACTCCTGCAGGCAGCAGATAGAAGGGTCTTATTTTTTAATCCAACTAGACAGTCTATGTCACTTAATTGGAGAGTTCAGTCCGTTAACGTTAAGAGATAGGACTGAGAGGTATTTGGGAGTTCCTGCCATGTTATCCACCTTCTTGGGGGCTGCAAAAACTGGGTTCTTCCTATGGTTCTTGGATTCTCAGTTTGGGTGCAGTTTCTTGGCCTTTATTGCGGTCTTGTTGGTTTTCTATGTGTAGGACATCTTTAAGAATCTTTTGTAGGGCTGGTTTGGTGGAGATGTATTGTTTCAATTTTTCTTTGCTATGGAAGGTTTTTATTTGGCCTTCATTATGAAGGAGAGTTTAGCTGGGTACAGTATTCTTGGTTGATAGTTGTTTGTTTTTAGGGCATGGCATACATCATTCCAGGCTCTTCTTGCTTTGATTGTCTCTGCTGAGAAATCTGAGGTGATTCTAATTGGTTTCCCTTTATAGGTGATTACCCTTTTCTCCTTGACAGCTTTAAGGATCTTTTCCTTGGTCTGAGTTGATCCTGTGTGGATTATAATGTGAAGGTGGGATGTCCTATTCTGGTCTGGTCTATTTGGGGTTCTAAAAGCTTCTTGTATCTGAATAGGCCTATCTTTTTGCATGTTTGGGAAGTTCTCTGCTAGGATCCTGTTAAACAAATTTCCTAGACCATTAACTTCTGTTTCTAGGTGCTCCTCTACACCCATTATCCTTAGATTAGGCCTTCTGATGGTGTCTTCCAGGTGTTGGATAGATCTATCATATTTCTTGGACTTGTCTTGGATGGTTGTATGTTCTTTCTCTATAATATCTAGGCTGTGTTCAATCCCTGAGATTCGATCTTCTGCATGGTCTAACCTGCTGTCAAGACTCTCTACTTTGTTTTTTATCTCTTTTCCTTCTAATTGGTCAGCTTTGATGGCTTCAAGTTCTTTGTTGAAGCTCTGTTTTAGGTCTTGTATGAATTTCTTTACTTCCTTAATTTGGTGTTCAGTGTTTGTTCTCAAATCACTTAGTTGATTGGTTATGGTTTCTTTGGACTCCCATTCCTTCTGTTGGGTTTCATTCAGCATTCCCTTTGTGGTCTCCCTGACTTCCTTCAGCTCTTTGTTAATGGATTCCATGAAGCCTTTAGTTATCTTTGTGTGTTCTCTACCTGGTCTCTCAATTCCTGTATTACTCTTTGATTAGCTTCCTCCCGTTCGTGGGATTCCTGCAGTTCTCTTTCCTCCCGTTTGTGGGATTCCTGCAGTTCTCTTTGAGTGTTCTCAGCCTGCTCACACCATTCCTCCCTTTCTCTTTGAGTATTCTCAAGTTGTTCACACAAATCCTGAATCAATTTTTGAGTAGCTTCCTCACGCTTATGATATTCCTGTATAAACTTTTGGGATGCCTCCTCTCTCTCCCTATCATGCTCATACAGAGTCCTTTGTAAGTTGTCAAACTTCTCATTTATCATGTTTGCCAGCAGTGTTTGTAGAGCTATTTGGGAACTCTCCTCTGGATTATTCATTATCTGTTCTGACCCCTGATTATCAAGATTGGGAATTGAGATACCCGAATTTGCCATTCTTCTTGTGTTTTTCCAGCTTACTCTGCCCATTTGAGATGAAGATAGCACCAGTTTTGTGCTAGAACACTATCTTAAGGCAACCATCAACCAAAGTTTGCATTTGTACAGTCAATAGTCTACAGATATAATCTAGTTCAACAGATACATCTATTCAACATCAAACAACTATATGTTAATGGGCTTCGAACCGCAGAGTAGAATTTGGAAAAACAGAAATTATTAGGGTTAGGGAGAGATGTGGGTAAAAAATAGGAATAGATTGGTGTGGGGAGGCACAGGGAGAGTTAACTATGTCCTAATCTCAATGCAGGAAATAGGTTGGGTAGGATGCAAGTAGAGAGAGAGAGAGAAAAAGAAGAAAGGGAAAGGGGAATGAAAAGAGACCAGAAAAAAAATAGAAACGTAAAAATTAATGTTATTATAGAGATTAAAAGACCATCTATTTAGAGAGGAATGTGAATATATTGAGAGAAGGGGAATGACATAGAGGAGATGTGAAAAACTTAAAAAAATGCTTAAAATATTATATAGGTATAAAGAGGTAGTACTGCTATTAAGGAATTTAAGTCTCAGAGGTTTTGAATTGAGTAATAAATTTGTGGATTAAGTGTGTACACAATGGGGGATAGGGTCTACTAGTTAACTACGGGTTTATCTGAGGATGTGCAGGACAAGAGTTAAGTCACATAAAGAAGAACAAAAGAGAGGAAAAGGTGAAAAGGATAAGAAAGGGAGAAAAAAAGATCAGAAGTTCAGTAGAGCTAGACAAAAAACAAAATGATAATTAAGAAAGAAAGAAAAAGAGAAAGAAGACAAGAAAAGAAAGGAAAACGCACATTCACGTATTCCTAAAATAAAAATTATAAGAGGAAAAAAAAGTTACTGGAAAACAATTATTTTTTCAAAAGAGGCAAAAATTAAAGATTAATAAAAGTTTTAGAAAAGGAAATTTTTTTTTATATATATAAGGTACCCCCCCAAAAAAAATAGAAAAGAAGAAGAAGAAAAAAAAAGTTCTTTGATTTTTTTTTGGGGGGGGGGATGGGTGGGAAGAATCCTGTATCTCCCTTTTGTCTGTAACCAGCCTCTTGTTGGAGTCTCTGGTCAGCTTGAGTTCCTGTGGCTTGATTGGTTTCTTAAGTCAGTTTGTTCGAACAGGCAGAAAAATGCTCTGCTTTACCCAAGATTTTGAGATCCCCCTCCCAGGTTAGTTTAATGGGAGGGTGATCTGCTTTGAGAATCACAAAAGAGGGGGATGCAGTGATGAGGCTAGGTTCTGGGTAGAGTTGAGGCCTTTCAACAATCAGTAGCTTTTCCCTGGGGCTATTTTGTGAAAAACTCACAGAGCCCAGCCTGGAGCCATTCTCAGGGTTTCTGTTTTTCAATTGATTGTGGAGGCTGCTAGAGGGAGGGGCAGCCTCTGGCTCTGGTTACCCAGTGAGGAAAGCCACTCCAATGGCTGGCGCCTGAGCTGGGTGACTTTTCCCTGGATGGAACTGAGTCTGTGAGGTCACTTCGCCGTTAAGTTCTTGTGACCTGCTATATGACTCGTTTTATTCCAAGGCCTGAGCTGGAGCTAGCAGCTCCTCTGAGCTTTGTCGGTATCCAAGATGGAGATCACCGGTGCTGGGGGGTGAGGGGTGGCCTTCCCTCCTCTGCTTCCTGAGAAGGAGTGAGGACGTCGGGCTTCTACTCATGCCGTGTCTTGGATCCTGTGTCGTCTCTGGTCTGCAAACTGCAGGATGAAGATGTCCGCTCCTTGTCGGTTCTTGCTGGTGTTGAGTAGAATCCGCTCGTCCGCTGCGTCTGGCTCCTTCGTCCTGAACTCTCTGTGTCTCAGGTATGAACACAGCAGCAGCCCCCGCCGCGACCCTGCTGCTGCCGTGGCGGCTGCTGGCAAGCGCTCAGATGTGTCTCCTTGCCTTGGCTTCCCCTCTCTTGCCTAACTCTCTGTACTGTGATGGCACACTTGGTGTGATTCTCTGGCTTAGGACTGTTCACTGGAACTCTAAAACTGCTTTCTATGCGAGAGCTTGTTCAGATTCCAGCTTCTCCTCCGCCATCTTCATGGAACCTCTTTCTTTGAGACTCTTATCTCCAATTAACCACTAGAAAAGCAGAAGTGGCGTTGTGGCTCAAGTGGTAGAATGCTCTCCTTGAGCTGAAGAGTTGAGGGGCAGTGCCTAGAGTTCAAGGCCCACAAGTCTCATGAGTTCCAAAAAAGAAAATGGGTAGTTTGTTTGTAGGTGGTTTTACAGCTCCATCAGGAACTTCATCTACGTGATATCCCTTCGCTGATAGCAGCCCTGAAGCAAGCAGGCAATCAGATCGCTGATAAACTCCACATCATCTCTGTGAAGAGCTGCCTCTAACTCCTCGATCTCGAAGTCCAGCAGGCGGAAGGCAGTGCGGAAGAGCTAACAGAAGTGCGCAATGGCCGGCACCTCCCACCAGGAGTGGAGCTCGCCCAGCCCCGCCGGGCCGCGCTCCTCAGGGCACAGCGCCGTGCCCGCCCGCGCCCGCTCGGCGGCCGGCTCAGGCCCTGCTGCTACGCCCGCGGCTCAAAGCGACCTGCAGCTGAGGCACGCGGCTTGGCTGGGCCTGGGCGGACCGCTTCGCGGCGGGCCTGGGGTGGGGATGCAACTGGGACAGCGGCAGGGCCCCGCGGTGGCGCTGCGGCCGCCCCCGGTCCCACAGAATATAATCCACTCAGCGCCGAGGAAAACATGTGGAGACCTCATCTTAACAAAAAGCCCGATGAAGTAATACCCTATTTGAAAGATAAATAAAAAGTAAAAACAACTGAGGTATGGTTCACTTGTAAGTGTGAAATCCCGAGTTCAAACCCAGTCCTGGTATAAATATTTTTTTAATAAAGCTGAGATTCCAAGCCAATGCACTGAAGAAAGGTGAGGCAGCCATTTTTGAACATCATTGTAATAGACTTGTTGAGAGAGAGCAGACTGGAAACTGTTGGAAGTACAGTAAAAAGAATGGGCACATGAAAGCATGCCTTAGTGGACCAGGGACTTGAAATCTCAAATAAAATTCTTAGAGTAGTGTTATGTCACTCTTACAAAATGTCTAATGGGCCTTTTCTATGTAGATTTACATAGTATACCCTTAAGTACCATGTCATTCAAAGAAAATGAGCCTGTTATCTGAAGGGTTTGCCTTTTTGTAGTTATATAATAATATCTTTGGTGGTAGCGGGAATTTAACTCTGGGACTCTTATGTACGTACCCCTTGTACCACATACTTGGTCCATTTGCTTTCTTTATATTAATAAGTTTTTTTATTGTGAAAATATCGTACAGACGGGTTACAATTACATGAGCAAGGTAATGAGTAGAGTTCTTATCAACATTGTTGCCTCCTCCTTTGTTTCTCCTGACCATCCCTGCCCTCCCAACCCCCTGTCCCCGCCCCCCAAACCTCCCACCTCCCACCGAATGAGATAAGTTGATGTTAGGTCCATTTGCTTTTATTTGACTCTCTAGATAGGGACTTTGCTGAGGTTGGCCTCTACCTACTCTTGTCTATGCCTTCTAAGTAGCTGGCATTACATGAGTGAACCACAACACCAACATCCTACCCTAATTCTTTGACATTTAAGGTCTTATAAAGTTTTGTAAAAATATTATAACATAAAATTATGATCAGTGACAGAGTAAATTGCTTGGAAGAGAGAAAATATAAGTAAAAAATAAGGTTCTGCTTAAAGTCATACAAGCTGAGTCTTCTACTGTATCTCAGTTATGATAAAGGAAAACATCTCTTTAGGAGATCTTCAGTGGAAATGCTGTGCTAGTTCAGTGCTTGTTTTTTCTGGAGATATTTAATAGTTCTTGTCTCATCTCCTAGGAAGAGAATAATCAGCCTTCACAAAAGCATGCACACACTGAACTTTTGGTATACAGAATATATTTGTTATAGGAAATGAAATATTTTATTTCAACTGAGAATGACCTGACCGGCCTTGTGTGTCAACAGACAAATTACATAGGCTATTCTGTTAGAAAAACACTCAGGCCTCTGGATTCAGTTTTCTTCAGATTACAAATAAAATATAGCAGTGCTTCTAGCAGTCTGTAATCTTATTTTAATACAAAGATGGTTGGCATCTAAACATAATATCATTCTCTGTGCTTGCTGGCAATATCTGAATTGTGTCTTCCATAATCAAAATTAAATACACTAGCCTGTATGGGAATTTCTTTTGATGAGTCATACACATATACTAATGAACTGTGTATACAATCATTATTATCATTCTTTTTTTTTTTTTTGGGTCCGGTCATGGGGCTTGAACTCTGGGCCTGGGCACTGTCCCTCAGCTCTTCAGCTCAAGGCTAGCACTCTACCACTTGAGCCACAGCACCACTTCCGGCTTTTTTCTTTTTGCTTATGTGGTGCTGACGAATCGAACCCAGGGCCTCATGCATGCAAGGCAAGCGCTCTACCACTGAGCCACCTTCCCAGCCCATTATTATCATTCTTTTAATTATGATGATGTTTCTCAGCATTGATTGCATTTCTTTTTCCAGCCCTTCACCTGGAAATTCCATAAATATTAAACATAGTAGTATTAGCCGGGCGCTGGCAGCTCATGCCTGTAATCCTAGCTACTTGGAAGGCTGAGATCTGAGGATTGCAGTTCAAATCCAGCCCAGGCATGAATGTCCATGAGACTTATCTCCAATAAACCACTCAGAAAGCCAGAAGTGGTGCTATGGCTCAAGTGGTAGAGTGCTTGCCTTGAGCTGAAGAGCTGAGGGACAGCACACAAGCCCAGAGTACAAACCCCATGACAGACAAAACCAAAACCAAAAACATGGTAGCATTTTCATATAAATTCAATTTTATCCTCATTTGTTAGTACATTAGATGAAAATAATTGTGAGATGACATCATCAGAAAGTTAAATTTTATGTGGGGTTTGGGTGGCTTACGCTGTAATCCTAGCTATTCAGGAAGCTGGTACTTCTGGATCGTGGTTCAAAGCCAGCTGAGGCAGTAAAGTCCTTGAGACTCTTGTCTCCATTTACCACCAGAAAATCAGAAGTGGCACTGTGATTCAAAGTGGTAGAGTGCTAGCCTTGAGAAGAAAAGCTCAGGGATAGCGCCCAGGCCCAAAGTTCAAGTCCCATGACCAAAAAAAAAACAATGTTGCTTCTGTTGTTTTTGTTGAACTCAAAATCCCTGGAGGATTCTGGAGATCAGAGAGTAAGCAAACCGTGAAAGTAAAGGACTGTCTATTTTGCAATATTTGGAAAGAATTTCCTCAGCCAATTAGTGATTAAAAGAAATAAGTTAAGAATTTTAATTTTAATAATTATTAGCAAAAGTTAGCAATTATTACTTACTTAGTGAGAATTGGGATTTATTTTAAATGCTTTACCTAAATACTATGCCTGCAATATAGTCTATAAGGTATAAAATTTCACCCTGTTTTACTAAGGACAAAGTAACAACAGATTGAAGAATGGTATGTGAAATGTGTCCATGATGAAGTCCTTTTGAACAATTCACATGCGGTTTTAACAAAATGAATATTAAAGTGTTGAAATAAATCTTTTCAAGAAGACCAAATATGATTAAAATACTCTATGGACATGTATGAAAATGGAACAATAGAGCTTGCTGAGATTGGTTGGCGAAGAAGAGGAAGAATTGTTGGCAGTGATGAACTGATGAAGAAGGTAAGAAAGATCAAGGTACATTGCATGCATATAGAGAGAGTTTTATGTGTATACATACATACAAACAAAGTGATATACTGAGGGGAGGAGTCCAGTGATTTAACTCCTTTGAATAACTTATAAAACATTAGCAGTATGAGTACCGGGAAGCTGAAACATGTTTTGGTGTGGCACAAGAAGTAGGGGACACAAATGGAGGGCTGAAGGCTACTATATTCAAAATACATTGTGTAAAAATTGAGCTTTGCAATGTGAGGGTAGGGATACCAGTGGGAAAATGGGGGAGAATGATGGGATGGTTGACATTGATTAAGATGCATTGTATTTATAACGACTTCTGGAAGTGGAATACTTTTGTATTTAATGAAAATAAATGTTAAAATATTAAGTCTCCTTGTGCAAAAATTGTTAAGAACAAAAAATTTAAATACAATAGTCATATTCCCTGATAACAGGGAACCTCGAATTGCAAAAGGTCAAAGCTGGACAGTTGGGCTCAAGATTTCCTTTTTAATCTGATTAAACAAGCATAACATTTTGCCTAACAAGTATACCATCATGACCAACAAGGGTACTGTAGTGTAAAATAATTATAATATTTTGTCTATTTTATACACAGGATTCCTGGTTATTGGCAGCTGATATAAGCAGCAATTATTCAAAACCCGAGGCAACATAACATAAATAATCCAATCGTGATATAAATATCAAAAACATGTATGCAAAGCAAATGATTGATTTCCTAATTGCTAATGTCAACAAAGAATAACTTTTCAATTATTTCATTTCTAGTATTTGTAAACAGGACCTTGGGAATTTCCTAAGTACACTTTCTCATATTATGAAAAATGTAAATGAATTATGTGTTTTGTACTTTCTTTACTATGTTCTTATTCATCCATTCATTATTACTTTTTCTCTTTTTTAGTTTTTTAATTATCTTTAAGTAGTTGTACAAAGGAATTTTTACCACTAACAAAGCAGCTTATGAATACAATGCTCCTTGATCAACGCTACGCCTTTCAACATTCTCACCCATCTGTCCCCTAACCACCCTCCATTGTTACTTTTTCTAATGACCTCTAAGAAAACTCTTTGTTCTTTCTGCTTTGTATTTTCCTATAAATGTATGCTTCTCCTTTATCCATAGATATGCTGTTTCTACTTGATAACAGTAATTTCTTACAGTATCTTTGGGCTGTCCTGGGAGAAAACTCTCTTCCTGTATGGATTGCATTTGCTTATACATTTTTTTCTCTCTCTCTCTTTCTCTCTCTCTTTCTCTCTCTCTTCTCTCTCTTTCCTTCTCCCTCTTCTATTCTTCCTCTCCCTCACCCATTTCAGCAAATGCAAATATACATTTCTATAATATGTGTGTATTTGTTGTATATTTGTGTGTGTGTGTATGTAGCTACTGGCACTGTGCCTGATTAAGAAATTAGATTTCAACATGGTTTAAAAGAATATTTGAGAGTCATAATATATTCTTAGCTAAAACTTGTAAATGGCAGTACAATTTTTCTCAGGTCTAATAGCCTTTGAATTATTTCATGACAGGTTTAAATGTTACATTAATTACAATCGCAAACATTAATAAAAGTTTGTGGCAAAAAAATGGGAAGTTGAAGGTTCCATGAAGCTTGATGTACCTAATAAAATCAACTTTGAGTTTCATGAATGTTAAATCAGATGGTTATGAACTATTCCCTTGAAAGGTGAAGAAGAAAGCATCAAAGACTCACACTAAAGCCTTTTCCACAGAAAGTAATAAATCATGTACTGAGTGGTCCTCCTGCAACTCTAAATGCCAACCTGTGGCCATTTCCTACTTCAGTGAATATGATGTTTTTAAAATGAACTTTGTCTGCTAGAGAAACTCCAACTGGAATTGAATTCAACCAAAGAAAGAAAATCACGTATTTTGGGATATGGTTTCACTAGTTACCAATACTATCCTAGATGATCTTGTTATACCGAAATTCGGGGACCCCCAGAAGACCACCAGAGACCACAATCAATGTAAGCAACAAAGAGCCGGTTTATTGCAAGCTCGAGCTTGGTCCTCCACGCACACGGTAACTGGTGACGCTAAGAGGCCCTGAGCATAGAATCAGGGCCGTTTTTATAGTATTGAACAAACAACTTTAAGGAACTTTTACATAAGAAATTACATGATTGGTTAACATTTACATTTAAAGCAAGCTAAACTGGGCAAATAATGATTGGTCGATCTTCACAGAAAAAATGTCCTTGGTCCATAGCTTGATGGAAAAAGGTTATGAGTCACACCCAGACCAACAGAATGCATGGCATGTCTCGCCCCGGGCTCTGAAGAATGGGTTGGTTAGAAACTCTCAATCTTAGGTGGGTGGGGAGCAACACCACTTGGGGGCTAACACCTGCCTTAAGCAAATGCCATCTATGGCTCCAAGAATTGTGCATGGCTTTCTGTCATAAATTCCTAGCATTGGGGCTAAAATGGATCACGAGTCAAGTCGCAGAACTGAGATGGAGTGTTAAACAAAAATGGAGTTGCTTAGGTTTCTTAAAACATTATATTTCTTCCCTAGGGCCTTACTGCCTCGGCCTCCAGGAGGGGCGTTGCAGCTGTGGGGGATAATTCTGAGGACTTTGCCCCCTTGGTCAGGGTTGTAAACCCTTTGAAGACTTTTACTAAGCAACTCTAGGCTCCCAGGCTGACATTCCACTACTGAGTAACTAAAACCAGTCACAGTTAAAATTATACAAAAACCATACAATCATCTAGCACAAAGCAATTCATACAGAAGCAAAAATGGCTGTTAGGTGCTGTCATGTGTGTGTGTGTGTGTGTGTGTGTGTGTGTGTGTACACACACACACACACACACACACACACACACATATATATGATTTTTTTTTTATGTTCTTCAATCTCATCTACTCTCATTAAATTTAAAACTCACCCTACAGCCTTCCGTTAAAAGTTTTCTTATTATTGCTATTTCTATTTCAATGGTGATGGAATAGAGACGTAAGGATCCTGACTTTGTGGACAAGTGATTGACCAAGTCACTGCTCTACCAAAGTGGCATCTCTGCCCTCCTCTACAGGAAGGACTTGTAAGCTTCATTCAAGTTGGATTCCAAAGATCCAGACATTAAGCCTGTGCATGCCAGCCAGGATTGCATTCACTTTCTAGGTGGAACCTGTCTCTTTGCTCTCCTTAAGATTTCAGAATTAGGTTGTCTACCTTTTCGTGTTTATCTATTTTTTTCCTCTAGTATTCATTTTGCCTAAAATACAAGTGTTCCAGAGATGGGTAACTAAATATTTTGCAGCAGTTATTTAAGCTTCAGAAAATGTGTCCTGTCTTATTTTTGAGAAAATGAGGGAGGGAGTGGAGGTGAAAACGTTGAAGGAGGTGATGTAGACCAGGATGCATTGGATACATAAGCTGTTTATTCAGTGGGGAAGAAAAGACATATCCTACAAAATTTAAGAAAAGTGAGGGAAGGGATGGGTTAGGAGGGATGTATGAGAATGTTGAGAGGGTTGACATGGGACCTAGATGCACTGTATTCATAAACTGCTTTGTTGAGTGGCAACCGCTTTGTACAACTACTTAAAGATAATAAAAATATTTTTAAGAAGAATTTTGATTTTTTTCTGGCCTGGCAATATTGATTATGAGACTAGAACAAGCATAGTAATGTAAATACTCTGAGCACATCTAAGGTAGGTTGGGCTAAGCTATGATGTATGTTAGGTTAGGTGTATCAAATCCACTTTCAACATATGATATATTCAATTTATGCTGGGTTTATACAGCTGCAGCCCATTGTAAGCTGAGAGCTATCTGTATATCCAAGAGCTATGGTGATCCACTTAATTTATTTCTAGTAGAATATTAAGGTATTTACTCCAAGGCAGTTGTTGTAAGAAGAAAGAAGTAACTAAGAAGACAGTGAAGAACTTTCTAGCCTCAGGAAAAGAAATATTTAATAAAATGTATCATTTCATAAATCAGATTGTCAATTGTTCTGATTAATTAATATGATGTAGAGTCTTAAATGACACTGCTTTCCTATTCTGGGTATTTTCTATACTACTCCACTATAAAGTCCTCATAATATTCTAACGTGGCTCGTCGAAAGCAGCAAAAGGAAAATGCTTACATATCATGTCTCTGCAGCCCTTGGTGGAGAATGTTGCAACTCTGCTTCCTGCTCTGTCAGCTAAACCCACCAAAGATTAAATGCTCTGTACATAATAGCCAGTGAGCACAGGTCTCTCTTAAAGGCTGGCAGGTGTTTATGCGAAAATTTGCCCCGCCTGTCACAGCACATAGGGCAGCCAGCACCTGGCAACCTGCTAATAAACAGCACACTCTTTAATTGTTTTGAAACAGTGCAAGCAACAGCAGCTGCTGCCAACTTTGTTAAGTAAACACAGGTTCTGCACCTGCTAGAATGAAACCACGACCTTAATATTGACCAATCAGATAACACCCAGGTAACTTAGGCAGTCCATGCTAATGGCAGTAGTCTAGGAGATCACCAGCAGTCCATCACGATTGATTTTTTTTCCCCTCGGATATCTGATAATTGACCTCTGATTGACTCTTGAGGGAATCTAATTCAGCCTATCCATATGAATATCTAAAATAATTCATCTTGTGAATGACTCTTCTTTGTTTTTTTTCTCCTTCTTTCCTTTGCCTTCTTTAGAAGATAATATTTTACCTTTGTTCAAATTTACCTTTGTCTATGTTGTCAACAAAACCTTTTTAAAGGTCCATAATGGAGAAGGTGAGTCAGGTCAATGGACATTATACCACTGGCCAACAACCCAAGCTTTCAGTTTCTATGAATACAGGGAGGAAAGATTAAGACAAAATACAAAGGTCAAGGAGAATGCAGCCAATAAGTCAATGTTTACTATCCAAAATTAATAAGAGTGAAGGAGCTGTGGAAGAGCAGGGACATGGGAGAATGTTGTAAGGGTGACATTGATCAAGATGCATTTATTTAAAACCTGCTTTATTAAACAGGAATTCCCTTGTACAACCATTTAATAAGATAAATCAAAGCAAAGAAAACAAATATGTTTTGTACAAATATTCCAGCTCGATTTCAAAAATATATAACTTTAAGTTTTTTTGTGTAGGAATCTCTTTACTCTGAAGATAAGCCAAAAAGCTTATTTTCAGAATCCTCGCATAAGTAGTCACTTTGAACATCCCTTGCCTCCTGAATTATCCTTCTCACCTTTCACACAGGTATGTACACCATTCTGAGACTTTTAGCAAGGTCAGTTCAAAGTCTCAGGAGCAGTACAACTCAAGCTTTAGGGAATCCAGGCTAAAATAAGGCTAAGAAGCAATGGAGAAAGACAACCTGCCACCCCTTGCCACCGGCCCCCCCCCTCCCCCCCACCACCTCACATACATACCTTGCTCACAACTTGAACAAGCTCATGTCTTCCCAGTGGACACAGCTCTAGGCTTGATGAAAACATAACATGTCCATGACATCTTTTAAGCTGGGAAGCAGAAAATATGTAAAGCTTATTGTTAGGGATCCCAAAAATCAGACAATAGTGAACTTGAGCAGTGGAATGTACTTATTTGTGTGCAGTTTAGTCACCAAAACCAGTCTGGTTGTAATCGACTGTTTTCTAAATATGTTAAAGCCAATGTCTTTGGATTATCAGAGAGGTAGATGATTAATAACAAAAAACATAAAACCATATAAGATAAACCCTGGGATGAATCATGATGAAACTATAGACAAGTTTTAGATCCTTTGATTTTCATCAGAAGCTCACAGAACATTAACCTAGTAGAACAAAGATGGATAGGCCTGCAGGCAAATGATCAAAAGCCTGTTTCAGATCCTGAAGCCAATGGAGTGTTTTGCCTATGGCTTGTTTATACCATTTTGATCAAAAGGAATAATGCAATTGTGAGCTGCTCCAAGGTTGAGGATTTTTTTTCTCCAATGAGATAAATTAATTATTGCTATTGATTCAAGAGAGAATTTCTACAAAATCAATGTACATTCCTTTATCCCCAAATTTGTTAAATCTAATAGCTCTTTTTATAAAGTAAGTTTTTTATTGGGAAAATATTGTACAGAGAGGTTACAATTACATGGGCAAGGTCATGAGTACATTTCTTATCAAGCATTGTTGCCTCCTCCTTTGTTTTTCCCTTACCATCCCTTCCCTCACATCTCCACAACTACACTTGCCCCCAGCCCCTGCCTAAATAGTAAAGTTTGCTTTTCAACATAGTGTCTTGTACATCTCATTGTTACAACGGGTCAGCCTGTATCCCTGTTTAAACAATTTGTTTTTTCCCTTCCCCTCCCCAAATTATACCAACATCAAATACAGTGAAAACAGGGGTTATACAGTGGGGGAGGGACATACAAAGCAACAAAAAAACACATGGTACCCAATAAATATGTTAGAAGCAATAGCAAGAAAGAAAAAACGACTTGTGTCCTTATCTTGGGGTTCATTTCGCTTAACATCATCTTATCTGACCTTTTCTGCTTGTCTCAGGCATATACTAGTTATTGCAAATAAGGGAAACTATGGGACCTATGTTTCTTTGGGACTGGCCTACTTCACTTTATATAAATTTTTCCAAGTCTTTCACTTTCCTAACAAATGGGGCAATGTCATTCTTTCTGATGGAGGCATAGAATTCCACTGTATATGTATATACCACATTTTCTTGATCCATTCATCTACTGAGGGGTATCTGGGTTGGTTCCATATTTTAGCTATGGTAAATAATGCTGCAATAAGCATAGTTGTGCTGGTAGCTTTAGTATGGTCTTGTTTGTGATCATTTAGGTACATGCCCAAAAATAGGATTGCTGAGTCATAGGGGAGCTTTATGTGGAGTCTTTTGAGGAACCTCTATACTACTTTCCAAAGTGGTTGAACAAGTTTACACTCCCACCAACAATGCAGTCGGGTTCCCTTCTAAACACATCCTCTCCAGCATCTGTTGTTATTAGAATTCTTGATTATAGCCATTCTAACTGGGTGAGGTGATATCTCAATGTTGTTTTGCCTCCCTATGGCTAGAGAGGCAAATTTCAAACTCTTCTACAAAGCCATAGTAATCAAAACAGCTTGGTACTGGCACAAGAACAGACCTCAGGACCATTGGAATAGAATTGAAAACCTATAAATGAACCCACAGAGCTATAGCCATCTAATATTCGATAAAGGAGCTAAAAAAATAGAATGGAAGAAAGACAGCCTCTTCAGTAAATGATTCTGGCAAAACCAGTTAATCACTTGTAGAAAACTAAAGCTAGGTCCTTATATATCACCCTGCACCAGAATCAACTCCAAATGGATTAATCGGAGTCAAAGCAGACACTCTGAAAACATTACAGGATGGAATAGGAGAAACCCTAGGTCTCCTTGGCACAGGCCCAAATTTTCTTAATAGAGACCCAGAAACACAACAAATCAAAGAAAGGTTGGACAAATGGGATTGCATGAAGTTGCAGATCTTTTGCATGGCAAAGGACATAGCTAGCAAGATCAATAGAAAGCTCACAGTTTGGGTGAAGATCGTCATTAACCATAAAACAGACAAGGGTCTCATATCTAAAATATACCTGGAACTCAAAAAATTAAATCCCCTAACAACAAATCTTCAAAGAAACAACTGCCCAATAAATAAGTGGGCTAAAGACTTACAGAAAAACTTCTCTAAAGAGGAAAGAAGGATGGTCAATAATAGCTCTTTTTATATTTATAAAATATAATATTTTTGTTTATAAAAAAATAAAATGCTTGAAGCAACTGGCTAATTTGCCATATCTAGCACATATATTTATGTATTTTAAATTAATAAGATATACGTTATGTACCTAATACATAAATGAAGCATGAGGAAAAGAATTCAAGTTTGTTTTATTATTTGGGTCATTCTATCCACCAAAAAACTAATAGACAGACTCATCTTTTGTTGTTATTTTTCCCAATCTTTGAACTCAGCTGGAGAACTGTCCCTGAGCTTGTTTTGCTCAAGGATAGCATTCTACCACTTGGTCCACAGTGCCACTTCCAGCTTTTCTTAGTAGTTTATTGAAGAGTCTCAGGACTGGGAAGGTGGCTCAGTGGTAAAGTCCTTGCCTTGCAAGCATGAGGCCCTGGGTTTGATTCCTCAGCAACACATAAGCAAAAAAGAAAAAAGCCAGAAGTGGCGCTGTGGCTCAAGTGGTAGAGCACTAGCCTTGAACTGAAGAGCTAAGGGACAGTGCCCAGGCTCAGAGTTCAGGCCCCACAACAGACAAAAGAAAAAAAAAGTCTCAGGGACTTTCCTGCTCTGGGGTTGGCTTTGAAGCTGGATCCTCACATGTCAGCCTCCTTTGTAGCTAGGATTACAGGCATGAGTCTAGGTACCTGGCTTACACTCATAAATTGATGGTGAATTAACTAAGGGTTCATTGAATCAATACTTCTGGAGTTCCAAAGATTCAATTAGTCATTTACGCAAGATTACATAAATGAGCTATTTTTATTTTTTATATTTTTTAAAATATTTTTTATTGTGAAAATACTGTACAGAGGGGTTACAATTACATGGGCAAGATAATGAGTACATTTCTTATCAAGCATTGTAGCTTCCTCCTTTGTTTACCCTTCCCATCCCTTCCCAGCCTCCTTCCCATCCCCCACCAAAATTGTAAAGTTCATTTTCGACATGACAACTTGTACTTCTCATCTATTTTTAAACAAAAAATATTTTAATCTGTTACCATTTTCCTCCTTACAATGTATAGCAATATCTAAAAGAAAGCCTTTAAGGCGTACAGTTAGATTTTTGAACTGAATTATATCAGGAATTGGGAGTCCTTGGAGTTCATAAGCAATATAATATTTGGTTCTGTTTAATGTGATATTTCTTACATTTTCCCCTAAAGCACACAGGAAAGGATACATTGTTAAATGAAGATTATTAGACTAAACAAAGTTCATCTGCTTAAAATTATGAGATAGTTGATCCAAATTCTTGTTTCTGATGTCTTTCAAAAAAATCTAAATATCAAATAAAGAACGTCCTTCCACTTTCTGAATACATATATAACCAACAATATGCCAGGCTCTGGAACAAGTCTAAGTTTTTATTTTCTTTCTGAAGCAATCAGGCAGGAATTGCACTCTGTTCCTAAAATACATAGAAAAGTAGTTGAGGTGTATAAATAGAATCTCATGATAAAAGAAGCTATTCATGAAAATGAAAGGGGGCATTAAGTTACTTGAATCCAGAGTTTCTTGTGTCTTCATTTGCAGTGGAGTTGAAAACATTATGTGGCCTTCAGGGTTTCACAACTTCATCTGTACAAAGATTATAATAAACTGACATTGAAGGATCTTCACATGAATTGGATAACGGTAAATGCTGGAGACTTATTTTATCCATCTGTGTGTCTAATGCTTTTCAATGTAGATATAGCTACATCTTCACTGAAATCATCAAGTAAACTAGTAAAACTGCTTACACCATCATTCTTTCTCTACCCAAATTGGTTGAAAGTATTGAGTTAAGAAAGACAATTGTTGTCTGTAGGAAGAACTGTGGAGGAGGAATACTCTTTTAGTGGGAGAACATTTGCCTTCATAATTTTTGCCTTCCACCTAGTAAGGTATAAATAATTATTAAATTAAACCTTTTATTAGAATTGACTTAAAAGTTGCTTATGATGAAATTTACAGGTTTTTTTCCTTCTCTGGTAAGATGGCAGATTACAAATTCTTCCTTGTGATTGTAAAGAAGGAAAAGTTAGGGTGACAAGGACAGATTATATTCTAAGGACAGAAAGAGATGAAAGGCATTGAGAGTCAAGAAAAGAGGTGGCAAGTTCTTGGACATGATGTTCTCTGCAATTCCCAGCAACTCAAGAAGCAGATAGGAGCACTGAAGCCTACAGCTGACTCTGGGCAAACATGTAAGACCCTGTCTAATAAAGACCTAAATAAAAATGAGGCTTAGTAGTAGAATGCCTACCTAGCAAGGCTGAAATTCAAACCCTGAGTTCAAAGCCCTTAGACTGTCTCCATTTCTCTGCCTCTCAAATAGCTAGGATTACAGAAAGGCTCAGCAATGTTCAGTTTGTGAGGTAGAGTCTTACTACCTTTGCCAGAGCTGGCCCCTCATCCTTTTATCTCTATATCTTCTGAGTAACGTGGATTGCAGCTCCGCATTACCATGCCTGTCTTGTAAGTATGTTCACATACCTTATTCCATATGATGCATGCAATTTTAGCAGAAGATACTAGAATGACAGTGTTTCTCTCCAGGCTCCTGAAGAATGTGACTTCTCTCATGACTAGTGGCCAGCAGTTTTCTCTTGCATTGAATAGGAGGCTTTGCATTGAGTTCAAAAGTCATTGCTCATCTGTGGACAACTTAGTAGCACCAAAGAAGGCTTATTTCAATAAGTATAGGGAATCCCTAGACTGGCCCTTGAATTCTTAGGTGCTGATTGTGAATAGAGGGTTAAGTGAAAACTCCATAGATCTTTCCCTTCATCTCTAAAACAAGATATAAAAGCCATACTGGGGAGTGGATCATAGATATTAATGCCATAAATTAAAATTTGAAATAAGAAATGGTGACATCTGTCTTATCTCTGTGTAACTTGACAATTCTCTCAGTGAACAAACCAGATGGATGATGAAGAAGAATGGACAATTGTAAGCTTAGAAAGCTGTTGACTTCCAGTGTAGCTGCTGTCCCACATGCAATAGCTTTATTACATCAAATTATGCTTTTGTCACTTTGTACTACCAGGCCTGAGCCGGCAGTGTACTTGCAGAGGCCTGGATGCTCTTTGTGATGTAATGTACAATGGTATTGGGGCTGTTCTGATATTCAAGAAAACATGGCAACAGGTCTACTGCAGCAATCACACTATGCTTATTAGATCAATTTGACAAAGGATAGAAGGCATTTAAATTGTCTTACTAACACACATATGGACTACAGGGTGCATAAGAAGAACATAACTCTTGTTAGGTGAAACATAAAGTTTTTGCTGTTTGGAAGTATCAATATGGACAGAAGGATGCATGTGAAAGCCAAGTAGCTAGAGTGATGCACTATACTTTTCACTTCCAAATCCATTCTCCTACAAAAATAGGCCTATGACTGGTAAACACTTCTCTTTCTATAGCAGGCACAATGCTAAGCAGAAGATGCTGGAGGAATGATGAAGAAATCAGGAGTAACTAATTCCTGTTTCAATGTGCTTTCTCTTCAGGTTCCTCAGGAGGTTGCTGTCAATTATGCCCAAGATATCCAGAGCACCTTCCTGATGGTTTCACATTACAGTGCCAAGAGCCAGGCACCTATGCTGGAGTGGTTTCCCAACAGAATTTTCAGAATACCCTTGCAATCGGTCAGTGAATTTCCTAAGATTGTAGGCTACTAGTTGAATATGTAAAAGTAAATTGTTTTTCAATATTCTAGCAATGAAAATTTAGCATTAATATTGTTACAAAAAGAATAGCATATTTTTCCAATAGCTCCCAAACATGAAATACCTGGGTAAAAGGCAAAAGACAATACAAAAAGTAAACAAACAAAACCCCCAAACTTGTGCAGAATGTATGTGAAACAATACAAAGCACCAATGATAAAATCATGGAAAATACAACTAAATAGAAGATATGCTGTGTTCAATTTTCCTTTGTCAATTTTCACTTAACTAAATTATAGACAAGGTAATATAATTAAATTCTCTTTTTTTATTGTAAAAATACCATACAGAGGGGTTACAATTACATGAGCAAGGTAATGAGTACATTTCTTATCAAGCATTGTTGTCTCTTCCTTTGTTTTCTTACAGAGTTTTAAAAAAATAGACATCATTAACATGGTTCTAAAATGCATATAGATAGTTAATGGAAATAGAACAGCCAAGACTCAAGTTGATTGGTCAACACTAGAGTTAGAAAGTCCACTGCCCCAGGCCCAGGCAGACAGGATGCTCCCGGGGTCATGAGTTAGCTTTCTCAGAATGCCTGAGTCTCCTAAGCTCTAATGCTGGGTCCAGCACTCCCAAGAGCAGAGGTAGTTTCTGTTTCATCCCATTTCTGAAAGTTTTCACCAGTAACGAAGGGTGTCAGCAATGTTAACAACTCCCCATCTCCCTGACCCATTTTAAATCTTCGATTCAGTCAGGGAGAATCAGAGAAGCTTGGAGAAGGATGTCCTGACCTCACAGTAGCCTCTTCCATTCTCCTCATTCTGTCTATACCAAGAGGGACATTGTCTTTTTTGGGACTCAAGCCGTTCTTTCTTGTGCTTAATTATATCCAAAAATCTTCTTTTCTGTATTCCAAGCAGAAAAGGCCATCTGATATGTAGATTGGCTGAGGGTTTTTTGTTGTTGTTGCTCTTTTTGTCTTCAAAAATGTTGGCATTTCAAAAATGTCATTACATCATTTTCTAGAATCTTGTTTCCCAGTGGCAAGAATCCAGGTCTTAGTCTCATTGTTCTCCTGTATATGTTGTGATGTTTTTCTGTTCCCCCCCCACCCCCAGCGCCCCGGCTATTTTCAGATTTTTCCCTGCATTGTTTTTTCAACACTCTGGCTAGTGTGTGTCTCCTTGTGGCTTTCTCTGTTGTTTATTCTGAATAAATGGGTTGCTGCTTTCTTTCTAAATTCAATCTGGATTTTTTTAAATCGTTTTTTTTTCCCAGATAGTCTTTTTCTCTTTCATTCTCTTTCTTCCTCTTATTTTGAGAAAAATAATTTGATGAGCGATAAGCTTTGTTAAGATTTAGTACTATTATCCTGTGGACAGTGTATTGGCACACATCCAGTCTTTTTTCTCTTGGTGATTTTTATTGACCTCTCTATTGATTTTTGGAGTGGGCATTATGTGACATACGATTCTCTAGCCCCCAACTCCCCTGATAAATACTGAGATCCATTTGGGATTGAGATTCCACTTGGTCCTTTCCAATGATTCAAGTTGTATCTCCAAATTCTCTGTGTCTTTGGTCATCACATCTGCACTCTTCTGTGGTTTTTTTTTTAACCTATTTATTATGTTACATTTATTTTAAAGTCCTTATTTAATCAATGCCCATTTTCATCATCTGTGTGCATTTATTTTCAGACTGACTTTGCTTTGTAAGTAGGAGTCACCCTACTACCCTACTGTTTTTCAATTTGTGTCAGATACTTTTTAAAACATAGGGATGTGTGTGTGTGTGTGTGTGTGTGTGTGTGTGCTGTTTCTCTTTGAAAGTGAAGACACTACTATGCAGTAGTAGCTAGGATGAATTAGAGTGAGGAGCTGTTCAATTTCATTCAGTCAGTGGTTGAGCCTGACTGGAGTGAAGCTGTGGCTTTAATTCCTCTATCAGTACCTTGGAATTAGAGCACAGGACTCTAATAGATTTCTCTTTGTTCTTCAGATCCACCTCTTGTACTGCTGCACCACTGATGTACTTGATCTCATCAGAAGTTGAACTGAGGGGGAGTTTATGACTTTCAATGGATTTATTTCTTTTCTGGTTTCAAGTGGTTTTAAGGTGAATTAAGTAGGGCTCTGGGACCCAATCACAAGGCTGCTGGACATAAAAACAATACTGTGAAATCACGAGACTGTGAAAGTATGAGACTGCAAGCCTGTAGGAATGAAGAGCTTGGGTTATAGATATTGACTGGAAGGATTTGAGATCACTTTCTGCTTTGCAGCCCACCCCTAGTTTCCTTGGCTCATCAAATTCTACTTACTTGATGGGATTTTCTTTGCTTTCAGGTTTTTGCAATTTCAAATCTAACAGGCCAATTCATGGGCTTGTTAAAATCTGGCTAAGTTTTTGTAAGTCCAGTCAATTCTTGCTTAGATTCTAGTGTCAGTGACCCACTACCACCTTCAGCACTGGACTCCATGTATAATACACCAATGGTTCCTCATATGAAGAGCTATCCCTGTACAGTTTAGTTTTTGTAGATTTCTTTGTATCCAGAGCTCTTCATCTGTGTCAAATAAAAGATCTTCTGTTGCCAAGTAATTTTGTATTTCAGCATAAATGAGGGTTACACATAAAGAAAAGAGATGATGCATAGACAGAAACTGTCTATGCCCAACACAAAGAAATACTGAATTTAAGGATAATATATTGAAATTAATAGAAGTTAACTTCTTCAGAGATCTAGTAAAACTCACTATGGATTCCAAACTCTCTTTTTAAGAATTTATATTAAGAAGTGAAATGTTCCCACCAGTACTCTGATTTCAGATCCCAGAGGTAATCATTAACAGTTTGGAAAATACCAACCGACCCTATATATTTCTCCACTAGATCTTTTGATGAGATTGGGTGTGCTCAGAGTGGTAAGGCTGTAGACATCCACTAGATACTTTTAATGACACTTATGGAGATATAATCCCATGTAAATCTATACTTTTATCTGAAAATGTATTAACACAAATATTTGTTCATAATATGCTTTTCAAATCAAAGTATATGATCACTGTTCAAGTTCTGAATTCCTTTGTACTGGAAAAGCACATTGTTACTAACAATCTCCTGTTGACAGACACCAGGTTGCAACTTGCATACTTTTAAGATTTTTATAATTTTGCCTCTAAAGACTTAAAAGGAGGATTTGTAAGTCATAACATAGATTTTAACAGATAAAAGGCATGTTTGTAAGCTCAAAAAATAATGAAGCAGGTGCCTTTGATTTAATGGTTTAGCTTTCATGTTTTCTATCTAGAAGCAGTTTATACAAATGCATTAGTCATTGTGTGTGTATGCCTGTAATTAAGCTTGCTTTCATTTGACCAAAGTGTTTGGTTTTAAAAATATTTAATGCAGAATTATAAGCACTTGAAATACTTCGGGGAACCGTACTGGAAGAGGAGCTTTGTCAGCCATATGTGGCCATGTATTCTCCGTCATCCATGTAGCAGCCATCTGCAAGTTCTTCAGGCTATTCAAATAGGCATGTAACAATTCTGCCCTTCACCATTGTGAAGATTAGATGTACTAACATGCTGGTTAATAAGGGGATGTTCCATACATGTACTGTTGTCATTCCATAAGAAAGAGTAAGAGCCAGAAAAAAAATAAAATTGAACAAAATTAACATCTAAAGTATAATTTTAAAAATATGACTCAAAAAAGTGTCATCATCTTTAAAAAGGATAAACTCTAGAAGGACAAGAAGGTGATTTCATTTTTACATTTCTGACATAGCTAGCACCAATTCTAAGGAAACTGGACTGAAATATAACACCATCAGTTATCTTCTTGGAGAGCTTCATTTAAAATAAACAGATTTAGCTGGACACTGGGGGCTCACACTTGTAATCCTTAGTACTACAAAAGCTGGGATCTGAGGATCCAGATTCAAAGTCAGCCTGGGCAGGGAAGTCCAGGAGACTCTTAGCTTGAATTGACTACCAGAAAATCGGAGGTAGAGAAGTGACTCAAAGTGGTAGAGTGCTAGCCTTGAGCAAAAGAGCTCAAGGACAGTGCCCAGACCCAAAATTCAATCTCCATTACCAACAAAAATAAAATAATAATAATAGTAATAATAATAAAACATCCTTTTGTAGAAAGAAATAAGGCTTGGAAAAAAATGGGTCAAAAAAATATTAAGTTTTTCTTGTCTCACTGGTATCAAAGCTGATGACTGACCAAATAGCAAGCCTTCTCAAAATAAATCATTTCCTTTCATACACAAGCTAATTTCTTTCTCTAAATTCCCCCAAATAAGAATATCTTAGTTTCAAATTGTACGTTAACTTAAACAACTGAAAATAAAACTAAACAAACATTTATATTCTCATACAAAATTAAACTAAACAAACATTTATGTTGTGATATAAAAATAAAAGTAAGCACATATTTACATTCTGAATAAACACATTCAAAGAATTTTCTAGCAGAATTGTGAACACTCATACATGCATTGCTACAACTATTTCTCTGTACAAAACAGAGTCACAACAAATAAATGAAATTTGATGTTTCTTTGAGATGTTATACATCATAGATGTAGAGATGAGGTAAGCCTACATAAGCTCTCTAGGATTCTCTGTTAAGAAAGAAATTTACCTTAACTATTCAAATAACCATAGCTGCCCATCAGACCCTGTGTCCCTCCAACATAAATGTTTTGACCTTGAGCAGAGGGAGAATTCCTAAGCAAGGATACTGACTGGTACAGCTCTTTTCTGTTGTATGCATCTGTATACTACACATACGATGTCAGTTATGACCTGCATTCTATGAGCAGAATGATTCATTGCAACCTGAAGCTTCAGACTAAGAAATGTCTGAAAGTTTAAAGTAGATGAGGATGGCTAATGCACTGAGTTCCTGAGAGCAAGAGAAGGAAGCATGTCAGAACCCACCCTTTAATTTTCATATTTCCCCTTTTGTGTCCAGACAAGGGAAAGCATGGACATGGTTCCCAGCCATGAGCACACAAGCAAATGCCATAATCTCCTCCTGGCAGGCTCATTCTGTGCATGGGAAATCCAGTAACCTTCATTTAGATACTGCCCATGCTGTTACCAAATTTTCCTTTACATAAAGAAGAAATGAGTGAATACACTGTAACCATGGAAATCCGGGCTGCCACTTCAAAACTCCGCTTGTTGTCTCTATGTGTTAGAGTTTTTATGTTGCTACAGAAAGGGCTCAATCTCTATAGTACCTCCCCCCTCCCAACCTATTTCCTGATACCCCACGAACAGGAGCTTGTAATCAAGTTACCTTTTAATCAGAGTCTTTTGGGAGTTATGTGTTCAGTGTCTGGAAAACTTCTAAAACAAAGCATGGCATTGTCTTCATATATGCTAAGTCTAACTGGTACACTAGAAAGAAAATCTACAGTGACAAAAAAATTCACAGAAAACTAGACAGTCACACAAATCAACACTATCGCTCAGGGATGCATGAACAGACTATTTTGCTCTATTTCACATTAGTTATTTGCTATTTGCTCTTTTTTCACTAGCTATTCTACCAGAGATTATTTCAAAATTTAAAAAGAAATGACAGAGCAGAGTTACTTTTCAATAGGTATCAGAGTATCCTTAGTGAAGTTAACTATAGATTGGAAAACAAAAGAGGCAACATGGATCCTTGTGAAAGTCACAGTGAAGATATCAGGACTCCAGAAAGCTACTACCAAAAGATTTTCAAAAAATAGTGTCTGTTGATATAATTAAAAATTTCTTTTCTAATTCAATGTAGAATTGTTTTTTTTCTTTAATTCAATCAATCCACCTGTATTTACTCACAGAGAAGGATGGAGAGATTGTGTGTGTGTGTGTGTGTGTGTGTGTGTGTGTGTGTGTGTGTGCATGCATATGTGCCCAGAACCATGTTAAGAACTAGGAATCCAAAGTCTAAACTTCTTACTGTCTTCTAGCAGATCACAGATAAAAAAGTAAGAGAGACATTGTTTTCAAGTACTGTTGTGTTTTCAAGACTGCTGTGTTTCAAGTACTGAACAATGTCGAGTTACCCTATTTGTATCCTGTATTACATCTACAGGTATGTTTGTAAGTTATAATATATCAATAAGACACTTCCCGACATGAAATCACTTGTTCAAGGTTCTGCAGACTCAGGAGGTAAATAGATGATATAAATATAACTCATGCAGAATGATGAAAACAGTAACATTGATCAAGATGCATTGTACTTACAAATGGAGTTGTTGAATGGTAACCTATTTGTATAACTGAAGATAATAAAATATTTTAAAAATAAAAATAACTGTGCCTTTAAAATAATCACACACACACACACACACACACACACACACACACACACACATAAACACATACATACACACTAACTCATACAGCAACAAGGAGTTCTCTAACATAATGCTATTTTCTTTCTCTCTCTAAAATGATATGGCCTGTTAATCAGAAGGAAAGTCAATATTATGGCTGCTTGTTTTATATTTCTGCCTGACAATTCCGATAAAAGGCTTTAATTCTGGGTATCTTTGTGAACACAAAGTCTCAGAGCTCCAAAGCATTGATTCAGCAGCACATCTAATTAAATGGTTTAATAGGCAATCTGTACCTGGCAGGAATTTTGAAACATTTACCTAGGCTTGATGCCCAACGCCTCTCTTTCAGTGGTCATGTTCTTCCTACCTAGAGTGAAATGATTGATTTATCTTTAACCCAGAGTTCTGACTATATTGTAGCTGCTCTATGTTCTTTATTTCAAATAAAGATCCTCCAGTGTACCATGTTTTGAATCCACATCTCAAGACTTTCATCTACAATTCTTCATTCATGACTCTCTCTTTTTCCTATATCCTCAACATCATCCTATTTGAGAGAAAAAAATCATGACATACAAAGGCCATTTATGATAAACTTAAAAGAAAGGAAAAGAGACAAGATAAAAATCTTAGCTTTCCATCCCCCTAGATCTAATGCTCTTGTCTTCCCATTTCCTGGGGTTTTTGTGAGTTTTGTATGTATTTACTATGTAAAATTTTTCACATTAATGAATTCACTCCTTCACTGCCTGTGACCCTACCAAAAAATAAAAAAAAAAATAGAGAATTTTATTTTTCTTCTGCTCAGCCATTTTATATATTTGTTGCATATCACAAAATGATTTAGGATTTGTAAAATCTGTGGTTTAAAACCCACAGAATACTTTGAGATAGTAATAAATTGTAATATCCCATTTTGCTGCATAGGTTGCTGATGACACTGGTAATCTGATATTTCCTTTTGCTTCTTACTCTAATATATTTTATTCACATTTGCATGGGTTTGTACATCCTACCCTATTTATCCTTGGCCCATTGGTTCTTTCTATCCTTTGAAAAATCACTTATAAGCTAATGACACTGCAGTATTTATCTGTGGCTCTTATCATTGTCCAAAGTGTAAAAAACATTTACTCAATTGCCAATTATGGTTAAAGTTTTGATATCTCAAGAGCATATCAAAATCAATAACTCAAATTACATTTTACTCGATTACCCTAATAGTGTTTGGTGTTAAGATAGTGGTGCTCCCTCGTTTGATAATTTAGGTATCGTTGCTGTTTTATATCTAACAATGTACACAGAGCTGTCTTAACCTCATTCTTCCCTCCCTACTACACATATATTTTAAGAGAATTCCAAACTGTATTTATTCCAGCTAATAGCAATTTCTAAAATCAATTCCTATCACCTCCACTGTAAATCAGATTTTGTGTCTTTTTTCCTGAGATGTTGCCACCATCTCACAAGTGCTTTTGTTTGTTGTCAAGCATCTTTTTTTCCTCTACAGTGACATCAGAGTGAATTATCTCAACATAAAACAGCCCTGACAAAAATTCTTCATAGGGTTGTTCTTGTGTATGTAGAAGCCTCAAGTTCCTTCCTTCCTATGACGGAGAAAGATTTTTATAATGTACTCCTTCATTTACCTCCAGGCTCTCTGCCCCTGTTTCCTACCTATACTTTATGATCCAGCAATGATAAATTACTTAAAACTCCTATCTATGACATGCACTCACATAACTTTCTACTCTGATTCTGCTTGGAATGTTTAGCATCATTTTCATTGCCTGGATAAGCTATGCTCAATATTCCAATTACAAATTCTGCATAGCTTCTTTCAAAAGATATATTCAATCCCTGACCTCTCTGATGATTTTCTGTGCTTCTGTATCACCTGACATAATATCTATAACTTTTTTAGATTCTATCTCTTCCATCGAAGCTATAAGATATTGAACACAGTGACAATTCTTCACTAGTGTTTATTGCCACAATCTAACACAAGGCCTTGTCTATGATATGGATGCAGTACACTTTTGTGGAAAGGCCAATCACAGTTTTTGTCCTAAGGATTATGTTCTTCTGTGTGCTTGTTGTCTAAATGTGCCTTGCCTTGCATTTTACCTGAATCAGATAAAAGATACGATTCTCGAAATAGCATATTTCTTCCCTGATTGCTTTTGGTGTCATCAAACAAATACTGGACAGTTTGCTATGAGTTTCCTGTTTAGTATCTCTGCTATCTCTCCTTTGGGATTATCCTGAGAAATCTTTCAAAGATGTCTAATGTTATTTTTTTCTCCAAGGGGAGAGGGGAACAGCCACAGATCTTTATCTCTTATTAATGACTTGACAGAAAAAACTTTGTAGTGACTACTAGGATAAAGTATTAGTGAAATTATTCTCTAATACTTACTACTTGCTTCAAAATGGTAATTCCTTCTTTGATAAAAATGTACAACCCTGGGCTGGGAATGTAGCTTAGTGATAGAGTGCTTGCCTAGCATGCATGAAGCACTGGGTGCGATTCCACACATAAACACAAAAAGACGGCAGTGACACTGTAGCTCAAAGGGTAGTGTGCTAGCCTTGAGCAAAAGAAGCTCAAGGACGGGCTCAGGTCCTGAGTTCCAGCCCCAGAACTGGCAAAAAAATTACACAATTCTTTGAATCTCAATAATATGCCCCCTGAATTAAAGTATTAATATGACAGTGATTATTAAAAACAATCAATACACAATAATTTACTTGGCATAATGAATAGTTTTCCAAATGTATTATCCTAACCTTAAAACTCCTTAAGATAAATACTGATACACATATTTAAAGATGAGAATCAATTGAGAATATTAAACCAAAATGTTTATTCATTCCACTTAATCATGTTCCTACTCATTCTTTCAGCCATTGTGGCCTCTGGAAAACGAGAAGTTGAATGATCCACTGGAAAAGAAAAGGCCCAAATATCAAGTGAAAGCATGAAAACTGAGTGTGAGCAATGAGAGAGTTGAAGTTTCTCGGCCCCGAATGATTCCTAAGAAAAAGGAGATACAGTGCAGAGGCTGATAAAGACATGAGGTGGTCATGATTCCCCCTCCCCCTGCCTTTTGAGCTAAAGTTACAGAGGGAGCTGTTGAGACCAAAGTTAAAAGCGAAGAGGGTTTCTTATTTACTAGTTGGGACCCTGAGATATGATTTTTATAACATGGAAAATGCACTTGTCAAAATCCAACATTTATTTAACATGAAAATTCTCAACAAGCTGAAAAGAGACAGGAACTTTTACAACTTGATTTAAACCTTTACAAATAACCTACTATGAATATCATGCAGGTTTACTATCCAAAGACAATTGACTTCCAATATGCCAATAATGCACAATTAGAACTTATAATTTAAAGAAAAAGTGTCATCAAAAATAGAAAATTAAAATTAAATACTTAGGTATCAATGTAACAAAATATGATGAGTATTTATATGGAGAAAATGACCAAATACTGATTAAAAATCAAATCAGATATAAAGTATAGAAATACTCTGTAGGTTGATTGGGAATTTCACTATTTGTTAATTCTTCTAAGTTGATCTCTAGATTTAAGGCAAGATTCACAGTGTGTTACATTTTTATTGACAGACTAATTATGTGGAAACTAATTATTTCATATGGAATGGCAGAATAACCAGAGGAGCCAATACAACATTGAGGAAGAAGAAAAGAATCACAAGACTGTACTACCAGAGTTTCTGTAAAATCATAATTACCAAAGCAGCATGGTATCAACAAAAGAAGAGACATATTGATCGACAGAACATGTAATAGATCACACAATAAAATCAAATGTCCTTTGACAAAGAAGCAAAAGTAATTAGGAAAAGACAATCATTGCAACAAACAGTGCTGGTACATGTTGATGTTCAAGTAAAAAAATAAACTAGGCTAGACGTCATTTCTTTCATTAAAATTAATTTGGTTAAAAAACGGGCTGGGAAGGTGGCTCAGTGGTAGAGTGTTTGCCTTGCATGCATGAAGCCCTGGGTTCAATTCCTCAGCACCACATAAGCAGAAAAAGCCAGAAGTAGCTCTGTGGCTTAAGTGATAGAGTGCTTGCCTTGAGCTGAAGAGTTCAGGGACAGCGCCCAGGCCCAGAGTTCAGGTCCCATGACTGAAAAACAAAACAAAACAAAAAAAAAACCACAGAGAACAAAAAAAATCCATATAAAAATTAGAACTGTAAAATGCATAAAAATAGCAAGAAGGAAGTCTATATGGTCCATGAAAGAAAAATGAAGTTAGGCTTATAAAAATAAAATACATATATACTTTTGAAAAGGTACTATAAAATATTAAATTATTAAAGTTTTGGAGGAAATACATGCAAAATTCAAGAATAATAAATTATACGTATCCAAAATAGACAACCTACTCTTAAACCTCAAAAATAAACAAATAAATCATCTTTAATAACCAACGAGCTAAATAGAATTTTATATGGCAAATAAGCTTAAGAAAATCTGCTCTAGAGCCTTAAATATTAAAACAAAAGTAAGATATTACTATATATGTTTTAAAGTAGTTTAGCATCAAATATTTTAAAATATCAAATGCTGCTATAGAGACAAAGCCACAAAAAAAAAAAAAACCTCAATGTGCATAGGAATGCATTATAGAATAACCACTCTGGAACACAGAGCTTAATAAAACTATAAAATCCAACAATTGTGTTGATAAGTATTTATTCCATTATTGTGTATGTATGACACAGAGAGAGAGACAGACAAAGAGAGAGAGAGAGAGTGTGTCCTGGATTTTTAACTCAACACCTGGGCACTGGCCCTGAACTTTCTTTTCCTTCTAAGGCTAGTGCTCTATCGATTGAGCCACAGCCCTACTCCCAGCTTTATTGGTAGTTTAGAGAAGATAAGACAGTCATACTATATTTGATGTTGGTATAATTTAGGGAGCAGAAGGGAAAAAACAAATTGTTTAAATAAGGATACAGGTTGACCCATTGCAACAATGAGATGTACAAGATGCTATGTCGAAAAAGGAACTTTATAGGTGGAATTTTAGACAGGTAGGGGGGTGGAGTGTAGTTGTGGAGATGGGAGGGAAGGGATGGTAGGGGAAAAACAAAGGAGGAGACAATAATGCTTGATAAGAAATGTACTCATTACCTTGCTCATGTAATTGTAAACCCTCTGTACAGTATTATCACAATAAAAAAAAAACTTATTTAAAAAAAGAGTCCCAAAATTCTCTTACTCAGTCTGGCTTTGAAACTCAATTCTCAGGTTTCAGCCTCCTAAGTAGCTAGGATTACAGGCATGAGCCACCAACATCCAGCTATTCCATTCATGTCAACATTCAGGCACACACAATACTTACACTCAAAGTTTGTAGAAGCTTTAATCATGATTGTCAAAATTTGAATCAACCAAGGCACTCTTTAAGAGATGAATGGATAAACTACCAGTAGTACTTCTACACAATGAAATATTATTTAATGACAGAAGGAAATGAACTATAAAGATAGTAAATGATGAACACGTTTTACTTAGTTGATGGTCATTCTCAAGAAATTCTCAAGAAATTGTATGACTTCCAGAAAGACAAAATTGACCTGGTACATGCTTGTAATCTCAGCACTTGAGAAGTTGAGGCACAAGGATCCTGAATTTGAAACCAATATATACTACATAGGCAGATACTATATCAAAAGTAGAGAAACCAACAATACAAGGCAAGCACATGAACAAAAGGAAATTAAAGAGCTAGTAAACTCATTAGTGATTGATGAGACGTGACATACATCAGATACATTACCAGATCAATTTAAGTCAATTAAATTGTTCTAATAGTAAAATTGTAATACCTCACATCATACCTTTAACCACACTCATAGCACTTTATAGCATAAAGAACAACATTAATCTTGTAAACATTAATAAAACACTAAACATTTATTCAAGAGATTTTGGAGTTGCTTGGTTTTATGCAGACTGTGTCAAGGCAATCGAATTGTCTATAAATGTATGATAGGCTTATGGCAGTACTTGTGGAAAATATGCTGACTGAAGCAACTTTGGGAATGAGTGAACCCTGTTGGACCAAAGGCAAGAAAAACTACAGTTCAGTATTGTACAAAAGTTGATGAAGTTATTACCTCTTTTGGTATTAGTTGAGACTTCTTATATGCCTATACGAAGGCTGGAATTGAACAATTAAATGAATAGATGACAGAGGGTGGGGTCCAATTATCATACTGTGAATTTAGATATTAGTTAAAAACAGCGAAAAGAGTGCTCTTATCCTTACACTAATGGATTAGTTAGATGTATCAGTATAAACTTATGTTTAGCTGAATATACATGTACTGACACATAGACATGTATATGTGTAGTAGGCATAGGTATGCATACATGAGTTAATATGCCCACATATATTTACTTTCTTGATCTTTTAGTTTCAAAGTCATTCCAGCATCAATACTCATGCATAGACCACTGTATTAGAAACAATGTTATTAGCATTCTTAAATAAAATGAATCATTGGATACAAGATTTATGGGGGCTCTTTATATTGTTTCTTTAATTTTCTTAAATCTAAACTGCTTTAAATATAAAGAATAGTACAGAAATAAGTGATACTTCAAAATAAATTATTTTGATCAGATTGAAGTTACCAGATTGAACTAAATTGAACTGTTTAATTCCCCCTTATGGGAGTGATTTTTGGCTACACCATAAGTGTGACACATTGTTTTGTGTGTGCTGTGGACTGCAATGTGTACAAATATCCAAAGAAATTAAGAAATAAAAATTTCAGAGCTGTAAGTGGTAAAGTCTAGCTTAAATTGTAGGTCTAAGATTTAAAAGATAATTTTAACTATCAAAGGCACTATAGGAGGTTAACAAAAATATATCACATATGTTCTTTTTCAAACCAGCGGTGTTTGAAATTCACTTAAATAGGTGAAATAGTAAATTTCACTAGAGTGAGATATCCAGGTCCCTGCTATGATAGAGCAATACAGAGAGAGCCATGATGTCCCTGCTATGATAGAGCAATACAGAGAGAGCCATGATGTGGACACAAAACAAACAAGATGCATAGTCTAGATTCTGTCCCTTACCTTTCTGCACAAGGCAAGTGCTCTACTACTTGAGCCACAACTCTACTTCTGGTTTTGGTGATTAACGGGAGATAAGAGTCTCTTAGATGTTCCTGCCCAGGCTAGCTTTGAACTATGATCCTCAGCTCTCAGCCTCTTGCATTACAAGGATTACAAACATGAGCCATTGGTAAGATTGTCTTGTTGCAATGTGTTTTAGGAATATTCTCATTGGAGTGGTTCACAAGCAAAAAGTCCTCACCTGTAAGCTAATTTGTGGTGCTTTTTTCACCATTTTAAAATACAGAAGACTGGAATAATGTGATTAGTTCACTTTATAATAGAGTATGGTTAATGCTGCAGCAGTTAACTACCCAATATCTGAAGTACTCTCTCTTAAAAAAATAACTCTAAGTATACATTTCTACACTCAAAGTATTTCAGTAGCAAATATTACAAAATTAGCCAGAACCTCAATTCTAAGCTAAAAATTCAAAAGCTACTTGGAAGATATAAAATATAATAATATTAACTGAATCAAGTGCACTAATGTTAAGTCCAATATAAACTGGTAGCAAAAACTTCCTTATATTTAAACAAATGTTATATTTAAAATAACCCTTGTTTAATGAAAAAATTACTTTAAAGAAATATTGATCCTTGTTTTCTAAAAGAAGAAATAAATAACACAACTCTGGTTGATCCCACAAAAGAGATGATGAGCAGCAAAATAAAGTTAGAAGGGCTTAACTTTAAAACCAAAAGGACGTATTTTCTTTTCGAAAAAAGTGCTCTCAAATAAGAAAAGACTTAAGAGAAAATAATTACCAAGTATGTTAAATTCAAAGGGTGGGTTTTAATTTGTCAAAAAAATGCTGTTTTGTGCCTCTATGGAAATAATCATCCTGGAGAAGAGTCCAATAAATTAATAAAGTAAAATAGAAGAGAAGAAGAAGATTGGGAACTGACAACAAATTGAAAGGGCCAAGTAAAGGAGAGACACCACTTGCCTTTGTGAAAATTGTGAACTGACTGAGCTGACTTTAAAAAATCCAGGACATATGCTTTCACATGTATCAAACAGTTATTTTCCCTTAATGCAAGGTCAGGATTGCATAGGGGGCTCTCACTGTCCATTCTTCTCTAGGAAACAGTAAGATCTAAAGGGATCACTGGAGTTGATGTTAGAATATAGTACCCACAGACGGCAAATCACATGCTCTCAATTTCTAGACAACATGTTTGAGAATTACTCAAGCTGTCTATTTGTAGATTCTTGAGTCTTAATACAGATATACAAATACTGATGGGAGAGACAGAACTGACATCTAAAGTTTTTAAACAATATTTAAGTTGATACTTGGCACACTAAGTTACTTGAGAAAACTTGCTAGAATCAAGTGCTGGTTAGTCTAGAAACTAACCAGATTAGTTAGATTATAAGATACATTAACGGATGAGAACAAAAATCCAAAGCAAGGATTAATGAGCTAACCACTAAATTTACTTATTTACAAAATTAAAGACATGCTTAAGTATATCAAAATACAAATGAAAATTAACAATATAGGGTCAAACCAAAATGGATTTAAGGTCTTTTGAAGAGAGTTTGCTTTAGAGAAGTCCTTCTCTCTCCTTGTCTTCCTAGAAAAAGTGAAGTAATCACTAATAGTAAAGAATTTGAGGTCAGAAAATAAATAAATGCACCCTATCTGTGTTGTCTAACAATCGTAGCTCATTCTTATTGGAAGTCATTGTATGAGCTTCATCATTAAAATGATAACTCAACAAGGAAAAAAAATAAGAGAGCAAAATGGGGAAAAGTGAGGAACAGTATTATATTTTAGTCCTATAAAATCATAGAACAAATACTAAAACCATCAGATTCACTATTTTCCCTATCATATTCTGTTATAGCTTCCTCCATTCTGCTGGCTCCTAACATCACCAAATAGTTTTCACTGTAGGCTCAGGGGGATTTTTGGTTGTTGCTTTGGTTTGGTTGTTTCTAGGTCTAGCTTTCATATATGGTGAAAAAAGCCATATAACATCATTCTGAGTGTGTGTGTGTGTGTGTGTAATTTATATCACTTAACACAAGATATCTTCCTACAAATCACATGGTTCCACTTCTCTTTGTGGTTAATACTATACTACACACACACACACACACACACACACACACACACACACACGCACGCGCACACACACGCACACACACACACACACACAAACGGCTATTGTAAATTGTGCTGCAACAAAATGGAGGATGGACATTTTTATTCTATGCTGACTTTGATTTTTAGGGTAGCTCTAGAGTCATGTAATGGGATCTTACACTAATTTTAGCCTCATGAGGAATATCAGTACTTATTTCCATTGTGGATTAACTAACATACATTTCCACAAACAGTATATAGGATTTCTTTTTCCCCAAATTCTCATGAACATTTGTCATTTGTATTCTTGATTCATTTTAACTGGGATAAGATGGAATCTCAATGTAGTTTTAATTTTCATTTCCTTGCTGGCTAAGGATGTTGAACATCTTTCATGTATTTACTAGCCTTTTGCCATTTTTTGAGAACTAGACAGTCAATTTATTTGGCCATTTATCTCTAAATTTACTTGCTCTTTTTTAATTTAACTTTTGAATTCTTTATACATTTTGTATACTTATCCCTTGCCAGATGAATAGCTAGAAATTATTTAGGCCAAACACTATTATTGGTCTTAATATATTTCCTTTATTGTGTTCTTACTCTTTTGCACTGGACTTACATTCAGATTTAAAGTTTTTCATACTTCAAATCATATTCTGGGAATTATTCCTCAGCTTTGAGTAGATTTTCCATCTCCTTTTTGTCTAGCTGTGTCCTAATTGACAACTCCCTTTCTTTCTGGTCCTGAAAGATGTCCATGTGTAATTTGGTTCTATTTTTAGCCATTTTTTTCTCTCCTCTGACAGTTAAAGATGAATAGATCTCACTTCATAAGCAGGCATTTGTTACTTATTTTGCTATCCTTTGCAAAAGTACTTCAGGATATTAGCTTGGGAAGACATCTGTTATAACAAGGAAAGGTTACCAAAATTTGCGAAATGAATAGTGTATTGCTAGGTTACCCATTCAGATCCCAAAGACCCTAGAGCTTTAATTCTATTGAAAAACTTCTCTCTGACTTGATATGATGTTGGCTGGTTAGTCCTAGACCTATAAAATTATTGCCACTCCAGGGCAGACTGACTTTTACCTTCAAGTGTGTTATTTTTTTAAATTATTTTTTATTGAAAAGGTGATGAGTTAGAGGGTTACAGTTATGAAGGTAAGGCAATAAGAACACTTGTTTTTAATCATTGTTACCCCATCCCTCTTTATCTCCCACTTGCCTCTCACTTTCCCCCCAAGTTGTAATGTTCATATCCAACATAGAATCAAGTGAGTATCAATGTTGCTGCAGTTCATCCATTGTTCTGCTGTTTCTGTTACTCCCTTTCCCTTTCACATATTGCATTGTCTATTATGCAAAACCCGAGGTACAAAAACCTAAGAGAAATGAAGAAAGAAAAAGAAACAATAAAGAAAAAAAGAACGAACTATATACAGGGTCTAATGAGAACCTCTTGTTTCCATAAGTTGTAATTCATGTTAATATGCTTCATTATGTATAGTCCTTTGCACTAAGTACTTGGGTTGTTGAGATCCCCTGTTAAGAACATATTCATATTCTAGTTCTTACAAATGAGGGAACTCATGCAACCTGCTTTTCTAGCATGTTCTTCATGAGCAATTTTAGTAGTTAACTAGCTACTTGAACAGAGTGTGTAAGATAGGTTGAGCAACCACTGGGTGGCAGCAGAAATTTGATAAATACGCTGTATGAATGTAATTTCTTAACTTCTATTCTCCCTAATTTTCAGTGTACTAAGGCACAGCTTATTACAAAATGTCCTTTAATAAATAATATTTATCTGAATTATCACTATGATGTAAACTAGTATATACAACTTGAGAAAAATAAACTTAAAAGAATAAAATTTATCATCTGATATTCTATAAATATAAAATGTTAATTTGATTCTGGTACCATTATAGTTTAACACAGATTATTTGCTTTTGAAAACCTTAGAAATATGCCCCAAATCATACAGATTAAAGTATGAAATGTTGCAGAATTTAGAAAAGAATTGAAAAATAATTCTTCAAAGTTCCAAACCTGGCTTTAAACTTCAACTCTTCTCCTTCTCTCCACTCCTCTCTTCCCCTCCTGTCCCTCTTCCCCTCTTCCTCTCTTCCTTTTCCCTCCTTTCCTCTCATCCCCCAAACAGTTTGCTAAACAGTTTATATGCACGACAACCCTTCCAACAATCTTAGCAAGTTACCACTATCTCATCTTTTCAAACATGCTCAGATGCTCAAATCAATTAGGTCAATTAAGCCATGTTAAATTGTCTATGAGCGTCAAATGCAAATTCAAACAAGCCTTCTGAGTCCTGTGACCTACATTCACCCAGTTCCAGTAATTTGCAAAGCTTTCTGCAGAAACGTAGCAGTCTAGAAAGACAGATGGAGTTTCCTTCCATGTTCAGTAAGGAATTGTATGGTTGGTTACTGGTTTGTGGGTTCCCTGTGTTAATTTAAAATGACAAGCACCAGAAGTAATGCTATCATAGGCCATCATTTATTGAGATACAAATCTTGACTGCATTTGCTATTTGTATTTTAAGCTTTTGTCAACTATAGGTCAGAGAGTAGTATACACATAGTTCAGAGGATTTAAAGAAAACATAATCAAATATTCCACCAACAGAAATATATTCTGCTGACAGTTTTCTTAAAATTTACAGTTACCCTCAGCTACAAGTGGCTCTGGCAAAGAGGCTACCTCTGGATCAGCTGATAAGCTGGTGATGTACATACCCAGAATGACATGGATTACAGTACAAATAGTATAGCCTGAGATACCCAGTCCCCTCAGTAGGCTTAATCCTTATTATTTTCATCTGAAAATGGGGGGAAATACCACTTTAGCTCTCAGACACAGCTTTGGACCTAGAAAGGCTAGATAAAATGATACGTGGGTCAATTACTCATGTTACTTGGTGATGAGTAATTTAACTTTTATGAGAAGTATAAAGGCCAAGAGAAAGTTAATGTTGATTTTCAAGTTAGGCCTTTGTAAATAGCTGGCCGTATCAGTCATGCAAGACCCTTGGGAAATGGAAGGCCTTGATAATTTACTATTTTTCTGTGTCTGACATCTTCCTCACCTTAGAGTGAGAGTAGGAGAATTGAAGACACTCTTATGCAAACTATCTACCATTGCATACCAAATTCCATGACATTGCTTTGACCTCTGTCCAATGTGCATCTCCATTAGCTGTCCATTTGAGCTCATTCTCCACCTACACAGCTTCTTTAATTCTCTAGTAGAAGTTACTACTGGGCTGACAAATACAAACTGAGTGGGGCTTAAACAATTGACAAGAACTTCCTCACATTTCTAGAAGCTGGAAGTCTAAGGGTCAAGGTTCCAAGGTACGTATCTTTTCATGGCGTGCACACATGGCCTACTTTCCACTGTGACCTCATCTGGATTATCTGCCTGCCATGTGTGTGTGTGTGTGGGGGGAGATATGTGTGTGGGGGGGCTTTCTTCTTCTGGTAAGAATGCCAGTTCTATTGAATTAAAGCCACATCCCCGTGACTTATTTAAATTGAATTATCTCCTCATAGCCCTCTTTCCAAATACAGTCCCATTTGGAGGTAGAGTTTCAATGTACAAGTGGGTTAGAGACACTGTTCAATCAATGACACCTACTCAGAAATGTCTTCCCTAGGATGCTCCCATACATCCTAAATTCCACACCGATGCTATTACCTGCGTCCTCACAATAGGCTTTGTTTTCCTTTGCAGCATTGTCTGCTCTCAAAGATCCTGCCTATACTGTGAGTTTTTCTCTTCTCTCCTTTCATTAGAGTAGAAACTCAGGATGTCTGTTCTTCCTGATACCCATGGCATTTTTGGTAGTCTGGCAGGAAGATCAGAATACAAACCTGTGTTGTGTACTCTAATGCACTGTTCTACATTGTGCACTGTGTCTGGAAGCAAGAGTTACCCAAGTAGATGAGAAAACACACTTACTTTTCAGTAGCTTACAGTCCAAAGACACATACAGATCAACAGAAAGAAATGATGGCTCTCTAAGCCTATAAAATACATCTCAGGGCATGGCCAAAATAGAAACTCTGTTGTGCACAGTCCATGGAGATATTTGCTTCCATTGCAGAGACTAACTTCATCAAGTTTGCATAAATCTATTTGCTGAACTATGGACCAGGAAATCAGATTTCCCATTACTAAATTTATCATTCCTTCTTGGCAATATTCATACAAATGAACTGTGCATCCTAAAATAGGTTAAATCTGTGTGTGGAAGAGCATTTTAAATATCCATCCTCATAGGCATGAGGTAAACAGAAATATCTCCTGAGACAATACTTTAATAAACAACCATGCATATGAATTACCAATTACTAAGCTTACGTTTTCATTTCTCATACATTCAATTTATATTCATTTAAAACTTTTATTTAGCTGGGTGCCTGTGGCTCATGCCTGTAATCCTAGTCATTCAGAAGGCTGAGATTTGAAGAAGGTGGTTGAAAGCTATCTTAGGCAGGGAAGTCTGTGAGACTCTTTATCTCCAATAAACCATGCAGAAAAAGCTGGAAGTGGTGCTCTGACTCCAGTGGTAAAGTGCTAGCTTTGAGAAAAAGCAGCTCAAGCCCCAGGACCAGCAAAACACATAAAAAATTAAAAGAAAAAGAAAAAAAACTCACCCAATTTCATTTACTAGCTCTTGGCCACAGATATTTCCATGTGCAAAACGTATTTAGTTTTACTAAGCTGACCATGTTTTAGCATTTTGTTGTTAATTTGAATATGAAATTATAGAAAAAAAATCTTTAACTCAGGTAGAAAAGTGTATATTTTTCTTGCTTAGCATCTAAAAACAAAAGAATATAAATGTACATTAGTACCTCTGACTACCACATTAAGCCTGGTATAAAGCGAGCAGATGCTGCTTTACCTTCCCTGGCAAGTGAGACATGGCAGAGAATCACCATTCTGAAGCAGTTAGGCCATCTGTGTTCTCCAGATGAGCCAAATATGATAACAAACTATTTTTTCCAGACATGAGTTTTTCTTTTTTCTTTCCCAATTTTAAGTGGAAAAAGTATGATTCTCCCAGAGGAACACTTTTCATAAAAACATTCTAATGTACTACATTACTATTTGTGTTTTTATCTTGAATGTGGACAGTCTGGAATTAAACTGTAACTTCAAAAGAGAGCTCTCTTTATCAAACATCCTTCCCTCCTATGTCCCTTCCATCCACACAAAGCTGTTCTGGGAAATATAATGTCCTTGATACATTGGAATAGTATTTTCTGAAAAAACTCCTTCCATCTTAGGAAGATGTGTTGTGGTACAATGCTGATGTACAAAACAATAAAGAATGATAACTTCATTTTTAATATACAAAATCAGGCCCTCAATAAAATACTAGAATACAACATATTGTCTGGATAATGTTGGTGATCAAAATATATGTATATTTGACCCATGTATATGTCAAATATACATATATTTTGAAGGCAATGAATGTGCCTACAAGTATTGAGGGTGAAAAGTAAACTTAATGTTAGAGCAAAGTGAGATGGCACACTTTCCTACACAGAAAGGAACTTAAAGTACTTCCTGTTGGAGGTAAGAAAATAAAATTCTCATTAAATGTAATCTTATTTCATAACACTTTAATTTGGCATCTGGGGTTAGAACTCAGGGTCTAAGGGGCTGTGAGTCCCCTTCTTCCCCCTCTCCCTGACACACACTAAAATACTCAAAGATCAGGTTGTCAGATGGTTTCAAGAGAAATATTCATAAGTAGGAGGTGATTAAAGATAGTATTGTCTTGTGGAGCTGTCAATGAATCATTCTCTGACCTGGAAAGTAACACGGAACCATGCTCAGGCCTGAGGCCCAGCTCTGCCTAGGAAAGCAGGCACAGAATGCTAGGGATCAAACTGTGCAGACACTGTCACCTGCATGCGATTAATAAGAGTACTAGGAATCATGTAATGGACAAGGATTGTTTAGGAAAATGTTGACACAGGTGAAACTTACATTGCTACTATATATCCTGACATTATCTGTTTGCACTAATTTTCATGAAAGACCAGCTTCTCTTTTGGGACACACTGGGAGGTGTCTGAATTTGGTATACATGTCTTTTGGTAGTACTAGGATTTGAAATTATAGCGTTGTACTTGTTTGGCTTTGCTTGCTCATCTGGTGCTCTACCACCTGAGCCATGCCTCTATTCTAGCTTTTTGTTAGTTATTTAGCAGATAGTGACTAGTGGATTTTTCTGTCTTGGCTGGATGCAAATACTCGTTTCAGGCATGTGGTATATTTTGAGTCAGTCTTCTGGCGGCAATATTAGGAGACTAAGAAGCAATACTTGGCAGACACTTTGAACCACCTGTTAAGTTGCATCCTTTAAAAGCAGTATGTGATTACAAATGCTAATTTTTTTTTTGCTGAAGAAAGTGCCTTAAAAACAACATGTCTCCATAAGTGTAAAGAGTTGCTAAGTAAAAATCTTATAAAAAACGAAACCCAGAGCCACAGGCTGTTATCTAGGTGTTTTTCACCATTTCTTATAATAAGAAAATCTCTTGATTTGTCCAGCATGCATTAGGGCTGAAGGACGTCTTACAGGATTGCTAAGTATATTCAGAGACAGCTTTGCTTACAGTCAGGTGTCATATAGCTACATAATTTAGAATTTATTATTTTGAATAAAATAGCAGAATATTCAGCTTTTGTTTTTACATATCAAGTCATCTTTCCCCAAGTAGTGAGTGTGTGGTAACTAATTGCATTGGCAAGTTGAATAAAAAATGTTTGCAGGACTTGCTTTATTGTTCAATTTACACCTTTGGATTAGCTATGATATTTGATCCAACATTTTATTGTTGGTCAATGTGGATGACCATATCTGCTTTTGTAATTGAAAATTTGAAGTCTCAGTGACTAACAACCACAGAAGCCAATTACTTTGATGGATGTGGAAACATTCTCGTCAGTTAATTTGTGCTGAAAGAAGCCCATCCTTCATGAAATAAAGTCGCCACATTTTTCTCCTGTTACTTCTAAATCCCATAAAACCTTTGTTTACAAAGAAAGATGGGTAAATTGAAGAATCAGTACATCAATCATTTGTTCTAAATAGGTTAGATCCTACGAAAGATGTACCCCGTTAATGCAGTACAGTACTAAGTTGTTTATATATGGACTACATAATTGTACCCAATTTATGAGAAATAAAAGAAAGCATTCAGGTCACTTTCAGCAAATACCAGCTTAAGTAACAATGAACTATTTAATTTTACCAAATGGATTTTGCACTCAATACTGCCTGTGGAGAAATGCAAATACTAAAAGTATCTGCAACACTAAATAAAATGAAGAAAGTACCCTAACAGGCGAATAAGCAAAAAAAAAGCACGTAAATGGAAATATCATCATTGTTGGGACAATGATTTGAGAACCAGATATAGAGATTCTCCACTGGCTTACCTAAATAAGGTAGACTTGGCTTTCTAATCATCTTTTTCTTTTTTCTCCCTCCCTTCCCTCTCTTCTAAATGTAAACATCCTCTCTCGCCATCTGGTGGCTAAAGACAACATCTTCCCCGTACATGAAAACAGTTGAACTGTGGGATTTAATAGCCAATTACATTTAATGTTTTCTGTTTTTTTCTTACCAAAAAAGAAAAGATATAGTTATATGTTTAACCTATGGAAAATATAACCAAGACAATGTTGTTCTGATGGTTCACGGTATTTTATTCAAATAACTTGAGCTATAATATTTAATGTAGTATGAAAAAAACTAACCAGAACAATCCTTTTAAAATATCATTTTCTGTACTATTCATTTTGAAAGATACAAGTAAATAAAGCAGTAGTAATCTGTCTGACCAGAAAGCTTTTTATTTTGGTATAAAGAATTAAGATCTTGCGTGGTGCTGGTAGATCACACCTGTAACCTACCCAGGAGCCTGAGATCAGAGGTTCGTTGTTCAAAGCCAGCCTGGGCAGAAAAGTCCCCATGAGATTCTTATCTCCAATTAACCATTCAAAACTGGATGTAGAGCTGTGGCTCAAAGTTGTAGAGGGCTAGCCTTTAGCAAAAGAGCTCAAGTGACAATGCTGAGCTCAAGTCCCTGAGTTCAAGCCACATGACTGACAAAAAAAAAGGAAAAAGAAAAAAGAATTAAGATCTTTATAAAAACAAGGGATCTAAATATAGCTTGAAAGAATAAAGTCAATACAGCAGATCTTATTAATATTAATGAAGTTTCCACTTTAGTTTTTACCAAGTTGACAACATATACTGACAGATTTAGGAAAGCTAATATAACAGAACATGGTCTTTTCCTCTATTTTCCTTTAATAAAATATTCAATGTATTATTATGTATCTAAACCACACTTCACTGAAAAATTAAAAATGACAATTACTTCATGTTTAATTTCTTTATTTTCTCCAGAATACTTTTTATATTGAAGCCCAAATTGTTACTTTGAGAAAGGGATAAACAGAGAAACATGGTGACAAAACATTTCATTTCTTTTAACTTATGGTATTGTGAGCAGTCACTTTTGTAGGCAATACTTATTTTTTTCCTTTGTAGAAAAGAAGAAATAAAAACAAACAAACAGCACCGTTAAAGAATACATGATCCCTGAATTCTAAACAAAACACTGTCTAAAAAGTTTGTAAATGCTTGTTGCACTCAGTCACATTTAGTCAGGTATCAAAGCAAGCATAACAGTATTAAATCGTCTCAGTCTTATTGAATTAAATACTCCTCCTTCTGAGGATTTTACACACCTTTCTGAGTTTTTTTTTCCTATGGGAATAATATATATTCTTTGGTAGAGGACTGAAGGAGGGTTTCACTTTTCTGTATGGTGATATAAAATACCTACATATGTTCAGTGCCCTTGCCCTCAATCTGTGTTTGCCAGGCATGTTATGTTTGGGTTGATTTCACATTTTGCTGTTACACTGTAGGAGTAATCCCGCCTTTAAAAAGGCATTACATGGCTAATGTCATACAGATGTAAACATTCAAAATACTGACCGAAAAGAAAAAAAAAATAAATGCACACAAACACACATTTACAAAAACATAACGAAAATATACATGAGATTAGGTTTGCAACAAATGGGGTAAAAACAGCTTTACAATAATGGCAACCAGATAAAGCACTTTCTTTGAACAGTACAGGGATGACAGACATATCTCTATAGTCTAAATTATTCTGCAACTATCCACTAGAGTACAAAGCAAAATAGTATGTGTTATAAAATAAAAAAGCAGCTCCTGTATAGTTTTTTTTTTTAAAAGCTTTTTGTGAAAAAGCATGAGGACCGAAGACAACTGGATTTGTATAATCAGTGACATTTTGGCTACATGGGCCCCTGACAGTCTGATGACTCCTTGTTGTAGGACTCTTCACATTGTTCTGGGCAACACAGATGGACAGCTAGTTTGAACTCTGTTCAGAGGGAATCAGTCCCTGAGGCAGCTAGCAGGCCTCACCACCACAGCCCCAATGCATTCAAGTCCCTATACTAAGGTTTAGCATGAACATCCACAACAATTAAAAACAAAAACTCTAGGGCTTCACCCATACCATTGAGAAGGTACGAAAGCAGAGGCCACAGCCAATTCCTCCTTTGCAATGATGCAAGTATTAATCAAAGAAAGGGGTTCCAGCAACTATTATCTTGACTTTTAACTTCACTATAAAGCACCATTGGAAACAGCTTGTTTCTGCATATTACTTTGAGCTAAGAACTTCCAAGGTCTCGAAGTCAACTATAATTTCTACAGCTCATCCCAGAAACACACAACACCTCAAAGTCTTTATAGCAACCGGGCTCAACGTTACAGGCTTGTTTTCAAGTTTCTACTTCAAAGCAGACCTTAGCAGGGAAATATTATATATATATATATATATATATATATATATATATATATATATATATATATATATGCTGTGTTCACCACCATTTCTGCTATTCTTGCTTTGGGGAAGGAAAACATTTTCCTTTTGAAAATGAATTTGCACCAGAATGCTCTTATTCACATGCCCATTCCTTACTTAAATGTCTTTATACACCTCAGGCAGGAATATGCATATCATGTAGAAGGGGGATTAGGGATTTGCAGTATCCTTTCCTTTCCCTGTTCCAAAAGTGCTACTTAGGGAAATAAATCCTTTGTGATTAAAAAACAAAACAAAACAAAATAAATGTTTACATGTGCAAGTTCTAATCCTGACCAGGGATATAGGAGTATCCCATCATCAAGATGCTTACAACTGAAATTTGCACTTTACACCACAATAATCATGTACTAAATAACATAGTCTATTTGCACATAGGCAGACACATGTAGAAATCAGGAAACTAGGAACCTACTCATCTAGTTCAAATATATTGGCTTTGATATATTTATATATAATATTGAATGAACACCTATAAAATACCTGACCCACAATTTACTTCGGAATTTCTTTTATTTGTTTTAGCCCAAAGATGAATATTCATTTTTTTCGGGATAATGATATGAGGACAATCAGATTTTGAAAGGGCACCGAAAAGAGCAAAGAGACAGAAAAATGATGTTCTTTGGACTTGGGTGATAGAATCCATGCACTATCAACACTTGGTTCTCCAATTCAGCATGTGAAAAAATCCAAACATACAGAAGGACACTTTTCGTTATTCCCAGTAAGCATTTTGCAGGCAGTGTTCAACAGGGATGGAACTGACAGTGAGCTCAATATCACATCAGCCTCAACTGTTCTTCCAACATGTGTCTGTTACTGGTGTGATAGTTTTCAATCTGCTGGTGTAGGCAGTATCTGACAATGGAGTAGCAGCGATTGAATTTGGTTGAATTTGGAAGAAGTTGGCATGCAAGTGTCTATCGTGTTGTGAAGATAAGAGCATGATCTTCAAAATTTAAGATGAAATCTGAGCCAAGTCAATCATAAAGACATCGTTGATGAAAAACAAAAACAAAAACACCATCCATGTACAATCTGATGCTCAGTTAAACTAAGAGTCCGTGGGCACTTACATTGCACTCCTTGGGAAGAGCTGGTTACGTACATTGCTACCTTTCTCAGTCATTAATTTTGTTGATTTAAATGTGAAACACAGAAGAACTCAATCACCAAGTCATAGCCAAAGACCAGGCAGGCCTTTCTTTGCTTTGCTTTCTTAAGACAAAGTATCTTCACTATCTGCAATTTGTAAATAAAAATGGTATCTCTATCGATTAAAGAAAAATTTGGCAATATTACAATAATAAATAGGAAAGAAAAAAACATACACCATAGCTTGTTATTTACCAAGATAAGACATCCAAGTGTTTTTGTTGGTTTCAGGAATGTAATTTTTGCTCATTCCTGTTAACTTTTAAAGACAGCTTTTTAGGGAATGCCAAAAAGTTTACATTGACTAAAGTGATCCCATGTGAAAGTATCTGCTAATCTTACCTTGGATATAGATGATTTCCCCCACTTTTAAAAAGTTCTACGGCCATGAGCAACCAGCGGGTTAATGGCACTCCATATTTCGTGCTCTGTAATCTGAAGTTAAGTGGGCGAGGTTTTGTTGGCTTTCATCTTCCCAGTGTGTGTGGTTTGTGTGTGCTTTTGAACTTCTTTTTGGGAATAGAGCCTCCAGAACTAGCAATAGGGTGGCCCAAGCATATGGAATGTTGCTCAACTACTCAACGCTTGGACTTTACTGGATAAACTCTGAAGATAAATGCCAAAGATGCAGTATCCCTTTTTCAAAAGTAGTTCCAACCCTGCCTCTTGCACCTAGATATGGGGCACAAAGCAAATTATGCAATAATGCATCTATTTTTAAAGGCTGTAATGCAGACTGAGACTCCAGGGCTGGGAGGGATGTGACATGGTTCAGAAAATTGTCATGCTTAAGCCTTCTGCAGTTCCTTTTGCCATCAGGGACACTAGTGCAAAGAGATGGGTGACCCCTGAAATGCTAGAGGATAGTATGCAGTGATATCATTAATAATCTTTAATTATATATGTGGTCATTGAATTGCACTGAATAGAATGTCTAATATTTACATTCTCAATCCATTTATGCATGCATATGACATTTTGATTGCTTTTACTTTCAGGGCATTTTTTTTTCATATTTGCTCTTCAAAGCCATCCATGAAGCTCCCAAATCTTATGGATTTATGGTCCTTCTTTGGCCAAGGATTCTTATACTAACTGGGGATTAAGGGCTGGAACCAGAATATTGGTTCCCCGAGGCCCATGATACAATTTCAGATGTAGGACACATTTCACTACAATCTGTGTACAAAATCCAAGGTAAATTCAGATTTTTCTGCCAGTCTCTGAGAAAGTGTATTAAGAAGGGAGGAATGAGAACAGGGACAGTTGGTTTCATCGATGGCATAACTCCTTTAATGTACCACTTATGATATGAGTAAATACAAGGAATCACACACTTAACTTAGATTCCCCATTCCAAATAGGACTTAATCATTGTAGTCATGGCAGGTCCAAGAAATGTCACTGTAAAAAACACTTGTCGTGATGGTAAATTTATAGAAAAAAAAATGTGTGATCAACATTAGTCATTTTTATTGTTCTCTTTCTACACTTGCAGTTCTGGTGATTAGACAGTTTAAAAATGTCCTTTTTCTAGTTATACCTGGGCAAGAAAAAGGCAAAAAGGAAATGGGGCAGTGACCTGTATACAAAAACTTTCCAAAGGTTGGAATGGCAACTAAACATGTAAAGGGACATGCTGTTGAGCCATTCAGATGGGATATCTCCTCCCTTTCTGAGAAATGCAAGAACATAATAGCCTAGAGAAGAAATGATAATCTGTTCCAAAGTAAAAAATAAATTAGCATACAAGCCACTGCAGTTTCAATTTGCTGTTGTTGATGCTGTTTGGCTTTTCCAAGTTGAAAAGGGATACTGCACCTTTCACTCAGCTCTTACCGTACAACCAGGCAAGCTACACAGAGTTTTGAAGGACCTATGCAGTCATCATGGCAGAAGGCTCCACAGCCTTTGCACACGATCATGGCTTTGAGCCGGCAAGAGCATTTCAGTTCCAACTCATCTGCATTGCTGCTGTCCGCAAAGTTCTGAACGGGCATCTGAGCATTTGGACCAGGCAGGGCTGTGCCAGGACTGGAGCCACTTCCCAAAATCCCAATGGACTTTTCAATTGCGGACGCTGCCCTTTTGAAGCTTGTGCTCCCAAAGTGTATTGTTGGATAATTTCCACAGAGCTGCTGTTGCTGTGGCACCTGCATTTTCTGAGCAGCTAATTGGGTGAAAGGCTTCTGTGGCTCAGAAAGCAAATAGGAAGAGAAATCTGCATTTTTTAGCGCAAATGCTTTTAACTGTTCTTTCATTTCATTCTGGTCATAGGAAACTTGTTTCATGCCCAGTTCACAGCTGCTGCTTAAACCTTCCTCAAAAGAAAGTGGTTCTGATTTTATATTGCTACATATGCCCGTGGACTGTGGCCAACTAAGTCTCTTAGTGGTTTCCATGGTAACTGGAGGTTGCTTTTGATCAGATGGGCCTTCAGCATTGGGGAGAGGTGGAGGTAGTGGAGGTGGAGGTGGAGGAGGCGGGGGCAAGGCCAAGGGTGGAGGGGGTGGGGGTGGAGGAGGTGGGGGTGGTGGCAATGGAGGATGCACTAGGGCTTTGTTAGGCATGGCATGTGCAGCCCCTCCCACATCCTCAGCTTCTTTTGTGGGTATATTGGGTGATAGCATATTGGCTAGCCTTAGCTGGTGAGATGCTGATGAAAGACCAACTTCTCCCAATCCCTTTTGTTCAAGATGCCTATTGAAGGCAAATGTATTACAACCCACTGGAGTCTTAGAAGAGGACTGTAATAGAGCTGCAGTGGGAATGGGGCCCCTGGCAGCCATGGGCATTTGGTAAAACTGCTGCCTGTGTGAGGTACCGGCATCAGGGTGGAAGCTGCCATTTTTGTCAACATGGAATAGGTTCTGCTGGAAGCTGCATGCAGGGAGCAGCCGCTTTTGCTGTTTGACCTCGGGGCTGTGGACAATTCTGCTCTGCACGGAGTGCTTGTTGATCCATTCTTGTTTAAATGGCTGGCTGTGTCCTAGTGGAGTGGTGCTGGGGTTTAGAACACAGGCCACCCCTTTCACATCAGTGTCCACCAGTAACTTCCCTGGCTCACATTTAACTTGAGTGTGTTCCCCCACAGTCCTGGCCACTCTCTTTTTCGGATGGTTTTCTCGCTTTCTCATTTGGAGTGGTGCAAGAGTCCCTGCCAAGTAGCCCTTACCATCTGGATTTGGGGAGTTCAATGGCGCTTCAATGATGTTCCTCTCCGGGGCTGTTTTACCCACTGAGGTAGTCTGGAGGGGTAAAGGAAGCCTGTTGATTTCAAGCTTGGCTCCCAGTCTGGGCTGTGGCAACACTTTTTCCAAAGGCAGGTTGCCCTGCAGTAACTGTGTCACCAGGGGGTTGTTGGCCTCCACAGATGACAGGCGGCAGCTTGAGCTTCCTGCACTCGGAACTCTTTTCAGGGTGTCTGTGGCCAAGGAAATCACCTCTTCCATGGGACTCGAGGTGGAAGCCTTCAGGGCCTGTGTTTGTGGTCCACTAGAGGCCACCTCAGCAGCTGGAGGAGGCAGCTCAGGGCTGGGAAAGTCTTCTGTGTCCATTCTGAACCCCTTTTCCATTTCATGAGGTTCGGATTTCACAGGAAGAGTGACACTGGTTATGAGACTCCTGGAGTGAAGTTCTGACATGTGTGGATAGCTTGCGTGTTCAGCTTTGATTGCCTTTGGACAGCTCTGCTCTGGATATTCTTTCTGTTTACTGGCGCTGGAGTGACCAACCAGAGGTTGTCCTGCGCTCCTCATCCCATCCTCATTCCAGCAAATCCGGTTTCCTTGGTTATACTGACTGCTACAGGTTGTGTCTGCTTCACTCTTGAAAGTGGTAGTGTTTCGTGCCTGCTCAGCAAAGCTTTGACTAGGAGTCGTCACCTCATTCAACTTCTCTGGAATGACGAGGGGCAATTCTCGGATACTGGGGCAGGGGCCCTGCAATGTTTTACAGTCTTGTTTGGCTGTGGAAGCACCAATGAAAGCAGAAGTGGGATCAACACTTTCATTTGTTACCTGCTCAGGCCTGCTGATCACGGACACCTGAGGACATGCCATGGGTTGTATGGATACTTCCGTCCTCACCGACCTGCTCTGCAGGTCCAAGCTGGCCTCGGTACTTTCAACGGAGACAGTCAGAGACAAACTGGAGGTCAGGGTGGTGCTGTGGTCAACGATCACTTTGCAAGGTATGGATCTGTTTATGGCTGCTGGTGCAAAGCCCCCTGGTGGCTGTTGAGGTTTTCCAGAGTTGTCTGCCCTATTTTGAGGCCCTGAATTTTTGTCCATGCTCTCAGCACTTAACTTGGGAGGACTATCATAAGAGTTTATAGTTAGCATATTTCCAGTAAACATTGCAACAGGTGGATGTACAACCAGCGGGTCGGTGACTGCCAGTGAATCACTGCTGCTGAGGGTGGTTCTTACAGTGGTTCCCACGGATATGGTAGCTTGTTCTTCACTCCCAGGCATGGCTAACTTCTCAGGAGGGAATCTGTTGTTAATTCCTGTTGGGGGAATCAGGACAGAACTAGTGGAGAGATGGTTTGGCAAGGTATTTCCAATGGAGGGAGTTGGCACAGAGGTGTAATGACTGGAGACTAAGTTAGTAGGGTTGCTGCTTGCTAAAAGCATGGGTTTATCATCCATGGAGCTTGACAGACCGGCACCTTCTGTTGTGGCTGGAATGGAAGTGCTGTCAATACATTTTGGTATAATGGCTATGCATGAAGTGTCCGTTCCCTGGATGGTTTTTAACATGTTTATATTACAAGCAGAAATGGTTGTGTTTGCACTGTCAACAGACATTAAGACAGAGGATTTGTCAACAGGACTCACAAAGGGATGTTCTTTAATTGTTCCCGACATAGCAGTGCTGCAGACAGACACAGGGACAGAATTTTTATTAAAAAGTATGGGCACACTACTATTTTCAGAAGAGGTAGATGAAACAATTTTCTCAGATAAATGTGATATGGGGATGTTTTCTTCAGAACTGTGCACAGATAAGTCAGTGGCAGTTTCTGGAAGTGGAGTTGGGTTAAGAGGCTGCTGTAATACAGTGGGGATCTCCCGAAGGTGTGTCGACTTGTTGCTAGGAGATCTGCAGTTTGGATTGACAATAATGACACCAGTGGAGCCTTCCATTTTTGTTTCAGGGTTAGAAGTGACTTCCAAATTTGGAGGTCCTTCCTTGGAGCTAAGTGGAGGCAACCGGGTCTCTTTAGTGGTCGGGAAAAGGTGGGCTCGAGCTTGATGTTTGGCAAAGAGCTTAGCCTTGGTCTGCTCTTTGATATGGGCCAGGGTTCTTGCTTTGCTGCCTTCTCCGGGGCTTCCCATAGCTCCGGAGACAATGCTGGCCGCAGCTGCTGCTGCAGCAGCTGCAGCAGCCTCGCGCTGGGCCCGGGCTTGTTGGGCCCTGGCTTTGATATCAGCGAGGGTTCTGGCTCCTGTGTTCCTTCCTCCACTGACAGATGTGCTAGTGGATGCTCGAGACTCTGCTTTGGAGACTGGTTGGCTCTTGATAATAAACGGTGGTCCAATTTTGGAAAGCTGGATCTGAAAGAGGTAAGAATGGAAAGATTAAGTGTTTCCATAAACATGAGCCATGAGGAGGAAGTAAAAATTAGGTGGAAGAAGATGCTGTCTTCTCTTATAATTGGAATGAACTATGCCTCAACCCCTCACAGGGCATTTAAGATTAATAACAGGTATAGTATGAAGTTAAGTCAACCTTTTAATCTCTAGAAACCTCAACCACTAATTTTATTCAGCCAGGAAGTACTATGTTTCCTTAAATGTCATAAAAATGAGAATAGAACCCATGCTTTTTTTTTGTTGGTCATGGGGCTTGAACTCTGGGCCTGGGCACTGTCCCTAAGCTCTTCACCTCAAGGTGAGTGCTCTACCTCTTGAGCCACAGTGCCACTTCCAGTGGTTTATTGGAGATCAGAGTCTCATGGACTTTTCTGCCCGGGCTGGCTTTGAAATGTGGTCCTCAGATCTCAGCCTCCTGAATCCTAGCCTCCTGCTAGGATTACAGGCATAAGCCACTGGCACCTGGCAATGCATGCTTTTTAAAAATGAGGCTAGTCAAACATATTTAAAGATATATCTGTTTAAAATAGCCTCCTTAATGAAATGGAAACACACACACACACACACACACACACACAGACACACACACACACACACAACTGGGATGCTTATTCTGTTTGAATTTATCTATCTTAATTTGACCCAAAGAAAAAGCACTCGCCAAAGGAATATAAGACCACAATTCTCATTCTGGGTTTGGAAACAGATTCTATGTGGTCCTAGGCAAGTTGCCTGCATGCTTCAGTTTCCAGGAACTCTAGGAGCCAAGGATTATATAGTTGTCTCAGTTCCCATACCAACTAACATGCTAGTTTGTACATGTATAAGGAGCATACTATTCTTGTCACTCAGTTGTAAAATGAAATGAGTTATTTATGGTCTATTTCCTTCAATGGAGCTATTATAAAGATAGAATGAGGCTATATTCGTGAAAGGGTACTGCTTTCTAAGGGGGTTACATTATCATTATATTTTCATAAAAGCAAGGGTAAATCTGAGTTTTTTGTTCTTCAAATTAAATATGGGTCAGGCAGTTTCATTTGATACTGATATTCCACTAGCCTTGAATTCTGTATACATCCTAATCTATACTGGTCACCTACATATGATAGGAAAGAGATTCATTATGTCAGCAAATTCATGAGACACATATACATACTTAGACTATTACCACTTGACACATACTATAGCATTTATTTCCATCTAGAATTAGGTTTTGGACACCAGACAGATGAGCTTATCTTTCTGAGCAACCTTCTTTCTTATTTTCCAAAAGTTTCTGAAGCTTAACCTTTAATCTATAGCTAGGAGGATGTGAATTTGGCAAGAAGATTCTATTTTTCCTTTAAAAAATTCCCATTGTCGAAGAAAATAAAACACATTAAAATTAAACATAAATCTCTTTAACCAGGAGCTTAAGGGAAACATCCAATGTCTACTTAGTATCTGTCTCTTTAATTTCAATGTAGTCTAGTTACAAAGGTCTTATCACTTTGAAAACAAATCTTTACCACCAATCAGGCTGATCTTTAAAACACTTCCTCTGGGACAGATGTTTGTATTTTTCTATGTTTCAGAAAGTAAAATGTATGTTTTAAGTTGAAATAGATTGTTCATCTTTTTATATGCTGACTTTCTCAACAGCTGCTCTATTAAATAGAAAAACTAATAGTGACATTCTTAAAAGTCAACCTTGTAGAGATAATGAATCACCTATGACATTGATACAAAAGTACAAAATAAAGAGAAAGTTATTTTTAAAATCTTGAAGTATTTATAATTTGGACAAATCTTGTAATGGTAAAATAATCCACTTTTTATGCCTACAAATGCAAAGAGCTTAGATAAAAGCACCAAATAAACATCAGTGTAGAAAAAAATTAATTAAATGAAAGTTTCTTTATTTAACTTTAATTTTCAGTTTATTCAAACAGGTCATATTTATATAAAAGATTTGTTTCTTGAAATGTTTGTCCATAAGGCTTTTAATTTTGTGGATTTAAAGACTTCATTATTATCTTGGGAATTAAAAATAAGATATATATATATATATATATATATATATATAATTTATCTATAGCACTTTCCCTCAGATTTCATAAGGTGACTTTCAATCATTTATTCAATAAATATTTAATGAGACTCTACCACAAGCCAGGACCTCTCTATTAGGTGAAAATGGTCTTTAGTAACTTTTGGAAAAATTAATAAAAGTTTAATATATAATGTATATAATATATAATGTGTGCATATATAATATAATGTATATATAATATAAATATAGGTATATTTCACCTTCATTTCCTAGAGCTGGTTTCTGGCTTTTGTCTACATTTTATAATCCTACTACATTTTATAATCCTCTGAATTATTTTATCTCAGTTTTCCAAGGTGATGTAGATCACGATCTGCCCCTTAGAATCCCCAAGTTTTTTGGTGGTTTGTAGGTCTTTCTCCCCAGTTTTTTCCCCCTTTAAATACTGATACCCAATTATATGCATATCTCTAAACCTCTCAATGTATGTATTTTAAAAGTAAAAAGTAACATATACAATTAGATTGGGTAGTAGGAGGATACAATTATAAAAGGATAGATAAGTAAGCTTGGAAGAAGAAAATAAAATATTATTCTTCGACGATAACTTTCTGAATAGGAAAAGCCTATCCATGGAGTTGCCTTGTTTCATTATTATTAAACTAATTACTACTGGTAATAGTACTGTACCTTGAGAGGGGGAACCCTGGGTTCCTCTCTTGGAGGCTGCTCTTTCTCGGCTGGGCTGGTGTTTGGAAGGTTCCGCACTGGCTGATCATCTTCTATTCTGGCTCTCTTTTCCTTACAGATTCCAAAGCTATGCTGCTCTGCAGTTTTCCTCTTCGATATCTCTGATTCTCTGCTTTCATTTCTTATCCCATCAGGTGACTTGGAGGGTTCTGATGACTTGGAAGGATGTGAAGTCTCTAACCGATTCTGTGTGCTTCCTTGCTTATGGATTTTATTTCTTGAGCCTTCTGCAAATGAAGCCTTATCAACAGATGGGATATACTGCTTGTCCTGGAACTTGACCGATGAAAGCTCATTTCCCTTAGTCTCTGGCTCTTCAGAAAAGACAGATAATTCCAACGGTGAGGAAATTCCTTTCTTTTCTGTTCTTTGAAGGACAGTATGATTTTTAACTTTCATCATTTCTGTAGGAGGAAGTTCTGGGATTGAAGAAGGGTAAGGCTTCTCAATTTCAACATGAGATTTACAAGGCTGCTGACATGGGGGTTTGTTGTGCAATTCTTCAGCTGGAAATGCATCAGGAGTAATGGAAGAAGAACCTATTTTGATGGGTTCAGGGGTGTTGGATAGAGGCCTCTGCTGGGAGATGAGGCTCTCTCCTGGAGAGCTGACAGGGGCAGAAGTTTCATCTTTCTGTGGGGAAAGAGCTTCCTCAGATATGGAAGGTGACTTTCTCTGTTGATGCATCATTCTTTCGCTCATGGAAGAATTAGAAACGGGGGAAGTCTCTGTAGGAATTGGAAAACTGGATACAAAAGCAGTCTCAGAGTTGAGAAGCATGGAAGACACTGAAGATGTTTCTGATGTCAAAGGCAAATCAGACATTGGCGATGTGTCTGATGTTAAAGGCAGGTTAGATACTGGTGACGCTTCTGATGTTAATGGTAAGTTGGACATCAGAGATGCTTCTGATATTTCAGGTGAAGTGGATACTGGAGATATTTCTGACATTAAAGATGCATGAAGCCTTTCATCAGTGGGATTCCTCTGGTTATATTTGTCTGTATTTTCAGTGCTGGACACCTCAGAGCAAAATGTTGTTTCGAGAGAGGCTTGTGTACATGATTCTTCAGACATGGACTGGGCTTCCCCACCTGGAGATGGAAGGCTGGTACATGCTCCCTCTGGGCTCTCTGAAGAAAAGGAAGTTTCAGAGATACAAACCTTTTCAGAAAGCTGCTCATCGGGATCACTCTGTAACTCCATTTCTACAGCAACTCCTTCAATTGGAAACTGGCTTTCTAGAGAAGATGACCCTGGTTTTATTTTTAGAGTATTGGTCTCTAGTGCAGTTTCTGGTTCTTTCTGTTCTGCATCACTGACATGAGTCACAGATGATGTAGAAGGAACCAGAGAGTCACAGACTTCCAGTTGATCAATAACAACTGACATTTCTTCCTGGGGACATTCTGATTTTTCTTCAATCTTAACTTCAATATGAGGCAAGGTTTCTAAAACATCATTCATTATAACACAAGATTCCAAGTTGTCTTCAGGAGCTGCTATTTGGGGCTCTTCATAAGATGTGGCTGGACTTTCAGATTCCTCAGTAAACTCAGTTATTGTCTTATGATTTTCTTCTTGGCACTCACAGATGCTAGTCTCTACCTCTTCTGCGATTTCCTCCTGAATCACAGACTCCTCAGGGATCAAGATATCTTCTGATTCTAACTCTGCCATGACATCTTTAGCTGGAACCTCTACCATAGGACAAAGTGTAGCACAGAAATCAGGCTCGGAGGATGCAGAACTCTTCATGCTTTTGGATGGCTGTTCTTCCATGGGGTTCAGTACAGAAGACTCTGAAGGGCAAGTGGTCTCACATGTGGAATTCCCTTCACCTCCATCACTGTGTGGTCCAGAAGTCAGCTTCATAGACTCCTCTCTTGACATGCCCAATCTGAAGAGAAATTAAGAGTGTCAAATTATTGTTCAACCAGAAAAGAAGAAAGGCACAACTGGAATCTCTCACAAAGATAGTATTTAATAAAAAAATAAAGATAACTAATTAATCTTCTGATCACTACACAGCATGATTAATTTATGAAAATTTGCAGTTTGTAGTTGATATGTAGTTTCTCTACTGTTTTATAGTTATAACTCAGAAAATAGTCTACTTCTTATTAAGAAAGTCACAGATTATTATTTGTTAAGGAGATATGAACCACACCAAGTATTAATAAAAGGTATATGAAAGTTACAAGTAATAGGATATTAGAAAATATAACTCAAAAGGCAATAGAAAATATGACTTAATTTTTTTAAATCAGAAAGTAGAAAATGCTCTTCAAACAGAAAATTATGTTAACTTTAGAGGATGCAAGAGAGGCAAATATAAATCAAAGAAAGATGAAGGAAACATATCCAATGCCGAAACTGAAATGACTTCTAAAGATTGGTTCTCTTAAGTCAACCTAAGTAATATTTCTCATCCACCTTATTTTTAAGCATAAATTAACAGTACAAAGGTTTTTTATTGTGATATTTGTGAAATGAATATAATGAAATTTGACAAATTCACCCAATCTATAGTACCTTTTCCCTTTGGCCCTTTCCTTCTTGTTAAGATGTTTTGGTGAGTTTTACTGTGATGATTTCAAGCAAACATGAGGTGTACTTTATAATATTCACCTACCCCCATCTTCAAAATTCCCTTTCAACAATTATGACATATTTTTTGAGGTCTAGATTCTATAGATAAGCAAAAGTTACACTATTTATCCTCTTGAGCTTAGTTTATCATCTTATTTAGGCATCGTGTCAAACAACACAGTATGAAATTCTAATAAAGAACAATAAGACATATTTGGGGTCATCCAAGTTTCTCTACATGCTTAAATTTGTTTAAATCAAGACTTTCAGATTTATTTAAATAGATCTTTCACTGTAAAAATCTTGCATGCAAGACAGTAGAGAAAATTCAAGACATAATCTAGCCTAGTATTATGTTGTCAGGCGAAGCTAAACAGAATTTTAACCAAGTGTACTGTAAATCGCTGGGTTTTTTTTTTTTTTTTGATTTGTTTTGTTTTGCTTTTGTCACATTGACTTGCAGTATCAGCATCAGATGGCAGAGAAGTGTGCTGTTCTAAATGAAGTCAAATTAGGACACATGCATTGACAAACACTAAACATTTTCCAAAGAAAGAAATACAGCTATAATAGCATTGATACAGAAAAGATCTCAGTTAAATCCACTTCAACCTTTTACTTAAGAAAAATCCTTAAAACAAAAATGAAATAAAATTAGCCACACTTTTTGACTGTTTATTGCTGTCATTAAAATTCTGAAGGTTCTGAGATTATACAAGGTGATGCTTCCATGAATTATTTCTTTCTTCTCAATTTTCCCTACATCCAAAATCCAAAGTAACTATATTATAGTGAGAGAGAAAGAACAACTACATTACAGATAAAGCAATGTGATAAACTTGAATGAGGTCTGGGGACTGGGTCAGGAGAGATAAAACTGACACTAATTTTATCCCTATCTAGGTATAGAAATCTAGCCATGAGAAGCAGAAGTTCTATTGTTTGGCTAACAATAATATCAAATAAATAAAAACACTGCTCCCAATGTTGGCTTTCACAACCAAGGAAGAAGGGCTACCTAGCGGTCTTCAGCCTTGTCCTCCTTTCAGTTTGGGTTGGAAAAAGTATCTAAAATGTAGACTCCTGGGTTCATCTCCTACAGATTCTCAATAATTACATCTTGATGGGTTCAGAAATTTCCTCTGTAGCTTTACCATTTCTAACTCAGATTTTGATAAGTTTGTAGTGATTCTATGTGAATGCAGATAATAAGCCTGCATAATTTTTCGGTTTTTAAAAGAAAATATACTAACTAGCTCTATTCAATTTAACCTAAATATAGGTTTGTGTCCAGGAATCCTGATCAAGCACCCTCAGGAATAATGCTAGGGAGGAGCTTACATTCTGAGAATGTAATCCCTTCAATGTACAACTACATTCCCTGAGGAGATCTGCGTGTGCCTCCTGGCAAAGTGTTTTCCCCTGGACAGTAGAAATTTTGTAAAACGAGGTTCCAAAGCCCAAAGTTTTGATACCCGCACCCATGTCTCCACCTTTAACACAAAACAACACTGTTTAAATCTTAGCCAGAAAGCAGGGGATGGGGTGGGGTGGGGGTTAAAGCCAAATTTCTCTACTATGGAGGACCTGGAGTTACTGTCAGTATCTCCTAAACATCTCCTTTCTTAGAGATCAGATTTTGTGAGACATCAATTCTGTACAAGCATACTGTATTTCCAGTAAACAAGCAGCGGTGAAAATGCTGCCATGCTAGTTCAGCTAGTAGCACACTACATGTGGTTGGTACTTAAACAAAGGAACAGTACATGCACATACACATATAAATGAAAACCAGGCTGCACTTGAAACAGAACACCGATAAAGTAAGGGATAATGACCCAGGATTTCCCTAACACAAGAGCTAAACAAATAATAAATTGGCTATGTACAATCAATATGTTTGGAGAGAATGTGAGACTTAAATATGTGAGTAAAACTACTTTTCTTTACAAGATTCATTAAAGGACATAGTTGGCTAAAAAACTAGGGGAATTTTGCAACAACAAAAAAAAAACTACTTATGAATGCCAAAATTGACTTCTGTAGGATTTCATGTGCTATTTTCAGTCTAAAATGAATTTTCATGAACAAGTTATAAACCTTTTAAAATGCATTTTTAAAAATTTAAGTGCTGATATGCCACTATAATTTTACCCACAATTTCTTACGCTGAGGGACTATTGCCTTTTATCACAGGTTTATTAAGTTTTACAGCATATGAGTGTGCCATGTGAAGCAGGGAATTACATTTTCATTTCCTTGTAGGAGAAAGGAGAAAAAAAATGCTCTCATACTTACTTTTCCCCATAAAACCTCTCAAAGAATTTTTCTTTCCAAGGCTCTGTTTTCTTTTCCTTCTCAATTTCTTGCCTTATTCGTAATTGCATTTCTGGGGTAAACTCTCCTAGAAAGAAAATGGTCGATGAATTGAATAAAAATACTCACCTCTTTTGCCAATTAATAAAGAAAACATGTAATTCATTTGAGTAGAATTTTACAGATATTGATGTTAAAAGGGATGACTAATGATAATATTTCTACTGCTCTTCTTTTATGAACATCACTCAAATAGTCATTTCATGTTAGATGAACTCTAAATCATTTAGCAAATGTATCATATGTTAGGACCTGCAATGGAAGTATGTATATCCACTGCTGTGAAGAAAATCTGTCTGGTAAGAGTAGAAAATACATAAATGCCTGTGAAATAATGTCCACACAATGCGTAAGTAAAAAAAAAAAATGCATGAAACAAGAGTATATAGAGAAATGCACTTAATTCTGTCTAAATCAATTAAAGAAGTTTACCTACAAGAGTTGATTCATGAGTTAGCTTTTGAAAGATGATTAAATTACAAGACACAGGAATATGAATATATTTATATTCTTTTGAAAGCCCACTAATGAGCAGGGCACAGAATTAAATGAAATGGGAAAGGAAGGGTAAGGCCAATTACCCAGTTATGATTCAAAAAGAGATATGCATACCCTACAAGAGATAGAAAGAAAGCCTGGTGGCATTCAATGGAAGAGAAAAAAGGCTAAATAAATGGTTTACAATGAAAGATCTGACAATATGGAGAGGAACTTTCAGGATTCCAGCTTGAAGCCTGCTGAACAGTGAAGACAAGGGATGAAGATTACAATTGGGCCAGGACCAGTGGGAATGCTGAAGAGGGATCAAACTGAATTAAAAATTCATGATGAGATAAAGAAAGAGGGTTATAGGTACCATTAAGATTTTAAGCTTGTGGACTCTGAGGATGGTAGTGACAGTGAAGTAAGAAAAACGGAAAGAAGAGCAGATATGAAATAGAAAGCAGTACATTTAATATGGAGTATTTTAGTGGCAAGATGCCTGTTATTAGCTGAAGTCCAGTAAGTATTTCAAAATAGAATATTGGAGATCAAAAGAGCCAGATTTGGAAGTTCTTGGTATAGGGGAAATAGTTAGAATAAAGGTCATGAACATGGTTTATTGGAAAATATTTATGTTTTATAAAGTACTGAAGATATAAATATATCATCAAATGAAAGAATAGGAGCTCTAGAAGGAATCTGAAAGAGGACTGTTAGAAATATAGCCCCTAGAGCAATTTAAAATGTATCATAAAAAAAAACACTGCAGATGATTCACATTAGACCGGGTAAAACAGAAACGAGATGGAGAAACGACATGACATGCAAGAACTGAGAAGAAATTAGACTTTTAAAATAGAAACTTTAGAAAATAGAAACATATTAATATTCTCTAGAATGATTATTTTGTTAGTTATAGGGGGGCAAAAACTGGATAGGTAAGCAATAAGAATGAGGTAGCATTGGCCTTTTTTAGTCTTACAAAAAACTTGGTGTTTTAAGGAAATACATGTTGAGGTGTAATTTAAATACAAAAAGAATTAAAAGAAGAATTCTTAGATTCGGAATACCAAAACAGGGAACAAAACTCTATAACTAAAATTATACTTCAAAGAAAATCATACTACATCAAATTTTAAATTATATCATTGATCATATCATGTTACTTAAAAGTATTTGATATAAAAAGTTCTGGTGGCTCGTGTTCGCTTCGGCAGCACATATACTAAAATTGGAAAAAGTTCTGGTGGCTCATGTCTAACTACTCAGGAGGTTGAGACCTGAGGATCATGGCTCAAAGCCCGCCTGGGCAGGAAAGTCTGTGAGATTCTTATCTCCAATTAATCCCCAGAAAACCAGAAGTAGTATTGTGGCTCAAAGTGGTAGAGCAGTAGGCTTGAGTGAAAGAGTTTGGGGACAGTGCCCAGGCCCTCACTGATGAAAGCACCACAGCTGACGAAAGAAAGAAAGAAAGAAAGAAAGAAAGAAAGAAAGAAAGAAAGAAAGAAAGAAAGAAAGAAAGAAAGAAAGAAAGAAAGAAAGAAAGGAAGGAAGGAAGGAAGGAAGGAAGGAAGGAAGGAAGGAAGGAAGGAAGGAAGGAAGGAAGGAAGAAAGGGAAGGAAGGAGGGAGGGAGGGAGGGAAGGAAGGAAGGAAGGAAGGAAGGAAGGAAAAGAAAGAAGGAAGGAAGGAAGAAAAAGAAAGAAGGAAGGAAGGAAAGGTTCTAGTATAACAGAAGAATTAAAAATTGGAGTAGGATGTCATTTGTTAAGTAAATTAAATTTATTTCAGGGAGGAAAAGGACTTGCGCGTCAAAGAAAAGTACAAAACTCAATACGTAAGCAAACTCCAAGAGGTCCCATAATAACAGAAAACTGAAATTTACCTTCTGCCAGTCGCTGCTTCCACCCCTGTGCTGCATATGCAAAGAATTCATTATTTAGAGCTGAATTGCTGAGGCGTAAAATTCCATCACTTCCCATCTAGGAAATAAGCCGACAAAAACAAGATTCCATCAGGAATAATTCAAAGCAAAAGTATGCAGAAAGGCAACAAATCTGAGTGGGGTTAGGTATGGGGAGTACAAGGAAGGGAATGAAGGAGAAGGAAGGGAAGAAAGAAAAGGTAAGGGGGGGTGGGATATGGGAAGGAATAAGAAGGGGAAACAAAGGAGGAGGCAATAATGCTTGATAAGAAATGTACTCATTATCTTGCCCATGTAATTGTAACTCCTCTGTATGGTATTTTCATAATAAAATTTTTTTTAAAAAGAAAGAAAAGGTAATCTCCTAGGATATACATATATATATATATATATATATGTATATATATGTATGTATATATATATCACACACTATATGCATTATGCTTGCTGAAGGAAGGCCCAGAAAAATTAGAGTATTATCTTCAGTTGGTTTCTTAGTTATGGAATGACAATAAAAGATAAAAATATAGATAATGCCAAACATTTGTTAAGTGGGAGTTAAGCAGCTCAAATGTGAAAGCTGTGTGAAGTATCTGGGTGGACAGGATGGGTTAGGGAGAATTTGACCTACGAGTTGGGAATGGAGTAGGATCAAGCGACTGACAGGATTTGAACAAAAGGGTTGGAGTTTAAAGCATATATGTTCAGATAGCATGGACTTTCTTGTAAATCAGAGCATCATAACCAATCAGTACTGGACCATTTCTGATGGTATCTTTGAGAATATTTGCTGTGTGATATTCATAAGGTCTGACAGCTGTGGCTCCTAGTACTTTTCAAAGATTGCCCCCCACACTCTAGATATCCTAAAAACATACTCAGATTTCTTATCCCTGTGCTTTGGCTTGGGATTTTTCTCCACAGCCCCTTGACAGTTACTTTAAAGATTTAATGAAATGCCCTCAGGTAGAGTGCTTGCCTAATACGCATGAAGTCCTGGCTTCAATTCCTCAGTACCATATAAACAGAAAAAGCCAGAAGAGGTGCTGTGGCTCAAGTTGTACAGCGCTAGCCTTGAGCAAAACAAGCTCAGGGACAGTGCCCAGGCCCAGTTCAACCCCCAGGTCTGGGGGGAAAAAGAGAAAAAGAGAATGTTGACTTAAAAGTCCACACTTTATACCATCTAATGTACATCTGATACTTCTGAACTGGATCATGACCAATGAAATATAGAAAGATAGAGATCATGGACAAATATGAGATACACTGATGATATTAACAGAGAGGCCACAGATTTGATATTTTTCATTTCATCTAAGAAGAAACCAATAGCCATGCTAATAAAATAGTGCATTAGAAGATTTCAAGCAATGTTTCACTCATGCATTGATTATTCTCAATAGATACCTATAAGGCCAGTCAGATAATGTGCCTGGTACTTGTAAAGTGTTGGCAATAAAATGCAATAAAGAAAATGCCCATGGGCTGGGAAGGTGGCTCAGTGGTAGAGCACTTGCCTTGTATGCTCGAGGCCCTGGGTTTGATTCCTCAGCACCACATAAGCAAAAAGAAAAAAGCCAGAAGTGGCGCTGTGGCTCAAGTGGTAGAGCGCTAGCCTTGAGCTGAGGGACAGTGCCCAGGCCCAGAGTTCAGGCCCCACGACTGGACCAAAAGAAAAAAGAAAAAAAAAGAAAATGCCCTTATCCTTATGTGGTGAATAAACTCCATTATGTAGCAGATGTGTCTATTGTTTGTCAATTTTTCTACCCACCTGAGGTCAGCAGCCTCTTATCTTATGAGGGGAAAATGTCCCAGGTTTCCCATCCGTTGACTGTATAATTCTAGAACACTATTCTTTAGAAGGTGGTTTATGCATGAACCAACCCACGTTATTTGGTTATGTATCCCAAATGACTAGAATGTATAGGTCTGGAAACTAAGGATTTAAAAGAACCTTCACACTATAAATTCTAGGTCTCCACTTGAAAACTGTGTGCATCCTGTTCCCAGGGCGGGAGGCTGGGAAGGGATGTGAAGGGTAAACAAAGGAGGAGGCTGCAATGCTTGATAAGAAATGTATGCATTAACCTGCCCATGTAATTGTAACCCCTCTGTACAGTGTGTTCACAAAAAATTAAAAAAAAAAAAGACTCTAAATTCTGAGGGATTATAAGCCCAAGACAAATGGGTCAATCAGCTCTAGCCATCATTAGGAAACAGGACTACTGCTGTGGGGGGGCCGGGGGCGTAGACCAGAGGACACTAGGAATGCTGGTTGCTTTCAACCTGAGTTAAACAGCACTGATGGCCTTAAAGGGGAAGACAATTATGGAACCACAGGTTGCAAGGACAGAGGGTGGGGCCCTCTACCAGGCCAAGCAGCAGATCTGCTAGTTGGAGACAAACGTAAGTGGGTGTAAAGAGAAGGCAATAAGTAATTGCATGCAGTCTTAAACCTACTTAAGATTAGGACTGCTTAAAGCTGGTCATCTAGTCTGAAGTCTTGTTCTTGTCACTGTAACCAGGGACCTATTAAAGAGTTGTGACAGAGGGCTTTTCATGTGAGGTATAGGTAGATAGAGTGGTGTAAGAAGTTGATGACAGCATTAAATGGTGGTGATCTATTCTGTGACATACCCCATGAATTGCAGAGCAATGCACCAACCCACGTTAACTGATAAGGTTCTAGGATTTTCTGTGAAGCCCAAAGGTCTTTAAGGCACTCTGCAGGTAGACTGGGAATATAAACCTTGGTCCTAAGAGAAACTCAAAATCCACAGGAGGTAAGGGCCTGGAAAGAGGCCTCATTTTCCTTTGGTCCTTTGTTTTTGTTCTTTCTATGGGTACATTCTTTGGTTCCTTCCACATGTTGGCTCCAAAGTCTTCAATAGCAAGGAGGCTCAGCTGTCTAGAGAGCTTCCACTGGCCCTCTCTTTCATAATTGAATCCCTAGCTTCCAACAGCATTCAAGTTCTCATCCAAGCTCTACTTTGGAAGGTAAGATGATGAGTCGAACCTCATACGACAAGTGAGCTAAGAAGTTTGGGCTACAACTTCTACCTGAGTGCATCCCAGCATAGGTACCCCAGGTGAGCATGAAATATCAAGTTAATAGCTTCTCCTTCACTCTGTGTCCACCTCTTCCTAGTTGTTTAATATGAGCCAGAAGGAGAAAATTGTGATGCTGCTCTAGGTAATAGGCAAATATCAAAAAGGTTGAAATGTCAAAAAAGGCTACAAAGATGTGCACGTGGAAAGACTTCAAGTCCTGTGTAAAGACCAGAAAGTAGGAAAGAGAAACACAGCGATACAAGTACTGATGGTCTTGGAATATTTCATAAAGGATGATAAAAGACAAATTTAAGAGACACTTAAGATTGGACAAGGCTTTAGAATTGAGAATTTGATATTTATGGGATATCAAAATTATTCAGAATGATTCTGAGAGAGAGAAAAGATTAAAAAAATATGGCTGCTCTAGAGCACAAGGATCCATGTTATCAAGGAAATCTAGCATAGAAATTATGAATGAAGAGGAAATAGTTGTTGAATATTCCTCCTAGAAGCCTGACTTTTCTATGAATACAGCTTTGGAATACCTGTCATAGTAGTTTAAGAGTCATAGGCTGAAAAAAAAAAAGCTTCTATATACTAAGAAAGATTAAAAGAAAAGAAGAATGTTTCTAGTACAAACAGCTTAAACTAGAACTACTAGGCAGAAAGCAGGCTCTCTGAAAATACAAGAAGAAATTCCATACTACTGACCTTTATAAAGGCTCAGAGAAAAATGTCTGAATTATTGTTCATATGATGACACATACAAAGCCTGTCTTCTATAGACAGAGCCATGTAGGTATTCTATAAAAGTTTATTGCATTGTCCTTATTTTAAGTGGTGAAGAAATTAATTTAACTATGGTAGCTAATGTACAGTATTTTAGTTTCATGTATCCTTCCAGGCCAGGAACTTGGTTAGTTAGTTAGTCATTGAAATTTCAGCAATAATCTTAAGGCACAAATGAACAGCAGATCCTGATGGGCTCTGAGAAGATTCTCAAGATTTCAACACAAGAAAATTCAAAGCAGGGTGACTGAAAAGCATTAAAGAATATGGAAGCTAGCCTCAGAGGAAATGTTTCTCTTTTTAAAACAGCAAAACAACATGAACTGCCAGATTCCCAGTCTATGTGAGACAGCACGATTAAATACCAGGGCTAAATTAGACTTAGGAAATACATGCCAATAAAACTTTTAAAATACACTATTAATTTTATGGCCCTTAAGAAATACTGTCTAAAAGATATAACATTTTAATGAACTAGAACAATAAACATTTCTGGAAGGTCTATTTATTTATTGCTGAGCTATAAATTCTTGTAGTTTTCATTAGCTGAGACAAAAACATTCATTTTAAAAACAAAATCACCTCTCTTTTAATGAAGTGTCCAGCTAGCCTACTGGTAACTTATTCTTCCTTTGTAAATCAGCGAGGGGAAAAAAAACTGATTAAATGATATTCATGGAGGAAATAACACCAGTAAAGGAAACGTTCCATTGTAGAAATCTCTTACAATCTCTTACAAAGGTTGAAATATTTTCTTTGACATTGATTATATCACATACATTTTAGGCGATGTATGTTAGGTAGAATTCGGAGTATCACACAAATATTGCTGTAGTTAATTCAAAGCAAGAATATATTCACGTTTAATCAAGTATATCTTTAAACCTGAATTGTATTCTTTATCACCTTTTTTTCTTATTTTGCTTCTTGCAAATGATTCTGCATGCAGTTTGGTGGCTGATAGAGGAATATGAGAAATGTACTGGATTAAAAGAAATAGAAATGTAAGCAGTTTGGATTTCACTCTATCATGAATGGAGAGTCTTTAAAAGGAAAGCAGAAGACTTATGAAAAGATTCCTATTAATGTGTGTGGAAAAGCAGACTGCTAGTTTAGACTGGTTTAGTAAGGATAGCTGATAACTGACTTCATAAAGAAGGGCACTCAGGTAAACCTCTGAACAAAGCATTAATATGAGTGATCTCATACCTCTCTGGTGGAGGTGTGAGGTGCCTGGAGGGGACCCTGGGAGTGAGTCCAGAAGAGTTCAGCATCTGTTGGCCTTTGTACACACTGACAATTTGTCTTCTCTACTCAGGAGACTAAAAAAGCTTTAGGGAAATATTTGACTAGAGGAATGATGAGAAATAACATTTCAGGCCTGGAAGAATATTGTGAATGGCACAGTGTCTGTTTAGCATCCACAAGACCTCGGTTCTATCCTCAGTACCATTAAAAAGATGAACTCAGTACCAATAAAACCATTTAGAATTATGAAAGTAACACTTGTCAGGCTAGCTACTGTTTTCAATTAAAAACAAACAAACAATAAGGTCTTTAGAGCAAATGCAACCTAGACAGTGAGATTACTAACAAGAGACTAATTCAGTATCCAAGAGTAAAGGACATGAACCATCAGCAGTTATCACCAAGTCTTTGCATCAAGTTCATACCACAGCGTGAACTCAAGACAAGGTGTTTGTTTTCTCTAAAGAGCAAAGTTTCATTTTTAACCTCATTCTGATGATTTAAATGTCTTGAGGGACTAAATATCTGTTCATTTTATCCACAGGAGAAAATGTTATTTTTCAGAAGAGTCCAAAGATAAGCTTAAAAAATGAAGAAAAGCAACTAGGAAAGAGATCACATTGCTAAAGAAGCTAGGATTAACAATATGCTAAAAACTCTTTTACAAATAATGTCAGAGAACTATTTCCAAATTATAGCAAAACAACATTCCCCAAACTGAGCTTGGCCAAAGAGGTATTTTAATAGGCACTTTTAATGGGTAAGTCCAGGTATATGAAATTTATTCTTCTTAGCAATAAACAGAGCTGATGTCTATTAAATATGGTTCATATTTTTCCACAGTATGCTAGAATTTCTTTTAAAATAGTTAAAACAGGATTAGGTAGTACATTCCAAGTTTTTTAGCTTGTAATCCCCTCACAGAAAAATTAGCTATACCTCCTGGAACAATGATTTCCTAGAGCGTAGTTTAGGAAATGATGCATTAAGATTTGTGCTAGAGGGCAGAAGGAGTTAAATAAAATTAAACTAGGACAATAAATTTGTATATTCTATATTAAAATTCCTTGTTGAACAAATCAATCGAAAATTTCACAGTCTGGATATAGAATAATTTTCACAAAAATGCAAGAAATAAGTATTCAAGCTAAGTAAATGAAATAGTAAAAAATAATAAATTTTAACCTATAAGCATGAATGATCTCAAGTTAAGATCCCACTGTAAGAAATACCTTTGCTATTCCTTTTAAAGAATCAATATGTGCAAAGAAACTTGAAAACAGTTATAAATTTTCATTCTAAAGATGTAATCAAGACTACTTTCAACCGAAAGAAAAAAACTAACATTATGTAGCATTTATCCTTACACCTACTTTGAAATAAATATTCACAGAATCAAACTGAAATGAACAAAAGGCAAGTTTCAGAAAGAAAATATTATGAAAAACTCAACATTTAGATGGAAAAGTGGAAGGCTTTTTGTGTCATAATTGTTATGACAGAGTTTTAAAGCTGATTTTCATAATAAAAGCCTTTCTTCTTCTGAGATGAGCTGATTTCCTTTCTTCTTACTACATGCTGCTTTTGTGATGATGGCTGAGCACAAGGAAGAAATCACAAGGCATAAAGTTCAGCATGGAAGGATGGGGAGATGAAAGTTCTGCCTTACTTAGGATGATGCGAGCTGTAGTTCTTAATTACAATGAAGTTCTTCTGGCATGGGAGTAGACAGGAGAAATAGATGGCAACATTTCAATGTTAAATGAGATTCATAAATACCTGAACTATTATAAAGGGTTTTGGAAATTAAAGAAGATTTTAAGATAGCCTAAGTAACTGGTCTTGTGGGAAATGATTATCAGCTGATCATAAAAAATAACACACATGTACACAATACATGTGCATATTCATATCTACATATAGCCACCTCTGTATACATGCATACATATGCATGAATGTGTATAGAAACATACATTGTGTGTGCAGGCATACATTAAAAGATGCATATATATTGTTTATGTATATAAGTATATAGATCCACCTATTACAGTATATACCTTTCCTATTACATTACCCCCTTCAAAGTGTGTGAAAATACAATTTGTATGCAATCCATCACTGGGTTAAGATGATAATATTCTTTGGGATGGAATCAAATCGAATGCTCATTCCTTTGATCAGGAAACCTGTAACACCTCAGGTGGGCAGAGAAGATGGTTAATCCAAGATGAGAATACAATAACTTAGAATAAGACATACTGGCAAGCATGTACCCAGGCCCCAATTAATAGACAAAAGGAATTTACTAACAAATAGGGAAAATGTTTCTCTCATAATTTGTAAGTTCTGAATTTCAGCACATATAATTGGGGAAATCATGTTTGAATATGTGAAGAATGATAGAAACAAATGAAAAAGGTGAACCTTAATATTGAGTCTTAAAAGAGTTCAATTACTGAGATACAACTAGTATAGTTAACACAGGACTTTAGTGATGCTTGCATACAATATTATTAGAAGCAATAATTACTTTCCAAAGACATTATTCTACACTTTAATAGTCTGACACTTTTTGTAAGAATCATTCTGTTTTCCAATTTCAAAAGGAGGAATTGCTATTCAAAGTGCGATAATTTCTGCATTGCCTCAGCAACCAGCTCAGAAGAAATGCAGCCTGTGGAAAAATCAGTAAAAGTAAATGAATTAAAGAGATCTAAAGGTGAGAATAAAGCCTTTGACAAAAATCAAGCTTTAATCTAACACTAGAGAATATGTTTTGATGTTCACAGTGCATCTACTTCATGACAAATTTGTAGGCAATGCTTGGCCACACCCTGAGGCAATCTGATATGTCTTTATGAGAAGTGATTTTCTTCAAAATTATCTAAATATGGATAGTAAGATATTTTTTAAAGTTAAACTAACATGAAAATGTGTGTATATTTTAAAAATGTCTTAAAAGTTATTATCTCTTTTAGCTGCATTTTTATCAATGTTCCTTTTATGGGCAGGGAGAACAAAAGCAGGGTTTCGATGTTCAGCCATGAAATGGAAGAGCAGGGTTTTATTTAGTGAAACTCAAGTTCATGTTCTGGTGTAGATAAAATAAGGTTATGTTATCATGTAATAGGATTCAGTGAGTCACTGTTTCCATTCACAACCATGGAACAGCTGTGTTTAAGTCACTATTAGTCACTCATGTCATTAACAAACATTTGGTAAGCTTTTACTAGGTGCCAGGAGCTATGAAATGGACAGTTTCTGCCATAAGAGCCTCATCCAAGACTGAGAGAGTAAAGGATAAAATGTCGAGTAGTGCCCAAAGAATATTCAATGTCGTATGTATCTGCTTCCTCTTTGGTAGCCTTTTAAATATCTATGTCTCTAATATACCTATATCTGCTCCTTCACAGCTGAGCAGTAGTCCCAATCTCCTTATACTTTCATAAGAACTAACCAACAATAATAACAACTAACAATTTAGTGTTTCCATTAGGTCTGAAGCTAGGTGTTTTTTTTTTTTTGTCTGTCTGTGTAGCTACAACAAAAATTGGTTTCTGTTTTGGATGATGAAAAGTCCAAGATCAAGGTGTAAGTGGATTGTGTGTATCATGAAGGACCCTTCTCAAAGGGGCATCTTCACATAGTAGAAGGAGCTTGTTAGTTCTCAGGAGTTTTTCCTATGCTTACTCGTCTGTCATTTAATCACTTTCCTCAGGTCCCATTTTCTAATACCATCACAATAGAGGTTAAGATGTCAACATATAAATGCTAGTGATGAAGTATAAACATTCAAATATATAGTAAGTAAACACTGAAGCAGGATTTGACCTCTCAGAAATATCATTATATTAAGTGGCTTCCTCTAACATGCATGGATTCATTATTTTATTCAAAGGCTTTTAAAAATAATTTTAATGGTTTTTTTCTCATTCATTTTATGAATTTTATGTTTATGTGGTACCTAGGAATTGAACTCATGGCCTCATGCATGATAGGCAAGTTTTTATCTACCCTAAGCCACATTCCCTGCCCTATTAAATTTATGTACTAGATGCTGGGAGTAAAATAATAATTGCAGAAGATATAACTGTGTCCTGCAAAGTTACATTAACAAATTGTATTAAAGTCCATGTAGAAAACAAAATACATTTCCATATGAATGGAGAATGTCATTCTTTCTGATAGAAGCACAGAATTCCATTTTGTATGTATACCACATTTTCTTGATCTACTGAGGGGCATCTGAGTTGATTCCATATCTTAGCTATGTCAAATAATGCTGCAATGAACATGGCTGTGCAGGCATAGAGTGAGATTGATTGGTCATAGGAAAGCTCTATGTGTAGTCTTTTCAGGAACCTCCATGCTGCTTTCCAGAGTAGTTGAACAAGTTCACATTCCCACCAACAGTGTAGTAGCTTTCCCTTTTGGCCACATCCCAGCCAGCATGTGTTATTATTACCTTTCTTGATAATGGCCATTCTAACTGTGGAATCTCATTGTTGTTTTGATTTGTGTTTCTTTTATGGCCAGAGATATTGAGCATTGCTTTATGTGTCTATTGGCCATTCTTAACTAATTTTTGAGTTCTAAGTATATTTTAGATATGAGGCCCCTGTCTGATGTATAGCTAATAAAGATCTTCTCCCAATCTCTGGGCTTTCTATTAAATGAACTATGCCAGACCCAAATTAAAATGGCTTGCATGGTTTCCCTTAGTTGTAACAACTAGAATATGTTTAGAATATTCTCAGAAGATCACAATGGCTCAATACTAATGTGCTTAAGATCACATAAAATGATGCTTATCGAAATGAACTCCAAAAAAAATGGGAACAAGGGATTTTTTTTAAAAAAAATATGTACTTTTTTGGGGCTGGGAAGGTGGCTCAGTGGTAGAGCGCTTGCCTTGCATGCATGAGGCCCTGGCCTTGATTCCTCAGCACCACATAAGCAAAAAGAAAAAAAGCTGGAAGTGGCGCTGTGGCTCAAGTGGTAGCGCTCTAGCTGTGAGCTGAAGAGCTGAGGGACAGCGCCCAGACCCAGAGTTCAGGCCCCAGGACCGGACCCCCTCCCCCCCAAAAAACTGTACTTTTTAATTGTAAAAATACTGTAGAGAGGGGTTACAGTTACATGAGCAAGGTAATGAGTACATTTCCTAATGAGCACTGTTGCCCCCTCCTTTGTTTTTCCCTTACCGTCCCTTCCCTCCCACCTCCACAAACAAGGGATTTTTTTTTTTAGTGTACTGTTTGCAGTTCTTTCCTTTTTCCCCCTTTGGCTTATTCCCCATTGACACTGTTTTTGATTTCTGTATCCTTTGTCTTGTATATAAGTTCATCTGATTTGGGAAGGGGAGGGAAACCACAGAAACAGTGGGACAATGGGTAAACAAATGCAACAGTGATACTCACTATACACTATTTTGGAAATGAACTTCGTAGCTTGGGGGAAACAGAGTCAGGGGGAAGTGGGAGAAAATGCTGGTGGGGGTAACACTGTTCAAAAAGAACTGTAGTTATTGCTTTACTTATGTAACTCTAACCCCTCTGTACATCCCCTTTACAATGAAATTTTTTAAAAAAAAGAAAGAAAACAAAATACAATGAGAGAAAATTCTGAGTGCCCACTAATACAGGAAGGAGTCTCGAAGGCCCTCATTTCTAAACAGAACTGTGGGTGAAGAATGGGGAGCAGGCAGCTCCACAATTATAAGGGAGGAGGAGAAGCTAGCAAGACAGAGAAGCTTCAACTTCCAAGCCTCTGAGAATGGATGGAGTGAGCATTGTTATGAAAGACAATGATGCAAGGCTGGTGGCACTGAAGATACTGCTGGCCCTTTAATTCCTTTTGGCTGGACTGTTCTAGCTGGCAAAGGTTCATCTTTCTGTGATTCAATGTCAACCTTTGTAAACTAGGAATAACAAAGTATTTACTTCACCAAGATTTAGTGAGGATTAAATTGAGAATACATATGCAACACTCACTACAGAGGGCTTATTTGAAGAAAATTCTGAAGAAGTTTAGATATAGTAACAACAACTATTTGGGGGAAAGGCTTCACCAGAAAAGTATGGAGTTCGAGGACACCCTGGGCTATGTAGTAACAACCTGGCTCAAGAAACTAAAAACAAGGAAAAATAAAACTATTTGTCATTGGTGTAACAGACCCATCCTAGGGTGATCTCAATGAGTCAAAAGCTTTTAATAATACACTGCGAGTGATTGGCTTCTAGCCAGCTGAAAATGGGAAAGCTCGTTGATTATATTGTGACAGAAAATGTCATCCACGAATCAATCAAATTGTAAATTATCTGAGGAGAGACATGGTCTTTGAGAGTTGAAGGGTTCAGCTCTCATCTGTAAATAACTGAATCCTACCAGCAGCCTCAATGAACCTAGAAGGCTTCACACTGCAAATGATAATTCTACCATCTTGGTTTCTCCATGTAAAGTCCCTGGAAAAGGGAATCATCTCAACTGAGCTGTGACTCCACATTAATGGAAATGAACTTAACTCCTGAACCATAGAAATACTAAATATGTGCTACTTTAAGCTGCCAGATTTGTGGCAATCGATTACAAACTATAGAAAACAAATATAAGTGAAGTGAAAATTCATTTGATTGCTTCTCCTTCCTTCAGCAACTGGGAGAAATTTTTATCTCTTGACAGTCTGATGTATTTGAGAGTATATGTGTCTGGGTCTTCAGAAAAGGTGAAAAGAATGCAAATCTTTAGGCGGTGTGGTCACAGTGTCAGATACAGGTTATAAAGGACCAGCTCTAATCTTTAGTAGGAGTGGAAAGGCATCAGTATACCATGGCAGTATAGAAGCAAACTATGTCTTGTTAAATGGACTAATATTGGTGAAGTTCAGTTGCATTACTATTTTGCTGTAGCTGTGCAATCCTTCTCACGTTTGACAAGGGTGAACAAAAGATCACTTTGTCTAGGATATATAAACAAATTATTTCATAAGGGACTACAGAGTACAAGAATTACTTTCAGTCCTTGTCTTTTATATAACAATGAAAAATAGGAGACATGGGATTTTAGCTTTTGTCTAAGGGCTGGCAATACCAGAGTTATGTTACTCTAACACAACATTCCAAAATGTAGACAAAATATCTCTTCAAATTAAATCAATTAGCTATAGGCAATCCAGAAAATGGAAAGTATCATTCCTTCTATTAAATCTGAAACCATTTAAATTTCATGTAAACCCTTGTTCTTTCAACATCCTCTAAGGAAGAAAAGTAACACATTTTTGAATATTTAAGACATTCTCCTTTATTCTCTATACTTAAGTAACTCAGCATGTTACAGTAAGAAGAAGTGTAGATTTAAAGTTAGAAAATTGGTCTGCTAAACTGAGTCTTGTATTTTCACAGCTGTCTGAAGATGATCCGATTTCTGAATAGCTTTTGGTTTCCATCTGTCTCATTATTCTCATAGAAAAAATAACATAAAAGCAAAAAATACTTAATGTAAACTCAAATAATGAGACTAAAGAACATAACATATTACCTAACAAATAGCACATGAAGGATAGCATTTTGAATTTAAATTATAAAACTAAGCATCAATTATTAAGTGTTTAGTTTGTGATCTTTTCAATCTCAGAATTTTCAAGGTCTGTGAATTTGAACAAAGATAGCATGCTACCTAAGAAAGCAACATTTAAAAGGTGCAATCTACTGTGGAGTTTCATATCATGAGCAGAGTTTGTTGACTTGGTGTTGGCTGGTTGCGTGACCTCTGCTGTCACATTTTGAGAAATCAGTTTCTTAGCCTTGAGTAAATAAGTGCTACCACTCAGGCCTATAGCTGATAAGCCTAGGGATCAGTGCCAAAGACAAGGCTTTCCTGGAGAGAGCATAATTTACGATAACCAGTCAGTCACCTTCTCTATGTACAAGGGTAAGAAAGAGCATCTATACCAGAAGAGATGTCAGGACAGCAATGATGTCTTAAGAGTTCTATACTAAAGGAGCATGCTCAAACATGCTCAATACTTAACACTGTCAATTCCTAGCCAGTAACTCAAGATCTCCCTCTGCCAGCAACTCTCATTGCAATCTGAGCAAGACCACATTAGCACAACCAGAAAGTATTACACTGTCTCATCTTTAAACACTTTCCACCCTGAAGATAGGGTACAGTTCAATGGAGAAAGAAATTTCATTTGCAACAGAAGCCAAAACCCATGAAGAAAAAAAATATTTGAGTTACAAACTAATAACAAGCCACAGTTCAATTTTAAAGCCTACTAGAAGGGTAAATTTTCATATCACAAAATTAACTAAATTTTTATAATACAGTAACAAACATGTCACTGAAATTGTATCAATACTGAATAGTCATATGAAAATCCTAAATCACTCAATTATTATTCTTGTTATTGTAAAGTTGATGTACTGAGGGGTTACAGTCAGGAAATGAGCAGTGCATTTCTTTTTCAACAGTGCTGCCTCTTCCCTGGTTTTCTCCCAGTTTTTCCCTCCTGCCCCTTCCCCACAAGTTGTATAGCTCAGCTTGAACATAGTGTCTAGTGTGTACCACTGTTGCATTTGTTCACACTTTGTCCCATAATTTCTGTGCTTCCTCTTATTCTTCCCCAAACAGATAAACTTACATACAAGACAAAAGGTACAGAAAACAAAAACAGCAATGAAGGAGAATAAAAAAGTCTTGTTTCCATTTCTTGGAGCTCATTTTGATAAACAGCATTTTATATGATCATACTCAAACAGCTATTGAACCTTTGTGATCCTGTCCCCAAAGTATTTTCCTCTGGTCTCACCTTGTGAATGTCTAGAGATCTGTATAATTTATGATATTCAAGTACATTTTTGTCTTTTACCATCTAGTGTGTTTATATGTTGATTAATAGGCAAGTTTTAGTTAAACAAATGAAGGAAACCATGCAACCTATGTATCTTTGAGTCTGGTTTACTTCGCTTAATATAATTCACTCTAATTAGAAAGAAAACTAACAATAACAGATGCTGGTAGCCAAAAGGGAACACTAGTACGCTGTTGATGGGAATGCAAACTTGTTCAACCACTCTGGAAAGCAGTATGGAGGTTCCTCAAAAGACTAAACACAGGGGCTGGGAAGGTGGCTCAGTGGTAGAGCGCTTGCCTTGCATGCCTGAGGTCCTGGGTTTGATTCCTCAGCACCACATAAGCAAAAAAGAAAAAAGCCGGAAGTGGCACTGTGGCTCAAGTGGTAGAGCTCTAGCCTTGAGCTGAAGAGCTGAGGACAGCGCCCTGGCCAGAGTTCAGGCCCCACGACCGGACACACACACACACACACACACACACATGCACACACACACACACACACACGAAAGACTAAACATTGAGCTTCCCTATAACCCAGCAATACCACTCCTGGGCATTTATCCAATAGACCATAAACAAAGCCACACTAATGCTACCAGCACAACTAGGTACATTGCAGTATTGTTTATCATAGCTAAGATATAGAATCAACCCCTCAATGGACAAATGGATCAAGAAAATGTGGCATATATACACAATGGAAGTCTATGCTTCTATTAGAAAGAATGATATTGTACCATTCTTAAGGAAATCACTCAATTATTAGTAACAGAGAATGCCATCTGATTTTTGAAATGTCTATCTGACAATCAGCAGATTAGCAACATGCCAAACCTTCCTCTACTTCCTTAATTCCCTCAGTACATTCTATGAACCAATCCATGATGTTCCTAAAGAAATAAAGGATTTTAGGACAGTTTCATTTGAGAAAAATCACTAACACAGCATTCAACTTTTTTCTTAATTGTAAAGCTCTTGAGCTTTTACAATGCAAATGACTATAGCCATTTCCCAAATGCCTGAAAACACAGAACATTGGTCTCCATAGAACATTCTGTAGGAATGATATGTTCACTGTAGGAAACATTGCTTTACACTACCTAAACTATAGCAGGGCAGAACTCTAGCGAATTAGGGACTTACTTTTATTACCTCAGCCCTGAATCAATGCATTCTCATGAACTTCAATTTAATGAGCTCAACTTATTTTTAAAGACTACAATAAGAAATGATCCTTATAAAAATTGTCCTTGTAAGTACATTAAAAACACTAGCAAGTAAAAGGAGGGGGGAAACCTCTTGTGTCCTTGTCTTGGGATACATTTTGCTTAACATTATCTCATATGGTCATATGTGCATAGCCTTTGACCTACTCTGCCTGTCCTAGACATGTACTAGTCACAGCAAATAAGGGAAACCATGGGACCTATGTTTCTTTGGGCCTGGCTTACTTCACTTAATATGATTTTTTCCAAGTCTTTCCGTTTCCTAACAAAAGAGGCAATGCCATTTTTTCTCATGGAGGCATAGAATTCATATATATATATATATATATATATATATATATATATATATATATATATATATATATATATATCTCACATTTTCTTGATCCATTCATCTACTGAGGATGTGCTGGTAGCTTTGGTATGACCTTGTTTGTGATCATTTGGGTAAATGCCCAAAAGTGGGATCGCTGGGTCATAGGGTAGCTCTATGTGGAGTCTTTTGAGGAACCTCCATACTGCTTTCCAGAGTGGTTGAACAAGTTTACACTCCCACCAACAATGCAGTAGGGTTCCCTTTTGGCTACATCCCCTCCAACATCTGTTGTTATTAGAGTTCTTGATTATAGCCATTCTAGCTGGGGTGAGGTAGAACCTCAGCATTGTCTTGCATTTCTTTTATGGCTAGAGAGGTTGAGCATTTCTATTTTTTATTTATTGTGAAAATACCTTACAGAGGGATTACAATTATATGGTCAACGTAATGAGTACATTTCTTATCAAGCATTGTTGCCTCCTCCTTTGTTTCCTCTTCTCATCCCTTCCCATTTCCGCCCCCCCCCACCTGCCAAAGTTGTAAAGTTCATTTTTTGACATAATGACTTGTACATCTCATTGTTGCAATGGGTCCACCTGCATCCCTATTTAAATGATCTGTTTTTTCCCTTCCCCTCCACAAATTATACCAACATTAAATACAATGAAAGCAGGGGTTATACTGTGGGGGAGGGACATACAAAGCAACAAAGAAATCATCTTATAAATATGTTAGAAACAATCACAAAAAAGAAAAAAAACCATTTGAATACTTATCTTGGGGTTCATTTCACCTAACATCAACTTATCTGACCATTTCTGCCTGTCTCAGACATATACTAGTTATTGCAAATAAAGGAAACTATGGGACTTATGTTTCTTTGGGATTGGCTTAATTCTTAATTTTTTCCAACTCTTTCCATTTCCTAACAAATGGGGCAATGTCATTCTTTCTGATGGAGGCACAGAATTCCCTTGTGTATATATACCATATTTTCTTGATCTATTCATCTACTGAGGGGCATCTGGGTTGGTTCCATATCTTATCTATGGTAAATAATGCTGCAATAAACATAGTTGTGTGGGTAGCTTTAGTAAGGCCTTGTTTGTGATCATTTGGGTGAATGCCCAAAAGTGGGATTGCTGGGTCATAGGGGAGCTTTATGTGGAGTCTTTTGAGGAATCTCCATACTGCTTTCCAAAGTGATTGAACAAGTTTACACTCGCACCAACAATACAGTAAGGTTCCCTTCTGGCCACATCCCCTCCAGCATCTGTTGTTATTAGAGTTCTTGATTATAGCCATTCTAACTGGGGTGAGGTGGTATCTCAGTTTTGATTTGCATTTATTTTATGGCTAGGGAGGCTGAGCATTTCTTCATGTGTCTATTGGTCATCCTTTCCTCTTCAGAAAAGATCTTCACAAGACATACAACGGACAAGAGTCTCATATCTAAAATATACCTGGAACTCAAAAAATTAAATCCCCAACAACAAATCCTCAAAGAAACAACTGCCCAATAAATAAGTGCGCTAAAGACTTAATGAGCATTTCTTCATGTGTCCACTGGCCATTCTTATTTCCTCTTCAGAGAAGTCTCTCTTTAAGTCTTTAGCCCATTTGTTAATCGGACAGTTGTTTCTTTGAGGATTTGTTGTTGAGGGTGATTCTTTTGTTTCTATTGTATATTCTTCACCTTGGTATAACCCCTGTTTTCACTGGATTTGATGCTGGTGCTCTGCACCTTGTATATGTATTTTTGTAATTTGGGGAGGGGAAGGGATATTGCAGAATGCTTAAATGGGGATGCAGGCTGACCCACTGTGATGGCGTGATGTACAGGACACTATTGAAAATGAACTTTATAATGTTGGGGGGGGGCGGGAAGAGTTGGGGAGGTGAGGAGGGAAATGATGGTAGGGGGAAAATGAAGGAGGAGGTAACAATGCTCACTATGGAATGTACTCATTACCCTACTTATGTAACTGTAACCCCTCTGTACAACATTTTTTACAATAAAAAATATAAAAAATTGTTCTTGACAGTTTTATAAAACTTCCATTGAAAGCATATTCAAACTTTATTTACTATTTCTTCTACACAAACTGATCATTATTTTAACATACAAGATGAAATCTCTGTGTATGTAGCATTGTGTATTTGTTATCTTTGCTCTCTAGATTCTCTGAAAAAGATATGTGATTTTTTTTCTGGTTCCTCACTCAATCTAATGACCACATTCTAACTCTTACCTGCTCTTACTCTCTTCATATCTCAAAAGTTCCATTTTAAAATACATATCTTAATACTTTTGAAAGGTAAATAAGCTATAATATTTTTACAAAAGCATAAAACTTCTAAGTTTCCTTTAGGTATTACCATTGAGCACATTGAGACATCAAGCACACTGAGTTTTATTAACAACAATTCAGCACTAGACCCTTTCCTCAGTACACCTGGCTTTCCATCCAGTGACTGTGGCTTGTGGCTTGAAGGGTCACAGAAGGCTAATCTAAATATGCCAAACCAAATGTATAAATGATCTTTAAAAAAGCTAGCCAAAGATCAAAGAGATAAAAGAAGATGTGCAGGCCTACTGTTAAGTTATTTTCTGACATGTTAATAGCGTATTGTATGATACACTCGTACTTCATGTGGTTTAAAAATGATTCAGAGGATATGCATGCACCAGAGGATATGCATGAACAGAGGTCATAACACAACACCAGAATTTGCCTAGATTTTAATACACATCAAATTTTCTATACCTAACTTGCATTTTGGGGAAAATATATTTATATTGAACATATTTACAAAAGTTGTTCATAGATAACTACGTCATTGAAGTTAACAGCATCTGTTTTATTTCTATCAATATTCTGTTATATGTGTATCAAGGTGCAACCACAGTGCTGTAAATAACAATTACATGATATATGATAGGATATCTTGCTTTTATTCATGCCAGTGCACTTGCTTAGACCTACCACTGACATCTTAAAACACACCGGTATAATTACTAATAACTTTCCTTCATTTGTCAGATAGAATAATTATATGCAATCTAGTGTATTTTAGGGCTATATGTGTAATATGATTACATAATAATAATAATATAAAAGGGCTAAAACATCTGTTAGGTAAAATTAGCCTGAAAAATGCTGAATTTTGTTGTTGTTGTTGTTAGCAGTTAATGGAAACCAGACTTGCCAGTTTGGATTATAATACTAAGGTGATACAGGAGAACATTGTAAAACATGAACACTATTGAATGATTGGCTCCTTCCCCAGTATCTTCAATTCTTTCGTATCTCATCTCTATTCACAGGCCTGCTGGCAAGTAATCTTAATGAATGTCAATGCTTATTTGAGTATGCCACTGTAAATACCATGGGCAATGATCACTTATTCTCTCAAACTCTAATACAATTTTCCTTTACATGAAAAAAAAATCATTATACACTGTACCCTGTTCTGATGCTCATAAGAATGAATTTCTAAAACTAACATTTCTAACAATAATTATAGGATGTGAGAAATAGAGCCAAAATTATACGTTATGATTTTAATACTATGAACATGAACACCTAAAGAATAATATGTTGTTTATAAACAAGAAATTAGAAGAGTTATGTGGAATTAATTGATTTCCTACAGAACGAAACTGTACGGCAATAAAGATCACATATTTATTATTGTATTGTCATTTTTTTCCCCGCTGAGTGGAGGGATGTGTGAAGTTTAGGCTTTTTAACAGAAGTTTTGTATTGCTGTGTATTTATAGGAGTCTGGCCCCAACTGCAATGGTGTGAGCCTGAAAGGAATTCATGGGAGCCACTGCTATAACAATGAGCCCTAGTTTGCAAAGCATGCACATGCTCCCTCCCCAACTGAGAGACTCCAGTGATCTAATCGCACCATATGTTCTCACCCACAGGACACATATGATCTACGGTGCAAACAATCAAGTCAACCATCTAATTTTATTCCAATGATAAAGGGAAGGAATAGCTTTTAAAATCCAAGCTGTTTAAAAATCAGTTACCAGTGACACAATTCATTATCATAATAACTGAAAAATGTTTCCATTTAATTAAATAATAACCATATACTGACAAGTGAACAACTTGTCATTTGGGAACTCTGATTATCCATAAATATGGCATTTATCTCATAAATAGGAATAAAACACAGTAAATACAAATATTATAAAAACAAATTGGAAAGGAAATTCAAACCAACTTTTGGATAAAGATCATGCATTTTTTGAAAGCAGGTTTTAGGCATATGGCACAAAATCAAATAAAAAATTAAAATGAGAGAGTATTCATTAAATTTGCATATAAAGGAAAACAGAGAAAGCAAATGTAAATAGCATGGACATTAGAAATAAAATATAATCTATGTTCCCAAAAGGAAGAGAGAAATTATGGCAGTAAAGCAAATACAAACATCTGCTTACAAAATAAAAGGCATTTTAGAAATCAATTTGAGAACAAACATTTTACATCTACATTCATTCTAAAATGACACAGTTATCCCATTGGGCTGAAATAGAGGCGACTAATGATAAATCTAAATGAAATAATAAATCATAAAAATATAATTTTACAAACTTAGGGGACTTACAGTATTCTGTGACAAATTAACTCATGAAAACTAAAACATTTTATAAAATAAAAGTTTTGTTAAATAATTTTTCCTGGAGCAATTAAATGAATAAAACCTAGTAAAAATTTCTAATAAAGAAATAAAAATATAATACACTTGAGTGAAGTGAAAATTCATATATTTCAGCTATAAATTTAAAAAGAAAGATTTAATGTACATACTTTTTTATATTTGAAAGAAATGTAAGTGAAAGGTAAGCCTTTATTAAGAATTCTAAAACAAAATCAAATCAAGAACTAAAATTCAAAGCAATTTCTATTGGAATAAATCCTATTTTCAAAGATGTCTATAGACATTTTTAGGAAGACAAAGGGGAAAGGTCTATTTATGTTCTTGACCATTTTTAGCAGCTTACAGCATCCTCAACATGAACTATGATCATGGGTAAGAGGAAGCACAAAATTAATAAAAGCTAATTATGAACTATTCTTCCCAGTTGAGACATTCTGTGATCACAGTTTGTTAAGCTGAACATTTACTTATTACAGTTTTCTAGCTGACTGTTAAGGTGCTAATGAGATGAGGTTTCTGCTGGGTAAAAATACCATGTCTTTATCATTGACCAGAAGTCAGCTTATAGATCACACCTACTAAAACCTTGACATGAACCAACTTGATAATATTCTAAAATGTCTATGAAAACATAAATGGCTAGGGGAAATATAAATAGCTGGGAAAAAGAATAGAGGTGTCTTGCTAGCTATGTCCTCTGCCATGCAGTAGATCTGCAGCTTCATACAATCGCATTTGTCTAAACTTTCTTTGATTTGTTGTTTCTGGGTTTGTGCCATGGAGACAGGGTTTCTCCTATTCCTTCCTGTAATATTCTCAGGGTGTCTGCTTTGTGTCTGAGGTCTTGATCCATTTGGATTGATTCTATAGAAAGCCCATGGATTGGAAGATCTTCACTAGCCATACAACAGATAAAGGTCTCATATCTAACATATACTTGGAATTGAAAAAAATAAATCCCCCAACAACAAATCCTCAAAGAAACAACTGCCCAATGAATAAGTGGGCTAAAGACTTAAAGAGAAACTTCTCTGAAGAGGAAAGAAGAACGGCCAATAGACATGAAGAAATGCGCAACATCCCTAGCCATAAAAGAAATGCAAATCAAAACAACATTGAGATACCACCTGACCCCATTTAGAATGGCTATAATCAAGACCTCTAATAACAACAGATGCTGGAGGGGATGTGGCCAGAAGGGAACCTTATTGCATTGTTGGTGGGAGTGTAAACTTGTTCAACCACTCTGGAAAGCAGTATGGAGGTTCCTCAAAAGACTCCACATAGAGATCCCCTATGACCCAGCAATCCCACTTTTGGGCATTTACCCAAATGATCACAAACAAGACCACACTAAAGTTACCAGCACAACTATGTCTATTGAAGCAATATTTACCTCAGCTAAGATATGGAACCAACCCAGATGCCCCTCAGTAGATGAATGGATCAAGAAAATGTGGTACATATATGTATATATGTATATATTTTATATGTGTGTACATATGTGTATATATATATATATATATACATATATATATATATATATATGCCTCCATCAGAAAGAATGACATCTCCCCACTTGTTAGGAAATGGAAGGACTTGGAAAAAAAATTGTATTAAGTGAAGTAAGCCAGGCCCAAAGAAACATAGGTCCCATGGTTTCCCTTATTTGCAATAACTAGTGTATGTCTGGGACAAGCAGAAAAGGTCATACATATGACAAGATAAGATAATGTTAAGTGAAATGAACCCCAAGATAAGGACACAAGTGGGTTTTTTTCTTTCTTGCTATTGTTCATAAGGTATTTATAATGTAACCTGTGATCTTTTTGTTTCTTTGTATGTTCCTCCCCCAAGTTATAACCCCTGTTTTCACTGTATTTGATGTCGGTGCACTGCATCTTGTATATACACTTCTCTAATTTGGGGAGGGAGAATGGAAAAAAACAAAATGCTTAAATAGGGATACAGGTTGACCCATTGTAACAATGAGATGTACAAGACACTATGTTGAAAAACAAACTTTACAATTTAGGCAGGGGTAGGGGAGTGGCAGGTAGTGTAGCTGTGGAGGTGGGAGGGAAAGGATGCTAAGGGAAAAACAAAGGAGGAGGTAACAATGCTTGATAGGAAATGAACTCATTACCTTACTCATGTACTCATTAACTGTAACCCCTCTGCACAGTATTTTTAGAATAAAAACATATTAAAAAAAGAAAAAAGAATAGAGGTGTCAAGTTGCCTCTTGTAGATAGAAAACACTTAGTAATAAAGGAAATGTAGTTCTAGTGTAAGGATAGACAAAAGAACCAATATAATAAAAATGGCATCTATAAACAGAGATGCCTGCATGTGATCCATAATGACAATGATGAAATTCTATTGCATATGGGTGAGGGTCAGTCTTTTTAATAAAATGTTTTGCCAAACAGGATATCAATTTGGTGACTTCCTCAATATAATATAATATTATATTTTATGTAGTAATATTGCTCACATTTTTCTCCATTTCCCTACAGCTTTGTATATGTCAAAGAAATATCTGGATTTCAAACTTGATTTTGTTACTAAAATGGGCATATTTTATATAAAAGATTAAAGTATTTAATTGATCATATTTTTATAAAATCTATCACACATTGGGCATAAAATTATGTTTAATAACATAAAAATACTGGATGCACATTCTCAAGTTTTCATAATGGGTCTATATAAATCTTGGAGAATGATATCTTAATAGTTTCTTTCCCCAAATAAGTATATCCATATCTGATACTAAAAACACAACAAAGGCTAGCATTATTGTTGCCATAAATTTATTTTATCTTCAGAAATATGAAAGTGTTATAGGCATATTTAAAATTATCTCATAATCAAAAGACTCCATATCTCATAATCAAAAGTCTCCTTATTTCATAAGCAAACACTCCTTATCAACTGTATTCTGATATACAGAAATGTTACTAAAATAATAAGTACAATGAAAATCATTAAACACATTAAATAATTTCTTAACATCAATAATAGTTTATTCAAGCCCATTTAATAGATTTTTTTCCTGTTTTGTTTTCTTTTTGATGCCATATTCATTTATTTATTTTTAAATGCATTTTTTTCATTGTAAAAATTCTGTATAGAGGGGCTACAGTTACATGAGCAAGTCATGAGTACATTTCCTATCAAGCATTGTTACCTCCTCCTTTGTTTTACACCTAGCATCCTTTCCCTCCCACCTCCACAACTACACTACCCCACCCTGCCCCTGCCTAAATTGTAAAGTTCGTTTTTCCACATAGTGTCTTGTATATTTCATTGTTACAATGGGTCAACCTGTATCCCTATTTAAGCATTTTGTTTTTTCCATTCCCCTCCCAATTAGAGAAGTGTATATACAAGATACAGGGTACTGACTGAAAACAAGGGTTATACCTCAGGGGAGGAACATACACAGAAATAAAAAGATCACATGGGGGCTGGGAAGGTGGCTCAGTGGTAGAGCACTTGCCTTGCATGCATGAGGCACTGGGTCCAATTCCTCAGCACCACATAAGAAAAAAGATAAAAGCCAGAAGTGGCGCTGTGGCTCAACTGGTAGAGCACTAGCCTTTAGCTGAAGAGCTGAGGGACAGTGCCCAGGCCCAGAGTTCAGGCCCCACCACTGGACCCAAAAACAAAAACAACAACAAAAAGATCACGTTACATTATAAATACCTTAGAAACAGTAGCAAGACAGCTAAAACCACTTGAGTCCCTATCTTGCATTTCATTTCACTTAACATCGTCTTATCTGGTCAACTGGACATACCTTTTGAGCTTTTCTGCTTGTCCCAGACACATACTAGTTATTGCAAATAAGGGAAACCATGGGACCGATGTTTCTTTGGCCCTGGCTTACTTCACTTAATACAATTTTTTTCCAAGTCTTTCCATTTCCTAACAAATGGGCGATGTCATTCTTTCTGATGGAGGCACAGAATTCCATTGTGTATATCTTAGCGATGGTAAATAATGTTGCAATAAACATAGTTGTGCTAGTAGCTTTAGTATGGTCATGTTTGTGATCATTTGTGTAAATGCCCAAAAGTGGGGTTGCTGGGTATTGGGGAGCTGTGTGTGGAATCTTTTGAGGAACCTCCATACTACTTTCCAAAGTGGTTGAACAAGTTTACACTCCCAACAACAATGCAGTAAGGTTCCCTTCTGGCTACATCCCCTCCACATCTGTTGTTATTAGAGTTCTTGATTATAGCCATTCTAACTGGGGTGAGGTGGAATCTCACTGTTGTTTTGATTTGCATTTCTTTTTTGGCTAGAGATGCTGAGTATTTATTTCTTCATGTCTATTGGCCATTCTTATTTCTCTTCAGAGAAGTTTCTCTTTTAGTCTTTAAATGGATGAAACATTAGAAGAATTTAAGTGAGAACACACAGTACAGCAAGTAACATTCTGGAAGCTGTCCCAAGGGGTGATTAAAAAAAAAGTGGGAAAATTGAACTACTTGAAGCATTTCCTCCACCCTCCATCAAGGCATCTTCCTTTTACTTATATTTATTTAATAATGCCTCTAATGTACACCCCATCAGATTTAAACAACAAAAATGTTGGCATTAAAATCTAAATCAATTTTTCAAAAATCTGTAAAAGCTTGATGCAAAATTACTCTGAGGAAAACATATTCTCAGTATCATTAACATTTCTGACCTGCCTCATTCTCAATAGCCTGCTACAGTTCTATAATTTAGCATACCACTTTCTAAGATTGCCCATCTAACTCTCTTTGTGCATTGTAGAATGTTTGAGCACAAGCACTATATCTAGTTGTTAATTTTACTCCACTGCCCAGTAAAGAGACCATACGACACTTAGAATCAAAACAAATAGTTGTGAGTAGTAAAATACAATTAATCTATACTTAACCACAACCCTTTCTTTTAAAGTCTGCTGAGAAAAACTGAACTTTTTAGTATGAATGTGAAATATAATCTAAGATGACAGAGAAACTACATGGCAGTTTCCTTAGGTATTTTTCCTCTAAAATAGACATTATTCTGAATTCCATTAAAACGGTTATTGAACACAGACACATTACAACACATGTGGAAATATCCATGTATTATTAACATGTCACTTTTGAGAACATTGTACATTTAACATAAATGATTTTGGCACACTTTAGGGCAAAAAGCTACAAACCAATATTTTGTTACCCTATCAACAGGCAACACTAAATTTCAAAGGTAGTAGTATTCCATTTCTAAGCTGGTAGTATCAGGAGCTCTGTGGGCCTCTTCAATAAAACAGCCATAGTAGTGAAAATTATGTTGGTCAATAACCATCTAAAGCTTCTCCATTGTTTCCTATTGGCAGATAGCAAAAGTGTCCATGTCACTCTATCTCTGACCAATCTTTTTACCCAACATATTCCTGTGAGGAAGGCAGCTCTAGTTCTGGCCTGCACTGTGAGCCAGTGACTTATTCAGTGTTGTGGGCCACTAGCATTTCTCATCCCTCCAGCTGAAGACTGGAGGAGACAAATTCCTGGCAGGATCAGTAAAGTGGTATAGGGTGGTAACTCCACTTCATATGTAAAAAAAAACAAAACAAAATCAAACAAAACAACAAAAAAAAATCCTAGGGCCTTACTCATGGGATGGAAGATTTATTCTAGTAAAGATAAACTGAGTAGATGGAGACTAACACTCTGCTATCAAGAGTTATACTCTTGTCCTGAGCCAGAAATAAAGTCCATAAGATTATCGTTCTTCCAAAGAATTAACTATTTACAACAGAGTATGAGCAAGTTAGAGCCTAAGGGTGCCCTGTACATTGATGCAGGCTCTGATGCCAGGGAATGAATAGAAGACTAATAGTTGCATGAGAGAAATGAGCTAAACTATAGGTTTATATGGTTACTGGAGAGAATCAGGAAAAATATAACAAAGAAGAGCCCTCCTGGGATCTATCTGAACCACCTCCCAAACTGGCCTCAAAATCATACAGTAAAGGAGCCCTAATTTAATATAATCAGTCTGTGAACCAGGGCACTGTTGAAAATAATAAAGTTATCAGGCAGCAATTAATGGAACCTAAAGGGCATGATATAATACCAAAGAAGATTGTAAAAATATTGAGCACAGTTCTGTCAACCCAGTAATTTTATCCTCATTGCTTGCCAAGGAAATAGAATGCTTAATAGCAGGACTGAAATGTTTATGAAGGGCAAATATAATTATATTGTGGCTGTTTGAAAACCCAATATAAATTAACACAAAACCTAATATAAATTAATTGTCCCACTTTTCAAAGCCAATATAAACAAACCCCTAAAATTATGGTAAATAATGTGCAATGAAAAGAAATACTCTCCTTTGAGGAACAAACATTTTAAGTCATTATTACCTTTCATATAGATATTTATATTGGCTTAACAGAGACTAGGCGAAGGGACAAAGCACATTCCACGGTGACTGGTCCCACAGCCTGGCCCAGGAGTTGGGAGCAGCATTACAAAGGCTTCATACTGTGATGAAATCAGCTACACTCCGTTGTCTACCCCAATCTCCAGAAAAATTAATAAGAATGCAGCAGTGACAACAAGCTCTGATAAAGTACCCTGAGATGCTACAACTAGTAACATAAAACATCCAGTTTCTAAAAGAAAGGAAGAAGTAGGAGATGTGAGTGAGAAGGCAAAGAGGGTAGTGGAGTGAAATGGGAAAGAACTTCCCACATAAAAGAAAAACAATCTGTCAAGAAAATTGCCTATGAGGGGCTTCAATGCTAGATTTAACAGGAGAAAAATGCTCGGAAGCAGCCATTTTAGTTCCATATCTTCAAATAACCAAAGGAAGCTGTCCTTAAATTTAAGAAGGTAAAATGACAATATTTCCTTCCAATAATGAGATAGTGATATGCAAAGGAATCAAATATAAATCCAAGATTAAAATGTAAAATGAATAAAGTGAAAACTTCAGCCTGTGATACAGCTTAGTGACAGAGTGCCAATCTAGGATGGGTGAAGGCCTTGGGTTTGAGCCTTAGCAGGAGAGTCACGGAACAGCATGAGGACAGGAAGAGAACAGTTGGATTTTCTATCATTTGAATGTCCTGTATGAAATTCATGTTCAAATTTAATTGTCACAAGTGATATTCAGAGGTTGAACCATTCACAGATGATTGGGTCATGAGAGCCCTACTGTGATGATACTATAAGAATATGCTACATAGAGATTCTATAAGAAGTAACTTAAAACATTCACTAAATACCTAAAAGTGTGTAAGGTATTTTTGGAGCCTTGTATATATTCCTTTGGCATCTGTTGATTTGCTTTCTGGTACACAATGTAAGATAAGAGCTGCTCTCTTCTTTCAAGATGGCTGTATCCTCACATGTTGGAAGTTCAGAATGCTGTATCCTCACATGACAGAGAGATGTAAAGTCTCTTTAATAAGGGCATTAATCCCATTTATAAGAATAAGAGTCTTCATGACTTCATCATTTCAAAAAAGGCTCTTTCTCCTAATACGATCGCATTGGAGTTCAAGTTCCAATGCCTGAATTGTGAATAGACACACATTCAATCCCTTAGCACATGGTCTCTTCTTACTATGGCTTATCTTAATAAGTAGCATCACTCACTGTCCACCTAAGTGGGGTGACTAGACACTGAAGCAGAGGGTCAGTCATAGGAAACAAAGGTGGTTCTAGAAAGAGAAGCAGGGAAAATAGAAAATAGAAGATCCTGGAGTTCCTTAAGCTAAGTGTTGATGGGCACATTTATGTGCAAAAAGAATAAGAGGCCAGATGAGAACTATCTTAAATGAATAGAGAGAACAGAACCTTGTGTCCATACAGAAGCCAAAGCTGGATCTGTTTCCCTCAGCCAGACAGGAAACCCACAGAGTTCATAGTAGAGGACAATCTACCACTTCTGCCAATGGTGATTGTATAACTCTAAGTCTCAAAAATAAATAAATAAATAAATGCATCCTGGCTTGAGCAGTTCAGACATGGTGACACTCATCTAAATCTAGATTCCCATGGAACTTCAAGCATACTCACTAATCCCCACACCGATTCTCACACTAGACTGTTAGATCAATGAGAGAATTACTCCTGATTGCCTCTTGAACATGATGTCCCTTAGGTCTAGCATGTGAAACAGTCCAACATAAAACTTCAGTGGATATTTATAAAATGAATGGATTGTCTTGAATCATCTTCAGTTATGAGTAGATCATTTCCATCCTATGTTAGTAACACATAGTCTTTATTCTCTGAAATGTCACACTGTGTTTCTTTTGTGAACTAGCTAATATTTCCTAGGTCTAGCTATTGACTTTCATCATTTCAGTCTTAAGAACATGAGGCCAGTAGGTTTTGAACAAGAAACAGGTATTGAAATGATTTTGGTTAAAAAGTCTGTGCACATTTATACAAATTTTATGGGCTCAGATAAAGGATCAGGGCAAAGTGTCTATTTATTGGGTTGATACCCAAGTAGAGGCTGGGCATTGGAAATCCTAAGGACTGCTTCCTTAATAATGAACATCTTAACTAGAGAGTTAATGTATATGAATGAGCTTAAGTTTCTCTTCAGTTAAAAGAACAAAATAGCCTTTGGATGTAGAACACAAGGAAATTCCAAAGCAAGCACCACTGGAAATACTTTCTGCAGTGGGATTCTATTTTGCAGGGATTAAGTGGTGGTGAACTCTTCCAGAATGCAGGAGTAGTGTGAAGATCTGTTCCTCCTAACTGCCCTACCCTTTTCTCTTTTCACTCAGCACTACTTTAGAACTAGGAAAAACCTAGAGTGTCTCCCAATAAAAGAGCACAAAGCATCCTCATCCTCTCAGTCATTCTCATTCATCATCTCTTGGCTTAATCGTATTTCACCTACATTATCTTGTGCAGAAATTCATTACACTTTCTTGGCATTGCCTGCCTTTCTTCAAATTTCCAAAATTGATAAAGGAATATACTACAGGTAAAAATTAGTGTTACTTCAATGAAAAATTAAATGCAATGAAAGGAATTAAGGATGCATAGTTATCCTGCCAACTTTTACAGCAGGTCAAGCATTATTATGTATTGACTTGTTGCCTATCACAGGGTCTTCGTTCCTTTGCTCAGGCTTTAACAAATGTTACAAATAGAATGAAAGTATTATTTTTCAGATTACCATATTTGGCAGGTTTAATAACTATGATGGGTTCTGAAGATCGTTCCAAACATAAAATCAGTTTTCTTCCTTCTAGCCTCAAGCCTAATTTGGGAGTAACTGACTGACACCTGTTTGTACTGGTCTGTGATGAGCTGAGCATGAGAAAGCACCTTAAAAAGGGAGAACTCAAACAGTTTAATTCCTTATAAAGGTAAAGTCAAATTGCAGTGAAATAAAAAAAACAACAACAGGAAGTAGGTATTCAAAAGGGGTGGAGTCAGGTGAAGGGGAGTGTGGTGGGCAAATGAAAAGGAGAAGAGGGGGAAAATGCAGTTAAAAGTCCAATGTCTATCTTACAAAATTAAGAATTACGGAAGGGGTGGGGAGAGGAAGAATGGGTGAGAATTTGAAAAGGTGACATTGATCAACATGTGCTATATTCATAAACTGCTTTGTTAAATGACAAGTAAAGATAAAGAACAAACAAAAATGACACTTGCTAATATGCAGTCTACCACATGAAGAGCTACCTCAGTCTATCTATCTCTTTCATAGTTATAATGAGGCAGTTGAATTCTGTTCTTTACTCATTACCCTTACTCTCCCTTCTTACATAAACTGGACAATATGCATTATATAGACATGTACTCTATTAAATAAATTAGATAGAAAAAAGGATTTGTGTAAATGTCAAATGGCAATGTCAAATATTTAGTGATACAATATTCTAGTAGTAGTGAATAGTGCATAGCCAAAAATACCCTTCCAGGCCATGAAGTTGCTACATACCATCCTATATGAGAGATGTAACAATGGTTTAAATTCATATACAGGTGTGTTTGCACGTTGAATGTGTTTGTATTCCTCTGTTAGCCACCCTAAGCATGGGAATAAAATATGTTCTATTTGTTGGATTGCCAGTAATCCAACAGCTATCTGTTAACCAATCAAATCTGTATATTATTTAATGTATGTTGAAGCCAGGAACCAGTAAGTAGTACTTTGTTAACCACCAGTAAGCTAAGAAATGAAGAATATATAGAAAAAATCTGTTTCCTCCGTAAGTGATTTCTATATTGTTAAATTATGTATACTTCTACATCCTCCCTACAGCCTAAAGAAGGCAAGAATGAAAATATCCATGTATGGTCAGAGAGACTTTGGCTCTATATGATTTACTATCACCAGAAAGTGACTTGGGCAAAGGAGTAATGGATTTTCTAAGTACTTTAAGATATGCTTTCATGAAGCAGAGAAGGAGCCAAGGTGTCAGTTCCATTAAAATAATTACATTTCAAGTACACACTTACTTTTACCTAAAGCCATAAGGTACTAGTGTTTTTTTTCATATCGTTAATACATTAGAATTTTATAATCTTTTAGGTAAATTGACGTTTCATTACATACACTATTTGTAGAATAAAATAACGGTATAATTTCTAAATCAATACATACAGTACGTAAAGCAATCTCTGAGAGGAGCCCGAGTTATTGAAAATGTATGAGCTATTTCCAAGCAGGAAAAAAGATGGAAAGCCCTTTCCCATTTGCATTTATAAAGGCTTCTTTAAATATATACACTGATGCCAACAGAGCCATCAGAAATCAATAAATCACTTTCTCGGGTGCTGTAAATGTCTGACACACACATTTATTTTCCTCGTCCGAAATTCTCTGTAAAAGGGACTGTGTAAATGTTCCATTTTAGTTTAATGACATTCTTCACAGTTAAAATTATGTGCATTATTGCCAGTGAGTGCAGAACCTGAGCAGCACAAAGGCAGATAGGATTTTAAAGAGCCTGCCTTGTATATATCTTTCAGTGGCTAGTCTGTAACCAGAGGAACACACTGGTTAGTGTTAGAAGAAAATTGGGAGATTAGAAAGGAATGGACTGAGATGCTGCAATTACCATTGCGACCACATATATATATATATACATATATATATGTATATATATATATATATATATACATATATATATATTAGCATAACTTATTTAAATGTCGTTGGTCTTGCATTTGTACTCAGCCCTGTTAGCCCTAATGTCACCAAATAGCTGCTGTGAAGAACATCACTTAAAAATGATCCCAATGGCAAGAATGACAGCCACCTCTTCATCAGCGAGGTTCAAATTGAAAATGTAATAAAAACCTAAATATGACTCCACTTAAATTGACATTCATTCCACCTGCTGTCATATATTTTTAAAAGGTCATACAATTGTTCTATGTAGACACAGTTTATAAAGTACAAATTCTTAAAGAAAAAAGGGTCTACGAGGCATAATCCCAGGCAGTTCTAGAAATTTTCCCACTGTATCTTGTAGAGAACTATGCACAAAGGCACATCTGGCTATATACTCAAGCACTGAGTTTATTAAGACAGTATCCCTATGTGAAGACTGAATGAAAGACCAGGGATATTCTACCTCTTCACTGGCTTTCACTATTGTTTCTTTGTATTTTCTCTCTGATCCAACATTCTGTAGCCAGGGAGGATTTTCACCCTGTATGTGCCTTTTATTTACCAAGTATATTATTCTGACACTCCAACATTTCATTCAATGACATAATTTTCTTCCTTCAAACTCACATTTTCCCTGAACTTCACATGGTCAAGCTTCTCCAACCTTACCTTTCTTTTTCTTTATCCTACATCTCATTAACAAGTATTCCAATAATCACCTCACAACTTTTCTAAAACTTGCCAACTCTTTCTCCCTAAAACTTACATTGAGAACATTAGCAAATAAAGGATCTTGGAAACATACAACTTCATGTGCATTTGTTACCAAGTTAAATGCACAAATGTTTAGCATTCCTGGGCTGAAGAGCACACAAAACTGGTAGAGACTACCACCATCTAACCTCAATTGTTTGGTGCTGCGCAACCACCACTGTTTCCTGAGAATGAAACCCTAGGATAAACCCTCACACTGCCTTTCCCAGCTCTTTCACCCTCCCAAGAACCCAACCTTTAGTCTAGAACAAACACACCATTCAAACTCCTTAGCTTTACAGTAGCCTGCTCACATGTACATAATTACCTTTCCACTCCTTCTTTGCTGTCTTCCATTTTAGGAATCGGCCAAATATACCACTTTTCCCCTTAAATAACCTTCTTTTTTTAAAATCTGGGCTCATAAATCATCTCTCTACTATATTTCATTTTTTCCAACTACTGTCTTACTTTTTAGGCTGATTTCTGTTTAATTATATTCTAACCTATGGAAAACATACCAGACTTATTCCTTTGGGAAAATGTGTAATAACTGATGTCTAGCATGCATTTCATATTCTTCTCCCTTGTATAATCATCAAATCCTCATGGTTTTATTTCCAAAATACCTAACGTGGATTTGTGTCCACATATTGATGCCATCATCACAAAGTGACTTCTGAGATAAGGTTTATAAAGAATTAATGAAGCATAAACGAGGTTAGAAAGAACAGGGTCCTAGCATAAGAGGACTGACTAGTGGCTTTAGAAGTAGACAGGGAACCAAGGATGCCCTCTCTTTGAAGAAGGTCATGTGTGAAAAGCATTAAGAAAGTCATCACTTGGGAGCCTGAGAAAAAGGCAAGCCTCAGGAAAGTTTGATCAGGCTTAATCTTGGATTTCCAGCTTGCGGAACTGTGAGAAAATAAAGTTTTGTTTCTTGACTGCTCAATCTATAGTATTTTGTTACAGTGATTGCTACAATGTCTTTCTCATTCTAAATCTCTGGCCAAAGTCCTTCTGCTTAAACTAACTTCTAAGTGATTCACTCACTCATTCATATATATTTCATAAGTTCATCAATTCAGTATCTGCTGAGCAACTTGCTGTGTGCTAGGCACATTCAGTAGAAGAAACAAAGTCACTCTTCTGTGTCTTTGTTCAAATGAACATCAATAAAAATACATATCCCAATTAGCTATAGATAACTGTAAGTGATGACAATGAAATAGAAAAGAAAAATAAGAGAAGGCACTGAAGGAAGTAGAGGAGGCAAAGAGATAACACAGAGGTCAGATAAAGATCTGGTCTTTCCAGACATGCCATCAAAGCATGCCCACAGAGCTGTCAGTACATGCAGAAATTAAGAAAGAGCAGGAACAAACCAGAAGCTGGTGGCTTATGCCTGTAATCCTAGCTACTAAGGAAGACAGATCAAAAGGACTGTAGTCCAAAGCCAGCCTGGGCATTAAAGTCCTCAAGACTCTATTTCCAAAATAACCAGACTAGAGATGTGGTAGAGTACCAGCTTCACAAGCAAGCTACATGAGCGTGAGATCCTGAGTGCAATCCTCACTACTGGTGCGAGAACAGCGTGGGTAGGGAAAAAGGGATACGGGGTAGGGAGGAACACACATACAAACACACACACACACAATACATCAGTCAATATTCCCAGCACACATACATAGGACATTCAAATTAGAAACATTTGAGATTAAAGTAAATATTTACATGGCACAATCAAAATGTCCACAAACCATAGAAAACCAGTGTAATAAACCAAAGCTAATAACAGAAGATAGTATTTGGCATGAAGTTTAGGGCAAGTTTAGGGGAGGAAGGGTTTCCAAAACTCAGGACAAGGTTGAATGGAGAGTATCTATGTGTATGGGCTGTTCAATCAGTGAGCTCAACTGCGCCGTCCACACAGGAAATGCAGGGAGCTCAATGTCCTTCCGCTGTCCACTCTCTCATTGCTGAATCCAGTCAGAAAACAGAGACCTTTTACTCTCTTTTTCTTTTTTATGTTTAAAAGTCTTTTTTAGGGAAGGTTTGAGCTTCCCAGTTGCAAAATGGTGTTGTTTTTTTTAAACTATTTTTATTGTTCTTTTAGAGGTGATATACAGCAGGATTAGTTTTATGTGTGTGTGTGTGTGTATCAGGTGGTATGTACATTTCTTTCCTTTTGCTTAGTATTAGCTGTTCCCTCCTCCTCTTTCCCATCACTACCCTTGATTTGCTTTTGAATATTTTTGTAGGCCTTCTTCCCTCCTCCTTCTCTCTCTCTCTCTCTCTATACAAATATATACACATATATGTATATATATACATATAAATGTATATAATGTACATTAAGTTTGAGGACAACATTTTATATATATATACATATATATGTATATATATATTCATTATATACATATATATGTATATATACATATATATGTATATATACATTATACACATATATATGTATACATACATATATACACACACATATATATGTATATATACATATATATGTGTGTATGTATACTTATATATATATATACATACATATATATGTGTATATATAATTATATACACATATATATGTATATATAATTACATATAATTATATATATACATATATATGTATATACATATATATGTATATGTATGTATATAATTATATATATTATATGTATATATATATGTATATATATATATATAATGTTGTCCTCAAACTTAATGTAGGCCTCTCTCTCTATGAGAGATATCGTTGGGAGGAGCAGTGTCCATCATGACCCAGTGTGGACCCATAGAGCCCCATGGTATGAGGTAGGTGTCATGTGGGGGTGAGGCCTAGAGAAAAGTTTCACATTTAAAGACAGATGAGGTAGTTACTGTGTGGCAGCGTGGCCTGATGCTGACAGTGAGCTAGAAGAGGATGTTCCACTGAGGCCAGATGGGAGAGATGGAGAGTGGGAACCTGGCTAACAATACTGTCACACAATTGTAAACCCAGTTACTCACGAGATGATTGTAGTAGGATAATGGTTCAAGGCTAATATAGGCAAAAGAAAAAAAAAAACAACAAATGAAGAGTAAACCCTAACCCCTCCAAAAATAGTAACTATGGAAAAGGGCTGGTAACATGACTCACATGGCTCAAGTGATTAAATGCTGGACAAGCAAGGGCAAAGACTATGAGTTCAAAATCCAGTACCACCAAAAAATAAAAAGAGTTCAAGCCTGAGTGGAATGAGAAGACCATTTACATCAGGGGCGAATGGTGGTCAAGATGGATCACTGGCTGACAACAAGATGTTCACCAAATATTCAGAAATATTAATAGTAATATAAGTCAGCTCCTTTATGTCAGAGAAGCAACAGACACTTATGGAAAAGACAACACTAGAATGAACCCATTGGGTATTAAATCAGACTTGAAGGCACACTATAAATTCACGGTTTATAAAACAGAAAACTGCATATAGAAATTAATGTCAGCATCAATTGCTCAATGATTATATATTAGGCTCACATTTTTCTACATGATTTTGTCTTCAAGACAGAGTTAAGAAGGGCATTCTCAGATGCATATACACACAGTAAATATGTATTCACATATATATGAATATATATTTTCAAAATCTGGCCTAAATCCAAAATCAGCACCATGCCAATAGCAAAGAGCACACCTTTTATGAAGTTTAGATATCTGCATTCCATCACACATTAAAGGAAATGGTGGCATCCTGGAGAAAGGATTCCTTCCTGGTCCAGTGCTCAGAAGGCATAAAATGGAATGAGAACACCATGATGTGCTTCAAAGTAAGGAAGTGTTCAAAGAATGATGCAGGCATGTCAAAGGGACACAGGGGCCAGTTTTCATGGACTCCCTCTGATCCAATGTGGAATAACGAAAGCATAATATCCTATTAAAAACAGGAAACAATGAAGCCATGCAAGTAAATAATATAACAGAAAGTTTAAGGAGGAACAGGATATTTACACAGTTAAAAATAACATCTTAACGAAACACTATTTCTTTGCAAATAGGGAAGGAACAAGTTTACACTGGAGGAGGTTGGTCCGTTCTGTAGTCTAACTATCAAGAGTGAGAAACATCAGTAGTTGTAACAAAACTCTGTGTGCCATCTTACAAAGACAACTTTATCATTTATTGCATTCTTCTCAAAGGCTCACTATTTTGAAAATGAAAAAAAGAAAAAGCAGAAATCAGAGAATGATAAAGAGGAGGAAGATGACAAGGGTCACAGGTCACCTGGTTGCAGTAGGACCTTTACAGATTTGCCTCTGAGGCTAGCAGAAAAAAGAAGTTTGGAGGATGCATGTAGAAACAAGCTTACAAAAGCCTAACTTGCCCATAATGGCCTCCACTACTGCCTACCCATGATCTCCACCCTGATCTCTCATGGAGCCTTACCATACTCATTTTTATCCATACTCTTAATCTTAATATGTTTCCTCAGGAGAAACATTTCAAAGTTGCCTCTATAATCCAAGTACAGGTATTACTAACCTCATCTTTTTATTTGTTTTCATTCTCAAAATCTGAACATCATTTGCTAGACAATTCATAGAATAGAAACATTTTCACTCACCAAGATAAAACACAAAACTTCACTCACACACCAATGTTCATTACCTAACAAGAAGAAAATTACCATCTCAACATTGTATGTCCTCTAATACAATTTTTTAAAAGTCAGTATTTTTTAAGTATCTTTGAGTGCTAGTGTAAAGTGTGCAATTTTTCCCCAGGAGTAGTGAACACCCTGAGATTTGAGGCTCCAATAGTTGCCTTGAGCCTATCTGCATTTTCCACTCTTTGGAGGAAGTAATTACTGAAGAAAGAGTCATGTGGTCTCTATAGTATCATTCCTGTGAATTTAGATCTTGTGTTCAAAATGTGGGCACAGAAATGTTTTCCCCATGTATGTAAACCACGAAGCAAGTACCAGACTATCACACAAAGACCCAGGATTAGTAAATTTTCATCAAGGGGGAAACATTTTTTAATTCATTAAAATTACTTGTAATTATGTAACCAGTAAAACTAAATCTCAGGACAAATAACCCAATTCATTCCTTTATTTCTTTCTTCTACTTACCTGAACCATAAGTCCCCTTAACGTTTAACTTAGTTTCAGCTGGATTTTCAGTTATTTGTGAAATGCATATGAAACTAGATATAACAATGCTTTTTTAAAAAAGAATTAAAAACAAACAGCTCTTTCAAAAAAAAAAAACATAGAATGAAAAAAAATCAAAACACACCGATAGGTAAACAAAACATCCATAAAAGTTGGCTTAATAGCAGTTGGCATAGGTAAGATAAATGAGAACCCAGCTTGCCCTGTTTTAATGTTCATTGCCATGTGGGTATTTATAAGCTGGATTGAAACAGCAGCATTTGTTGCATTAAATCACCTGTCTCTTTTCAGCTAGGAGGCAGGGTGAAGTCCTCTGGGTGGCTCAGATAGAGGAGGAAAGGAAGAAAGAATGAATTCCAAGTTTCTCCCTTTAAAATGCTCACAAATGCCCAGGCCCAAAGATCCTTTTTGTCCTTCCAAATTACCCTAGATAAAATCTCCACTTGCCTTCTCTACCTTTAACAATCCCATCCCACAAGCAATCTATCATTTATTACTACTCAGTCTGAGCTGAAACTATGCCTGGAATCCACTCCTTTCTTTTCATTTCCAAGGCCAATGCCCAAGGTCAGACCATTATCTCTTATCTCAACTACTGCAATTGTCTTTCTACCAGTCTCCGTTTTCCCTCAGTCTTTATCACCCTACCTGTCCAATCCCTCATTCACAGGGTTACTGGCTTCTAAAAGAAAATAAGCATTCTTTTATTTATCCTGGGATCTTCTTGTCCCCTCCTATATCCAGATACTAAAGTGTCTGTACATGCCACTTTCCATTTGAAAAATCTTTGATGGTGCTCCCTGGCTTCAGGAAAAGCTCAAAGAGCTTAGCCTGCCACTAGTGTAGATCAATGATATCCAAGCACTCTCTCTTTGCAGGCTGTCAGTCACTCTTCTTGTGTGTATACAGAATAGGTCTTTATAAATGCCTTGACCTCTTTCTCTCTTTCCAGGTTCAACTTAAACATTCTCTGCTATATAAAATATTCCCTAATACTATATCCAAATTATATTTCTTCATTTTCTACACCTGAATACTTTACTTGTACTTCCATGTTGAATCTTATGTGAATCTGTCACACACTTAATTTGGTGTAGACATAACCAGTTATTAAACTTTCCCAGTAGTAGGCAAAGTAAATTATACTTCACAATGAGGTTCTTACTCCCCAAACTGGTTCTTCTATTCTCTATATTTAACAAAGCAAACAGCTCTTAATATATGCCTGGTAAATATTTCTTGAATAAATAAATAATTTCCCGAGGGATTAAGTGTTTGAGGATGGGTATTGTGCTTTATTGATTTGTATTCCTTACAGTGGCTAAAAAAAACTGCATGTGAATATAATATTAGGCTTACAATCTGGTGTCCTGAGTTAATGAATCTTTGCTTAAGTAAAGGAAAATCTGTCATCTTTTTATGCCCCCAAAATATGAGTAGTTTGTATATCCCACAATTTATTCCATGAGTTAGATAAAAATTATAAACAAGATAAACACAGAAGTGGGAGTACAGACTGTAGAAGCTAATAATTCAAGCTGCCCAAATATTTTCTTAACACCTGAACTCTAATTAAATAAGCTTATAATCACAGTTAGGTCTCCATAGCTCTGTCTATCTCTTGCTTCAAGGATTATATGACAAAATGTAAAATTACTACCAATGGATGAGAAAAATGAGGAGAGAAAAGTAATGTTGACTGCAATTTTGTGGTCTGCCCCCTTCACCCCCATCTTTGATTTCAATGCTAACTCCAAAGTCCTCTTATATCTCCTTTGAGAATAAGTGAAATAGCTTACTAAGTATTATTTCCACTTTCATGTTTCTAAACCCTAACCTTCCTTTTCTAAACACTTTCCTTTAAAAGCACCAATCTTACTGTATTATAACTCTTTTAAAAAGCCCTTAGGACTTTGTATTGTAGACAAGAAAGAATACTGTTCAGTCTTAGGCTTCACACCCAATGAATCTTTGAAAATCTAGTTCCAACAGAATTGATGACACTATTGTGTCTGCAACCCAAACTTCTACCAAATAAGTTTTGATATCCTGTTACTTTTCCATGTTATTGAAATTCTGCCTGTATCTCAAGGCTTAATTTAAGAAGCTTTAATTTGTCTCTAACATTTTCTTTGCATGAAAAAAGTAAATTTTTCTTCATGTTTTCTCCCTCTGGGCTGACTTGTTTCTATTTCATATTTTAGTTATTTAACAAATCTATAAGTATCCAACTATAGCCTGTTTCACTTCATTCCATAAGGACTTCTTATGCAAATTTCCTGTCTTTCCATTATCCTGGAGTATCTAAAACATGCCATATTTACATAATATTTGAGAAAATTTTTATTGGATAAAAGCAAATTTCCAAATATAAATATATTTGAAATCAAAATAAACTTTTAAAAAAATGTGTCCAATAATCACTACTCAAAGCCCTACATGGGAATAACAAACTGTGCTGGTAAAATGTAAATATTTATGAAAGGAGATTGGTAAGTTAGTAGAAAACAGAATCAAATAAAAAGCTAAGAAAACTTATTTAAAGTAATATAGAAATATTGACTTAGTCTTGACTCCATCAATGTACCTAGTTATACCTATTACTTCAAACCACAAATTCTGAAGTCTACACATATTAAGCTCATCAATTGGAAAAAATACAGTGTCAAAATTTGCTAATAGAAGAATCACAGGAGACTGTTTCTAAGAAATCACTTAGTATATTTTTTGAAAATTAATAAAATTTGTCTATGATTTTTTTCTCCTCTTTTTTTTCCCTAAGGAAACAGCTTTAGAAGATGATTGATGCCTGCTATTATGGATCTATATTTACATTTCCTTATTTTAGAAGCTTTTCAAAAACATACTTAAAGCATTTCCAGTTATTCTAAAAGGAAAAATAAAAGGTGATTATTTATAGGCAATCATATTATGATGATAGATGCTTAGATAGGAAATGCAAACATAAATTTTAAATGCCTTTGAAAAGAGTTGAGGATAAAACCATTTACATAATTTCTTAGAAACCCTGGGTTTTTATTACTGAATTTATATATTCCCTCTGGGTGAGGAAGCAGCTACTTCAAAGATTTATTTGATTTGTAGAATGTATGATGTCTTTGTTTTCTATTCCCAATTCAGAAAGGTTTATCCTTTGCAATTCTGCCATACTTTACTGTTTTTAAATTTTGGGATGGGGTTCAGAGAAATTTCAAATTGTTTCTGTTTTCGCAAGCTAAACACATAAATGATGTCAATAATTATTTAGAGATAAATAAGTTAAGTAAATGTACTACATTATTACAAAACAGTCCATTTAGATATTGGTCATCTTGAATAATATAACTGCCATAGCACAACTCATAACTGATACCAAATGTCTAAAACTTCTACTTACCTGCCTATCCACTTCAGGAAGCAAAAGCAGTAGGTATTGCTGAAAATGCTGAGGTAAGGAAGCAAATGTATGTTTATTTATTAATGCCCTCAAGTTAGTGTTGACAAGAATAGATCCTGGGGTTTCTATGTCAATGTCCTCAGCTTTGGTCCATTTCAAGTGTCCTGTGATGAACAAGCAAGAGGTATGGATTTACTATAGATCGAGGCAAAAGCACATGCACACTCTTGTATACATATATATTGAACACATATATTCAATAATATGTAATTCTATCCCTTTGATTTTCAGAAAAGAAACCCACAGGTCTCCTTTAATTAAGTTTGTGTTTGGCCTTAGTTATTAGATAGTACTCAATATCTTCTAATTTTTTTAATTCAAACTAGCAAAAGGTATCAATAAGGCTTCGTTTTGATTATGAACTTCTAATCGATCAGAAGTTTAAAAAACACTTCGGAAATAAAACAGCAATAACTACAACTTACAGACAATCTCAGGTTCCATGACAAAAACAACAGGGTGCTGTTGATTTTATTTTCATTTCTGCTTTTCTTAGAACTGAGGATCAAAGCCCTTAAGGCCTCACATTTGTCAGGCATGTTCCTTCCCACTCAGTTCCAGTCCCAACATAGTGTTGTTTAATTTTAATAGACATCCTGCTAGCAGCAGAATTCAGTTTTTCCCAGTTTTCATGACATCACTAAATACCCAGTCATTTCAGATGTTTCCTATTCAGGGTATTTTTGAAAAAAATAATACAACTATGCTCTAAGGATATTTTCAGAATTCAAGGCATGTTGGAACTCAATAGAACATCACATGTAGATTTTACAAGTGAAAATAATGAAAAACAAGAAAATAACCCAGCATCAGACAGTTGATACATACAACAGAAGTGTGACTATTCTCCGTTACTTGACCTAAGAGAACTGCTGGACGGTGATTATAAAGTATGTTGCAAATCAGAGGTTAGAAAATTATGGCCTATGAGCTATGTCTGCTCCACTGCCGATTTATTGTTAAATAAGGTTTTGGTAGACTGGAGTTGTGCCCAGTTGTTTATACTGTCTAGCTCTTCTTTTGCAGTACAATGCACAATTGCAGAATTGTGACAGAAATTGAATAGATTGCAAAAACATATAATATTTAATGTCTAGTCCTATACAGATAAAGTTTGCTGAACTTTAAAGTACCTGAACTTAGAAGAAAAATTGAGAAAAAATAAGACAAGACATTGTGAGAAAAGAATGGTCAAATTTTTGACACTACCAGATAGGATAGCTAGAAATGAACGTTTCTGTTTTAATTTAAAAAAAAAATAGAGTTAAAAGACACAGGGAAGGAAGAAATGATGGAACGATTATGACACAGAGTTGATAAAAATATCTAGAATATAATATAAAGAATAGGATAGAAATGCAGGGATTGTAACCAGCAGTCAGAATGGATATCCACAGGAGTTTAAGAAAGACGAAAAAGAGGAGGGAAGAGGGGCAAACCTGAATATTATTGGCTGACATTTTTTGAAATAAATTTTATTATCTTTAAGTAGTTGAACAAAGGTGAAGCCATTTCACAAGGCAGTTGAGGAATACCGTGTATTTTGATCAATTTCACCCCTTTCGGCATTCTCATCCAAACCCTCCCAAATCACTCCTTCCCTCTCTTGTCTGTCTAATTTTTAGGTTATGTGTTGATTTTTGGCCACTTAACAGTTTGTGTATACAAGGCATCTTAATCTTAATCTTCACCCGGCTTTGCACTACTTCTTCTCCACTCTTCTCAATGGATTCTTGTCTGCATCCTACCACCTTTGCTCTTTCTTCTTTGCTCTTCCTTACATGTTCCCAAATAATAGACTACACCAAACCTCAAGAAAGTAAAATACCCATTCCTCCATCCTGATGTATTAACATCTCTAAGTGTTAAAAATCGAAAGAATATCTTAGAATTATTTTGCATACAACATCTTCAGAAATTACAATTAGGACAGCAACTTTTTCAAATGAGAGATGACAGCAGAAGGTCTTCAAAGGGCCCCGAGAAAATAAAATGAGTGTAAATTTATAATGGGATTGAAAACTATGATTCTCACAGTGGCAATGATACAAAAACATTTAAACATCCAAAATCATTTCAGTCTCCAAAACTGAAAGTCTATTCTTGAGAACCTTGCTAAAATAACTACTAGCAGATCTTCTTAACCAATGGAGAAATTTCCTCAGAGAGGGAATTACAGGGTTATAGAAATAATGAAAACCTAAAAGATGAATAGATATGAGCTGGTCCAAACAAAAATGTTAACAGTAAAAATAATCCCCATGCATGACTAAGGAGAAGTTAAAGTGAAAACCAAATGTTTAACAATCATAAAGTGGGAAAATGTGATTGAAATGAGACCAACATAAAATCCCAATATTTAAGAGACACTGGTAGGTTTCTACTTTGTTAAGATTCTATAGGTAGACTTGGAAAAATAGAAAAGGAATTATGATGTCCAGATAAATGGACTGAAGGAAAATCTAGTAACACAGATGACAGAAATAAAAGGAAAAAAACATAATCACAATAAATGTAGGTGGGGTTTTAAAATAGAATTAAAAATTTAAAAATCTAGTTATATGTGCTTTCAAGAGATATACTTAAAAATTACTTGGAAATAAAAATTAAAAGGGAAACTAAGAAACACCCACCAGAGAGTAGAAACAACACAAAGCAATTTCAAAAGACTAGTATCAGACAAAATAAAAGAGAGGGTAAGCTTGAACAGAGTACATTATAAGCATCTGTGAAAATGTAACAATGAGATCCCTGTCTATATATACGCTTCACTAATACACAGAATAAGAATGAGCATTCCATATATGTATGAGAAATAATCACTGGAAATACAGCTTTTACCATGTTGACAGTACAATCTTGAAGTATAAAATTGAGAAAACCACAAAAAGAAATTGGCATCATAATGCTAGGTGAAAATCTTACATATATTACTGAAAACTAATGAGATTTTAGGATTGCCTGAGCTACACAAGGATTTTAACAGCTCAGTATTTTGATTTGAACTCAGGGACTCCTGCTTGCTCAGCTTGCTTGCCTGACTGGCACTCTACCATCTGAACCATGCCTCCAGCCCTGTTTCGTTGGTTATTTTGGTATGAAGTCCTGTTTACTTTTCTGCCCAGGCTGCATCTGAAGAGCAGTACTTGGGATATTAGAATCCTGTGTAGCTAGGAATACAGGTGTCATCCACTGGTGCCTGGTAGTGATCACTCTTGATTCAGTGAATTCAATACAAGGTACAGCTCTGTGGCATTAGATAAAAAACAAACTTTTTGTCCTTATTTGTGGGATACTAAGGAAAATTTCACAACTGACTGGTGAATCTAAACAAAGAAAAATTCATCTCTCTGTTGACAAGAGAAAGTCTGGTATCCTACCACAGAAAACAGTAGCTCTTCAATGCTTCACACATCTATAATATATTTAGAAATTCACAATATTTGTAAGCTGGTTGCTGGTGGCTCATTACCCTAATTACTTGGGTCTGGGGAGAGAGGCTGAGATGGAGACGGATCATGGTTTAAGGCCAGACTGGGCAGAAAAGTTCATGAGAGCCCTTCTGAACAGAGATCAGTATGGGGTGATGCATACCTGCTATCCTGCCTATGACAGAAGCTAAATAGTGAGAGACTTGCCAGGTATATACAGAGTATACCAAGAGAAGAAAAAGGCTGAAGGTGGTGGCACTCAGCAATAGACCGCTGTCTATCTATCATGAGGCCCTGAGTACAAACCCTAGCACCATGTTTGCAATTACTTCATAAGTTGGGGGTGGGGTGGAGAATGTAATGTAAACGATAATGCCAAAACTAGTGAAATGTTGTTCAACCAGGTTTTAAAGTATATTGTATAGATAAGAGTAGAAAAAATGATTAAAAATTACAAAGGTTAACTCTTCAGGTCATGATGTTAATCAATTAGTCAAAGCATAAAACTAAGAAAGAGGGAAAATGTAAGAATATATATTTACTCAAAACTAGAGAATTAAGATTACCAACGATAAAAGAATTGAATTTAACAACTGAACTTATAGAGTTCAATTTTAATTCTAAAAATTAAACTAACAGAGTAGACATTCTTTGTAAGAGATGGAGCAAATATTAAATAAGCATACTTTATAATCTACTTTTAAATCTGTATACTCTTGTAGATTTTAAAGAAAAGAATATGTTATTGAATTTCACCAATTTGAATCCAAAAAGTTTATTATTTTCCAAATTTAACTTAAAAATTGAGAACATTAGACAGATGCTAGTGGCTTATGTCTTTACTCCTGCTTATTCAAAAGACTGCAACCCAGACAAGGCAAATTTGTGTAAATTTTTAAAACAGAAATCAGCCAGGCACTGGTGGCTTGCTTGTAATCTTAGCTACTCAGAAGGCTGAGATCAGAGGTCTATGGTTCAAAGCCAGCCCAGGCAGGAAAGTCCATGAGACTCCTATCTCCAATTAACCACAAGAAAATCGAAAGTGGTGCTGTGGGTCAAAGTGGTAGAGTGCTGGCTTTGAGCAAAAGAGCTCAGGGACAATGTTCAGGCCCAGAGTTCAAGCCCAATGACCACCACCACCATCAACAGCAACAACAAAAGAAAGAAAGAACAACAAATGAAAGAAAGAAAGAAAGAGAAATAAATAAATAGGTGGGTAATTCTACTACAAATACAGATTAAGTTATAAGTAGCTCTAAAGATGAACTTAATGCTATTGAAGGACTTTCTTGACCTTTTATCTGGAAGTCTCTCAATATTTTATTTTGTAGAGTGTCCAGAGAAGTTGTTAGGAAGAAATCTTAAGTAAGTTTATGCCCATGTAAGGACAGTATTAGAAAAATCTATTTTTCAATTTTATTTATAAACACAAAGGTAAACCAACTTAAGTCAATTTGATAAGCATATTAGTGCCTGTTAATTCAATTAGTATTTTTCTGTATGATAGAAGTACTTCATACATACACACAAGCAAAAAACAAACAAAAAAATCCCTGAACCTCACTTGAAGAAAAAGGGAAAGAATTAGGAAGCAATTTTTTTTTCTCAGTATGCGATACTATGGCAAAACCTACAGAAATATTTGCAAAAAATGTAAATTATTGAAAATATATGCTTTGTGAAAATCAAGACTTATGTTATTACTATTTAGTATGGCAAGAAAATCTTTAAGAATAACACAGGGCAAAAAAAGAAGCATTAGAGAAGCTCCTGGTCTTTTATGATAAAGCCAAATGAAGATATATTTCTAACATGTCCACCTAGGCAAAATAATACATTTTATAATTTTGGAATGAAGAGCAGATGAATTAAATTTGTTGTTACAGAGAACGTTTAATTCCATTTTAATTATCCTTACACAAGTACTCTTAATTGGCTTAAGAATAATCCAATTATGTATGATTGTTTTATCTCATTAAAGCTAGTACTCCTTATTTCCCTACAGTATCCAGAAAAGGAAAAAGATGTAGTCATTTTAGTGTCTAATTCCCAGACATTTAACCTAGAGGGTCTCTGGTAGCTTAGGTAGGGCAAAGATCCAGGAGAAGCAACAACTGCCAAATTGCCAAAATAAGAGTCAATAGTCTACAAGAGGACCTATTTCAGGATTTAAACTGAGGGGAATGTATTCAATAAAGATCAGACTAATTCTTTGTTGATTTGGATAGAGGAAGTTCTGGGCTCTGAATTCTGGAACACTTCATTCAGGGTAATCTGTTAGCTTTAAGACTTTAAGGGAAGAAGGCATACATTAGACAAACCAACAGACAAGGGGAACAGCTCAAATACTGATTTCAAAACCAAAGCGTTCTTTACTGTCTCAGAAAAAGTGAAAAAAAAAATCCTAAAACAGAACTCACAGGAAAGAAATAGGCAAAATGTGTAACAGGAGACAAGATATATAAATTTGACATAAGCAATGTGAATCAATGCAGTCTTCACAAATGAAGAAATGCATAAAAATTGTAACAGAGTATTGAATCTATAAAGTATAGGACAAGGGTTAAAGAACTTAAAGCATTAGGGCTAAACAAATAATATAAATGTTATCAATATTAATGTTTAAAAAGTTAACTGATGAAACATGACGATACAGAGATTATAAAGATAATTATTTCCTTATCTTTCACAATTTATTTTCCAGAACTGAAACGAATAGCTAAAAAAAACCTGTAAGTTCTATTTCAGCTATTCATATTTATAACATTATTGGAGAGATATGAATAGATCTTGTGGTAATGTTTAACAATTTAAGTTTTACTTTTGGTTCTTATTTAGTCTAAAATTAATTAAATTTAGTACCTTTAATTAAAATAGAATGATGATATAAGATAATCTCTGAGATAGATGTATATTAAGAAATGTCAAGAAATGTTTATAAAACACTGAGATAATAATTTTGGATGAGAGCACGTTGGTTACTCAAATTTCATTTTTACTTTTCTGCCTGGATTTATTTAGAGTCTGGAACAATTTTTAAACTGAGCAAAGTTGTAATTCTTTACTACAAAAAGATTAAACCAAAAAAAAAAGTTGGAATGAATCCCAGAAGTTGGGCTCAATGAGGACATTATTAAAACTCCCTCTGAGACATCCACTGGAAGCTTAGATTTGTTTAGCAAGCATTTTTTAAACTCCTACTGTGTGATTGGGTATAAAAGTCTATTTAAAAGCTGGTTTAGGTGAATGACCTTGAACTCAAGGACCTTGAAACTTTATATGGAAAAAAAGTGAAATATTAAAAACACAAAACAAGAAAGAAAGGGATGAATAAGCAGAGGGAATTGAGGGCAGGGATATGATTCTGTTTGAGAGTCCAATGGTAGATACATGTGATTTTATACTTGTGAGAACCCAACTCCAAAAGTGAATCTTAAGTCAATCATCTGTGTGGTAACATTGTGTGGGTGTAGGTTCTCCAGTTATAATAACAATGTATAACTGTGGTTCAGGATGCTCCTAGCAGAGAAAATTGATGTTATATGGAAGGAAGATATAAGGGAATTCTATTTCTCCATTTTACTGTGAATCTAAAACCACCTTATAATTCAAGTTTTTTTTTTTTAAATCAAAAAAGAAAAAAAAGATAAGAAGATGTATCCCTAGGAACTTCTAAAGAGTATTCATCCCAAATACATATTGCAAGTGTAAGGACAATGAGATAGTAATGTTTCAGGGTTGTCTTAAAGAATTTTTGTTTTTTATTTTTTGTTTAGTTTTGTCCATTACTAGAACAGAGGAAGAAGACATGAAAAACACTGCTGAGGCAAAACCAAAACGAAACAAAACATGAAAAAACCCAAAACATGTATTCCCAACCCCACTGGCAGACACTTCTACTTTTCATGGTACCAGATGAGGACTCTGCTGCCAAGTTATTTAGTAGTCTAACAGTTAGTGTTATACTAATTGTCAAGACCAGTGATAACAAGAGACACTCATTAGCACTGGGATTTTACACATATCCACATCATGTTATCATCCGTGCTTGATTTAGAAATGGGATAAGGGACTAGTTCAGCTTTGTCTGATGTTTAGTTGGTGGTTTATAATGCCATCAGAGAAATACTCTGTTTAGTTTAGAACCATTATGTTTTTCAACTGCGTTCACTCACCCTTTGTTATCCATACTGATTACTGAGAGCGTTCAATCAGACAATTACTCAGGAAATGGTCACATATTTTTCGTAACTAATTTTGGCTAACAGCAAAGGAATGAAACAGCTGTATCAACCACAATGGGTTCTTTTGGTGAGTCGAATATTTCTCATAAAAATGTCACGATTATTATCAGTGCTAGAATGGCTAAGGAAGGCAAAGGCTCACTATTCATTCTATTTTTCTTCTTTTGATCACTATTATTTGATTGTGTGCTCCAAATACTCTCTAGACAAGGTGGGTAATATAAATGGGCAGCAGAATGCTGTGCTCAGTCCTTCACCGTAGAGTTCTCAGAAAAACACATAGGCCCCACTGTGGCTTAGGTTCCAAGACCCAAGTGAAGCCCACACCTTGAGCAGGATCACTATCCTGCAATTTGACAAATTAAGTAATTGCTGGAGATCCAGAGGAAGCACTGGTGTGGGGGGAGGGGAGGGATGTAATTAGACGTGATTTTCATTCTACTAGAGAAATCTCACTATGAGAATGAAAAGTTAGACTTACACTTTAAAGAGTAATTTTATCTGTTTGTTTCAGAACTATCCATCTAAATTAAAATAGACTATGGCATTTGTTTAAATTGAGAACAGTTTCAACAGGTACCCCACCAAGAGAAAGCACAGAAAGAGGTAAGAAGGTTTCCAAAATTTTGTGAGTTTATCATGTGACTCAAGTGAGAGAAAGACAAGTAGGAAAGGCAACTTTCCCATCTGGATGGCTAAGGCTGCGATGTATGGATATTCCTTTGTACAGGTTTACCAACAATGACTTTCTCCAAACACAGGGTCATTTTTCCCCCCCACAGGGTCATTTTTATCCAAAGAGATAAGTAGCTGAAACTACAGAAAGTGATTTACACAGCCTGACTTTCAATCATTCATTCATTCAACAGTTACTCAGAACACAATAGACAGGAGGCATGTAATTAATGCGTGCAGTTAAGTACCAAGGTCACTGTTCCCAAAAATTTAACAACTTAAAGGCAAAGAAGAAAAACACATTGCACCTAAATATGCCTTTTAGAGCACTAAATACCTTGATTCTAATAGAACAGAAAAAAATGTCACTATCTAAATGAGTTGCCACTGTCTAAACAAGTTGTCTGAGGATGATTACATTTTGGGTTCTTTCGTTTTTGTTTCCAGTTTTCATTTATACTGTTGAGTACATATTGGAAGCTTAATAAATACTTCTGACTTCATTTGCACAAAGTAAGCCATTTCATTCAGCTGTTGGCTACTTTGGTCAGGTAAGTTCCTTCCCAGTAATTTGAATGATACAGGGTTGTCCAGGAAAGGAAGTTTTACAGCTGCTAGCTCTCCTTTCCTGGACCACTAGTGAACCTACATTTGAGCACACATGGCAGACCCATCAGGTCATACAATGCTAGGTTGGTCCTCAGTGTGGAATGAAGTTTAGAAGAGTTGGCCTTCAGATTCTACTAAAGATGAACGGACTCAGGCTGTGGAGTTAGATATGTCATGATTTATTTCTGAGCTGTATCACTTACTAGCAATCTCTTTATTCTTTCTGGCCCTCGATTTCTTGGGCTATAAAATAAAAGACATTCTTGTATTTTGAAGACAGTGTCTGGCTACGTAGTTTAGGCTGGCCTCAAACTCACAGTCTTCCTGCCTGAGCCCCCAGAGTGCTAGGATTATAAGCACATGCCAACATGCCTGATTAAATGAGAAGCTATGTTGTACAAAACTGAAGAAAGAATTAAGTGACATAACTTAGGCCAAAATGCTTATATTAAATATGGGCAGTGACTCTGGGATTTCATTTATTGTTTCCTCCACTAAAGGTGCATCATTATTTCTACTGCTTTTAGGTTTAACACAAAGCAGCCAAAATACTCTGGTAGCACTATGCATGCAGGGTTTCCTAAGAACAGAATTGTATAATCAGCCTTTACATTGCTCAGTTTCAGTATATAAAACAAGAGAAATACGCAATCTCTATCTGCATAAATGTGGACTTCAAGTCATCACCATTCACTACAGGAACCTGGTAACAGTAAGCCATCCTGATTGTCAGTCCTCAAGTTAGCAGAGTAAGGAAGTGGGTAAGGCTTTGTCCTAAATCTTCTCATGCTCACTGTACAGCACTGACTTTTTTGAGGTGGGTAGCAAACAAAGGTTTTACTTTATTTGTTTTTGAGGTAGCCCAGAGTGGCCTTAATCTTACTCTATAACCTAAGCTGGCCTAGAACTAAATGATCCTCCTACCTTAGCCTCCTGAGTACTGAGTATTGACAATACAAGCAAGTGTTACTTCACCAGACTTAACAGACTGTTTATGACTACCACTCGCTTTGTGGGTATAACATGGCATTGTTTTAGAATTGCGTGTGTAAGCACACACAAGCATACACATAGACATTCAGTAAATTATTTATATGTCATTCTCCTATTGTACTTTCTGCTTTGAGAGCTACTTATAACACCCAGAAGACGAGGAAAATCCAAGTTAATACTTATGAACAGATGGTTACATATAAACCTTAGAGATACGCTTTGAATCAGACAACAACTTAAAAAAAATCCTGCCTAATCCTAGAAATCACGTAAGAGGTAATTATTCTATATTAAAGAATCTAAGTACAAAGTAACTTCTGTTTTCCCTGAATCTTTTCACTAATCGTATTTGAAGGCTATTTGACGGTTTCTTTCTGGAATTTAGCAAAATGGCAGGCATATAACAAGCAATTCATAACATTTTATCCAAAATTAATAAATCTGTTAAAATCTGATGTGAATTTTATGACAAATTAAATTCCAGAAATAAAACTTGCCTAGAAATTATGTGGCAGAATCAGTAATCAGATCAATAAATTCATAGTTTCTATGGATCAATTTACAAAACATTATACTGATCTGCTTACTACCATTACTCTTCTTCATTTGTGTAATAACTAAAAGACAGAAATGAAGCCATTAAGTCCAGCTTATTCAACTAGGCAAGGATGTTGCCAATTATAATGTTTGGCCTAGGAAGCATTTATGTTCTGTCTTCTCAATTCGCATATATACGTGCCGTTTGAAATTACCAGGAAGGAAATATTTAGAAGACCTGGGTGTGCTGGCAAGACCCATGGATTTTACTTCCATCTGTTTCACCAGGTTCACACCATTTTGTGGACAGGAACTACTAAATATCTCAAGCAGCAGAGACTAAAGGCAGTGTTGTGTCATTGTACCAGGTTCCAATGAGGAAGCTGTCATAGGAAGGATGGTCACTGTCTCCCTGTACTTTCCCCACATAATATATTCCAATGAAATGAAGCTGAGTTGCCCAGATAAAACACTGAACACTAAAACAGAATCATATGTAGGCAGGTCATAATTTGAGTACACATTTTATTTTAAGTCTGTTATCTACCTTCTACTGAAGCGAAAATCTATTGAACTTTATCTACAAGGTTTCACTTATTCAGCTTCCTTTTCGTTGAGATAAATGGATATTTTCATTTCTTTGCTTAACCACTAAAAAAAGTTATGCAAACATTTCCCATTTAAAAAAAATACATCCCTCCAATATATGAAATCTTAGGGCCTTCTGGACACTTACCTAAACCAGACTTTTTTAATCGTTTTAAGTGCTGACTTGTTTGTCTTCCAGTTGGAGATTTTTGCCCATGTTTCATTTCTTTATCTGAACTGTCTGCTTCACCATTTTTAGATTCAGATCCTTAAAAAAAGGAAATAGTTATTATGCCATTATCTTCTTCTCACTGTCCTTGAAAAGAAAAATCTAAAATTGTTTTAAGAACTGTAGATATAATCTTTTTCCCCCTAACAGTTAATATACTACCTTTGGCTACAATCTGATTCCCCTACTGGATATAAAGAGAACAGCCCAATAAATCAATCAAACAGGACAAAAAGCAAGAACAGATGGCCTAATAGCAGAGTCAAAAACGCATTCAGCAATCTGATAGCTTTTAAAAGAAATAGAGTCAGATCTTTTGTAAAAAAAAAAAAAAGTCATGAATAAGCTTGAACAATGCAGTGACATTTAGAGACGATGCTAGACAGAAACAGAACGATGAAGGAAGAGGAGGAGGGTTGTGAAGAAAGGGAGAGATTAGACCTTTATAAATAACTTTACGTTGAAGAAGGAGCAGAAAATGCAAGCATTAATCTACAATAAATAGGATGGTACACAGCTGATAACGTGACAGGAGGTGAATTAGAAGAAAAGGTCAGAGCTGCACTGAGGTGAGAAGAATGTTGCTAGAACACACAAACTAATAAAGGATTCAGGATTTTTCAGCACAGGACTGACAAACAAATTCACACTCACGAAGAGCTGCCTTTGATGGAGTTACACATCAGCATGTGGTCCACATTTAGAGCTGAACATTCGAACCAAAGCTAAAGCAGCAACAACTAAATCTATCTAACCTTGCCGTACATTTTCTCACACCTCCTGACACTAGCAAATGAAGTCATTTGATGATGAGCAAGCTGGTGTCTTTTATATTAATAAGAAAATCTGTAAAATATTCTATATTTTTGAGTCACTGAAAGAGTTGAAGACATTTTAAAAAAAAACAGAGCAGAACTCAAGTGGAAGTATTATTCAGTTTCAGGAGAAAAAGAAAAAAAATACATCTCTCTCCAGGAGGAAGGCTCCTCCGGAAAGAAACTGGCCAAGCATACAATATTTTAGCTGTTTACCTGAAGGTGAATCTGACTGCTCATCAGACACCTTTAATGGTGTTAAAACAACACGAGGAACAGTCTTGTTTACCATCATTGAGACTCCATTTCTTCTTTTCTGCTGCTGCCTCAAAGCCTATAAAAAATGATAATAAAATATCACATGAAAAGGTAGCCACAATAATTTCTCATGATTGAATTAAATGATCCACTTGCCCATCATTAACTAGAACCTCTTAAGAGAACTTAAATTCCACAGAGCTCTTAATTTGTCAGGATTCACCCTCGTGCCATTTTTTTTCCCTTCAAAAGCATTAAATGGAGCTTTGGCAAAAGAGCATAAGTCTGAGACCATTTGCAGTAAAATTCTGACAGCAGAGCATCACTTTCTGGTTTATTCTACCTTAGCGGTGTGGCTTGAGAGCCCATGGAATCTGAAAGTATGACTCCCAAGTAAAATAAATGTAAAATAAATGTTTCAAAACCACGATGAAAATACATGTGTCTGCACTTCTCATGCAGGTGCGCCGTCTCCGGTGCGCTGCTCCGTCAATCAGTTAACACCGAGTGTCATCAGTATGTACAGCATGTAAGAACTACTGTATTGATGCATTCGCTCAGCCGTGGGGAGCACTGCACAAAATCACTGAACATGGCAGGAATCATTTATTTCTGTGAAGGGAATCAGTCCTAATCTTGGAAACCTTGCAGCACTTGGCTTCTGTCTGCTTGACTTTGGGCATTAACCTTCAGAACACGAACATGACAGCATTTGGGCAAATCCAAGAATAATAATAAAAAAAACATATAAAAATAAATCTCTCTAAATGGGAGTGTTTTGTGTTAAATAAATGAACTGACTGTGGTGATGATAATGTAATAAAAGACATTTAAAAGTTTTGAAATACAGCTTTATCTAGCTGATTGCTTAATGCAGAAAATTACCTGTAATAAAAAAGAAAGGTCTGAAGCACTACAGAAACAGAAGACCCATTAAATTCACAGTCACAGGAATGCTAAAATTCCCTCAAGAGGTTAAAAGGCTGGCCTCAGACAGTCTAAAACATTTTAATTCCTGGTTTCTGTGTAATTCCTACCAATTTTACAACATTTCAGTTACTTGATTAATGTCCTTTGACTAACCGTTGTCAGAATGTCTTGAAATATTACATTGGCTGTACATTCCCTTGCTGTCAAAAACGATGTCCTGTTATTTGCACAAGGTATTAGCTGAATGTTCAACTTGTTGACCATAAGATTTACCAATCAAATAATTACAGAAGTGAAAAATTAAATACCACTTAAATGAGAAAAGGAAAATTCAGATGAGAATTAAAGCCAGATGAGAAATGAAAGGGTTGGAAAACCTACTATAAATTATGTGTCTTCTAATGATAACACTAGACATATTTCCTTTGATTGTTATTTTATAGCATTTTATAAAGTACCTGACAATATGGGAGGACCACAGATATAAAGATTAACATGATCTATTCTTCAAACCTTTAGCCTTTTGTCAATAATAAATTTAATGAGAGCATATGTGCTATAAAATATTTAAGACATTTATTTTTTCCTCAAGGCATAGACATAATCGCACATAAATTGTGTGCATGCTTGCATAAATCTCTCTAGTCTTGGATAAGAATGAAGACCCTTTGAAGATTTCAATCTAACAATCCAATAATACAACAGAATGAAGCAACACAAGGCTTTAACTTACGTTAAGGCCTTCTTTGTTCACTGTGTAAAACTTCATGAGAAAATAAAGGCTATGCCTATTGTAGTCAATTTTTAAGGGTATGCACACACATATGAAGTTAGAGGATTTATTTTACAAATATTGGTTAAGGAATATATATATATAAATATAAATATATATATATATATATATATATATATATATATATATAAAATATAACCAGTGGCCTAGAATCTGAAATCAAAAGTTAAAGATTTTCTTTTTGGGAGTGTTAGTGCAAACTATGGTGGTAAACTAAAGCTACTAAAATATTGTAATAGATTTCTAGAGCAGAGAAAACACTACTGATAAAAAGTTAGCAATCAGAAAGAAAACCACAATAGAAATGATAACTTCTATAAATAGGCGTTTTCTACTCAGAAAAGCCAAACAATATTTCTCTACACAATATTTCTTTGTATTTTTTACTGTTATTGTAAAATGTGGTGAGCACGTGATGAGTACGTTTCTTTTTGAGCAGTGTCGCCTCTACCTTTTTTACTCCTCCTGACCCCCTACCTCACAAGGTGTCTAGTTCATTGTCAACATAGTGTTTGATGAGTATCACTGCTGCATTTGTGCATCATTTGTCCCAACATTTCTGTGCTCCCTCTTCCTTCTCCAAAACAGATAAACTTACATACAAGACAAAAGGTACAGAAATCATAACCAGCAACAATGGAGAGGAAAAAAAAGCAAAATAACAACAACAACAAAATAAAAACCCTTGTTTCCACTTCTTGGAGTTCATTTCGATAAACATCATTTTATACGGTCATATGCACATCACTATTGAGGTTTTACATAATATATTTTTTAAAGAAAGCACTGACCTGTACCACTGTCCTTGCAGATGGTTAAAGCTAAACACTAGGGGCTGGGAAGGTGGCTCAATGGTAGAGTGCTTGCTTTGCATGCATGAGGCTCTGGGCTCGGTTCCTCAGCTACCACATCAGCAGAAAAAGCCTGAAGTGGCACTGTGGTTCAAATGGTAGAGAGCTAGCTTTGAGCTGAAGAGCTAAGGGACAGTGCCCAGGCCCAGAGTTCAGGCCCCAAAACCAACAAAACAAACAAACAAACAAAAACAACAACAAAACTAAACACTAATCATATAAGAGAAATAATTAGTATCTTAAAACTCTGTTTTGCTGTCAAAAATAAACATATTAATTCCTTTTTTTGGAATAAGTACACTTGTTAAAAAAAGGAGAAGTGTCTGTTTTCTCTGACACTAATAGTATTAGGAAAACAAAAGATTTCAGGTAAACTCAGTGTGCCAGGATTTCGTCACCAAAAAGACAAAGGAACATATCTTGATTTTATAATCTAGAGGCAATAACTTCAGACTGAGCCTGTGGCTGCCTTGAAGAGTCCAGTTTGCTTTCCAGGAAGTAGAACTCAGTGGACACTGGACACTGGGAGGTCAGAACATGGATAGAAAGAGAAAACCCAACATTGCATTCTCCATGGAGATACTAGGATAGTCATGCTTTCAGGTACAAGGTATTTGGTGACACTATAAACAATAGCACCTGGACACCGTTCCTGTCCACTAGGCTCCTGGTCTCTGGTGGTGGGCCATGAACTCTGCAAAGAAAGATTTTTGCTTTTGTAACTTTATTTCTATATCTATGAGCATATCAACCATTTAAGCTTTCACTGAAAGTTTCCTTTTCATAGTCCTTTAAAAATAAAAATAAGAAAGCATGAAAGGCCCTTTGTGCCAGGTTGTCTGAGGGATAAGAACAGACTAAGACTAAAGTGAGCAGAAATGCATATTCTGATTCTGAAGGGCAGCTTCAACTTAAGAGAAGCATCAAATCTAGATTGAAGTGACTGATTGATTGATAGAGCAACACTAGGGACTGAAGCCAAGCTTCTGCATCTGAAGCTGTCCTTTAACTTGTGAGCCTTGAACTCTCCAATCTTCCTGAGTGCTGGGATTGAAGGTATGTATACCACATATGCCCGGTTCCATTCTTAAATTTTAGGTGAGTTTTCCTGTTTTAAATAATACATCAGAACAAATGGCTATACCTTAAAAATGTATCAGAACAAGTGCATATATCACTGGGTGAGTTTCAGCCAGTGGGCAGCAATGCTTGGTATAACTGACATTTCTCAGCACTCAAATGAGGGAGTCTGCATCAATATGGGTGTTAAAATCCTTCTGCTCTAAGGTGCTATGGAGGAAGCGGGGCCATGGCAGAGCTCTTTAAAAGTTGTGCATGCAACTAAGAAGGCTGTTCAGTGAGAGAAAGATTGAATTAGCTGTGCAAAGCTGGTTATGTCACCTGTCCTTGTGAAGCAGAGTCAATAGAGTGAGCAAGGTATGTAAAAGAAAAAGCAAATGTACAGAACAGGTGTACCACAAAGTAAATACTCAATAAGTGCCATTGTCTTATTCACATATTGTATCTACACCATAACAAATACAGATTATGATAGCAAACTCCATTATCCTGAACATCCATAGCAATGACCAGAAAAAGATTTTTTAAATTATTTCATGTTTTAGTGAAGAGAAACTCAGGAGAGGATCTAAAGAAGGGGGAGCCCAAAAGGGCCTGTCTCTGGGGGTAACAAAGGTAATTTGTCATTACCAGCAATGAGAAAACTGTGGTCCCTACTCAGGGAAAGAAGTTGTATCAGAACCTGTATAGCAAAAAGGATCTTTGGGAGTTCAGGAAATAGAACAGAAGCTAGAGTGGCCATAAACAAGGGCTAGGAAGTCACAGAGATGGCAAAATCGTCCCCCAAATGGTGGTCACAGGCCACTAAGAAACAAGGAACTGAGGTTCACTGAATGGGTAGGCCTTCACCTCAGGCTTTCCGCACTGTGGTACCTTTCTTACGCACCAGAGATGTGAGAAGGCAGAGCAAAGAGGAGGCAACAAGGAATTTTCAACCATGGTCTTTTATGACTTTATTCCGTTTTTTTAAAATTAGATTTCACTGTATGAAAAGCGCTGCATCCTAAAACTGGACAAGTTTCTTAATTATTCCAGTCAGTTTGAGGTACTGCTTTAAATAGGTATAAGCCTTCCTTTGTATTACCCTTCCTTCTATACACTCTTCTCTTCTTTGTCCAAATGGTATATCTCCTCAGCTACTTCAAGTCTTTGTTCAGAACTATTTCCACACTATATTTTTCTCCCCTACAACCTATTCTGCTTTCTTTCTCATCATGGACTTTTTACCTTCTGGTATATTGCACCATGTCATGTCCCTATTCAGGCCCTACAAAAGACAGGCACGTTTTGATCTCTTTTGTTTACTGATATATCCTGAGTATATAGGAAAGCTTCTGGCATATATGCATTATTCTGGAAATCACTATCACATCAGAAAGAAAACTTGAAAATTATTTATTCATTTATCATTTCAAAGGCAGAAATCAGTATGGGACTAGACATAATTTGTTTTCTTCTTCTAATAGGGGTTTTACATATGCTTGGGTCAATTTCATTTCCCAGCTGGACAGCATTTCATGTAGAATATAGAGCTGCTTGAGTCCTCACTGTGTATTTTTGTACAATCTCATTTCCAGGTTTGAAATCATGAAGTTAAATTAGCCACACCTAAGACTCGGGTGAGAAACTTCACATTGGAGAAGGGATTTTTGGGCTTTCCTCTTTCTTCATCTCCTATCATTAAAAAAAATTATCATGCTGTCTATGATAAGGAAAGATAATGAGAAATAAGAAGAACAGGGCATTTTTTTTTGTTGGTGCTGGGGACCTGATATTGGTAATCTGGTACTGAATTCAGGGTTTCAGACAATAATTCTACAATTTGAGCTGTGCCTCCAGCTCATTTATACCTGGTTGTTTTCAAGGTAGGGTTTGGTCTTACGCTGGCGTGGAATATGATCCCCCTTGTACTTCCCTGTGTTACTGGTTAAAAGCTATGCCACTATACTAAGTCATTGTGCTTCCCCTGTGGCTGTAAGAACAGGTGTATTACACCCAACCACAGCTTGACATGGAGTCTTGGAAACTTTCTTGCCTGAGTTGGCCTCATACCATGATCCCCCAATATGTCTTTCAAGTAAGTGGCTAGGATTACAGGACTTGAGCTATTTCATCATGCCAGAAATTTTATCTTAACAAGAACCTTCATTCTCATAACCTCAGACTAGCAATTAGGTGCTAGTTTTGTTGTTGTTGTTGTTGTTGTTTGAATCAAGGGTCTATCAATGTAGCCCACACTGACCTCAAACTTATCATCTCCATCCTGCCTCAGCCTGGAAGATTTTAGAGTTATAGGCATGTATGATTACATCTGGCCAACTTCTCGATTCATGGATGCAGTTGTGAATACTGTACAGGCCTTCCTACAGAGTATATGAAACCATATTCTATTCTCAACCTCAAGGATGCCCCTAAGCATAGAATCTATGTATCTACCTCTTCTGCCACGTCCAGCAGTCTTCGTGAGCAAAGCCATTACATATTGGCCATGCCCAGCTAAGTGATTAGTACCTACCCATGGCACAGTACAAGCCAATGTACACAGTATTGCTTGCTACTTCTTCTCCTCCCGTTTATTATGATTAGGCTACACAATTCCTTAAGTGTGCTAATACTTCAAAACACAAACTACAAGGTACTGAATACTGTGTAGTGTATACAATGAATTTTGCATGACTTTTTAAATAGCTATTGCAGGATGATCAGTGGACCATCTGGCCTCCCCTCAGTAAGTCCTCCAGGGCTGTGTCTAGCACCTCTCTTCAGAACAGGGAATACGTGTATCACATTATTTTCAGCTCTGAGCTTTTGCGAAAATTCCAGGAAAAAGAAGAAAATTCTATTATGCTATAAATCAAAGTCATCTTCTATCTAACTTATCTAGAGATGAATACCTCACAGTTTAAAAACTGTTAAGTTTGGCTGGGCACTAGTAGCACATGTCTGTAATACTAACTACTCAGGAGAGTGAGATCTGAGGATCATGGATCAAAGCTAGCCTTGGCAGGAAAGCCCATGAGACTCTTATCTCCAAGTAATCATCAGAAAACAAGCAGTGGCATTGTGGCCCCAAGTGGTAGACCACTAGCCTTGAGCAAAAATGTTCAGGGACAGTGTCCAGGCCTGGATTTCAAGCCCTAAGATTGACAGAAAAAGTAAGATTATATAATAGATAAAGAACATAAAATTATGGGAGTTATTTTCAGAGTTATTTTCAATGATGGGGGAGAGTGAGAACTATATAAGGGTACCTTACAAGAGGGTTAGGGTTTTTTTTGGTGGGCTGTCTCAGATGAAGGGGCAACCTTCTCTCTTCCACAGCAAGCTAGTTGTTCTGTTGATTAGCCTATAAAACTATTGAGTCACTTTTGTGATATAAATAGTATTACTCTTTCATTTAAGGTTCATTTTGGGATATGAGAGCAATGAGGACCTCCAGCATTCATTGCATGGTCTCAGCCTTAGATGTACTTTGGGATGATAATGGCTTTTCTTATTGAGCAACTTTAACTGTCATTTTTAAATCCAGAGAGAAGCAATGTCAGAGCCTAAATAAATAAGCATATGGTACATCTAAATGCAGTCAGTTATGAAGAAATGAACCTACACAAACTGGTTGTATTTGTAATGTGCTGCTCAAACTTAAAATGTCAACATCCATGATGTTTAAGACACACCAAGTTTGATGTGTCTAGTTTCTATTCAATGTGAAAGAAATTTATAGGCTTTAAATCTGAAAATAAACTGACTTTTTTAAAAATGGGAACAAACATGAGAGAGAGCTAAATGACTTGAGGCAAAGGAAAGATCATATCATCCTCACATCAATTTTATTCTGGCTTTAAGTGAAAGGGAAGAAATCAAAAGATGCTGACTGAACAAGCTTTTCCTACTGGAGATAAAGTGCAATCTTTCCTTGTTAAAAAAAAAAAAGAGCAGGAAAAACCTCTAGATAAACATTTCTTTTTGTTAGACTGAAAACTTGTCAGATAATTCTAAAAAAATGTGGAATATTTCCCATGTCTGCCTTGATGGACAAGAATAAAACAAAACAAAAAAACCAGGAGCTTTGGTGTGAAGTAGGAATTTTAAACAAAAATGCTCATTTTAATAGGAAACTACACCAGCTATGTCACTAAAGAATACACTAAATGTAATAACCCTGTCACTAAAGAATACACTAAATGTAATAACCCCTCCAGGAGAATTCTGAAAACATCACCCGCTGTGAATGCTAAAACTTAAATCACTAGAAATATACATAGGAAACAGCCAGCGGTGTGAAACAACAACTACTTGTATTGTTGCTAGTGTGCTAAATGTCAACACCCATGTTTAGAAGAAACTATCATGCACCATAACCTTTGGAATTTCACAGTACTGGTCAGCCACATAAACAAAACAAAACACCAATAAATCTGCTTCACAACGTCAAGAGAGAAAAGCATCTGCAACTTTATGAATAAATCCTATCACTGTAAATAAATAATGAGACTCAAATAAGCCAACAGAGACAATACAGAAAGGTTATGTCCACCACCTTGTTACCCGTCAAAACAGAACTCATCCTTCTGCCATCTTGCATTTTCTTCAGATGTTTTAACAATTCTGAAATGTAATCTTTCTTAATTATCTTTCTTCAAAATTCCAAATCTAATCATTTCATACTTTCTCAGGATATGACATCCAAAACACCAAGCCAGAAAGAAAGGAAGGAATAAGGTAATAATCTCGAATTTTCTGCTTTCCAGAGACTTCAGAACATGTTTACCCAGGGTAAAAATCTACTGAAATAACAATATATTAGTCATACAATTATGATCAACATACACTAACTAATGGTTTGATGATTGAAGAGTAAAAGGGACTGAAGTTTTCGAGTGGAATGAAAATGATCTTTGGGTTGTTGGTTGGTTGGCTGGATACTTTTGCTTATTCTGTGACACTAATGAAAGAACCCAGTGCCTTGTGACTGAGCTACATCACCAGCCTGAGAGCAATGGGAACTTTCTATGTCAACAGCTAAGGAGCATTCAAGCTTCCTCCATGCAGCCCAACCTATAGTTACATAGCAATCCAGAGTGCTGGGAAATCAATTGAACCCACTTATTATAGCAGTATGCTTTGTGTGGGGTTGATCAATGAGGACCTGATTTCTGGGAAATTACGTCTGGCACTTTGTGCAAAGGGGTTTGTCTTACCTCGCTATTTTCACAGTACTTGTGATCATGAAAGGTTGCTGGGAATTTATGTTTTACCTACTTCAAAGTAATTATTTGGGCTACTGTATATAGTTGGGCCACTGTATAGAGTTGAATTACTATAGTCCTACCGCCTTCAAATATATTTCCAATAAAATAAAAGAGGCTAATCTATTTGAATGTGAGCCATTAATATGCGCTTGTGCATTAGGAAATGGTATACTTAATGTCAGTTGTACTGTTTTCCTATGTCATATAAAATGTCAGGTATGCAAATTTCCACAACCAATGTCAAAAACTGATCTGTCATGTTAAGCTCATGTACAGAGAAGCAGTATTAGAACTGAGGGTAGAATCTGACCCCTAGCTTCAAATGTCATCTCCATCATTTATCTGTTGGGTAATTTTGACAAAACTAGCTAACTTATCTGAGCCTTACTTTCTGTATTTGAAAAACTGGGATATGAGTAGATACGTCACAGGATTTGTATGAAGATTAAATGTGCATAAAAATGAAGGCATACTGTAAATATCAGCCTATGCAATCATTAAGGTCATTCAGTTGACCCTTAGGTTCTATGATTGTAACTTCCATATATACTCACAAACATATATCCACAAACTTAGAAAAGAGATGTAGAAATAAATATATCGACATACATATATAATAACAAAAATTCCTACCTTGTTATATTCTTTCAAAATGAAAGAAGGCCATAATTTGTTGAGGTTGCTACAATTTAAAAGGCTATGCATTTAGTCAATTTTTGAAATGCTATCTTAAGAAATTCAACAGTTACAGGAAATCTGGGATGAAATGCTGCAAGGACAGCTTATCTTCTTATCTTATATTTCCAATATGAGTTTTTGTTTAATATTGGTTAATGTGATTTTTTGTTAATCAAACAGTAGTATATCTACATATATTTTCTTGGTAACTCATTTGCTACTTAATAATAAAATCAAAGTTTGAAAAATTACATAAACAAATCTTTCTGGACACTAGAATTATGACACAAAGTTCTTAAAACCAGATTGAAATCATAAGCACATCATAAATGCATGTTCCACAACAAAACAAAACACCCCTAGTGAGCTGTGGAACATTGTGGAACCATTTAGTAACTATTAAAAAGAAAAGGTTCAGATGACATAAAACCAAAATCAAGGTAGTAAAACATAATGACTACAATAGAGAGACTTGAATTTTTTATCTTCATACTCATACAGGTTTCACAGTTTGTACATTTTTCAAATCACTGCACTTTAGAAGAATGTGTTTTATTTATGATCCCATTTCTGCTTCTTAAATGCCATAGATACAAGTGCCCAGTTTTGTATCCTTTGTTTTGTTCCAGTTGGTATTTTATTGCTGCATCCTATTTGCTGCCTGAATGAGCCTTTGCCCAGGCTTTCCTACCTACTCCATCCTTTATTTCACCAATTAAAAAGCCATCTCAATACTGATTGTAGTTCTGTTCACCAGAACTACAATAAGAAACTAAAATGCTTTGTAAAAGTCACGGTATAAATCAGAAGCTCCCTGAAGATTATTTGACCTATGCAGGATGAAACAATTTTATTACCTTAAATATAAGACCAATGAGTAGAAATGCTACCATTTCAGTAATTAATGTAGAACAAAAAGTTAATATAGGTCAGTATAAAAATCATCCAACTTCTTTCTGACATTTTCTTGTTTGCAATAGAGGAGAAGGTAAATGGAAACTCTCCAAGCCTACAAGATTGATAGGAATATTAAGATGTTTTTAAAAATATGAACTTTAATTTAGAAAACATGGTTTCTCTTTTCCCACTTAGATATCTATCATGAGAATGATATATTTATGTAAGAGCCCATAGAGGGTTAGTGGAGAGGGTTTGGCACAAGAGAACAAAAATAACTATGACATGAATGCAGATAAACGAGAGCACACCAGAAATTTAGGATAAAGAATTAAGTGTCTTGAATTTACTAACACAATTTATTAGTAACAAAAAAAGAAAATCCACCACTCAACAGCACCACCTAATTCCAACATCTTTTCCTTTCCTTTACAAATTTTGCTGCTGTAACAAGTAGCTAATGTACATTGAGTAATTATTATGGTCCAGACACCATGTGCTTCTAATGTATTACATCAGTCATTTCTTAAATCAGTCTCCTTAGAAGGTTGTATAATTTCTCCAAGTTCCCGCAGAGAAGGAATTGAGAGTTGCAGAGGAAACCTGGTTTGCCTAGATCCATAGAATCACAATGATTCAAACCACACTATGTCAGCCCAAATCCCAACCTTATAACCATCGCTATCATCTTAGCACAAGGTCAGATCAGATTATGCAATAGTACAACATTATATAACTTCCACTCAGCCTTGAGCAACACCCACTGATGGATATTCTAGATAAAAGCAAGCTCTGCTTACCATTTTTCGTATGTGTAATTTAATAAATCTGGGCAACGTGAAAGTATAATTGTATCATCCATAAGATAAAAAACGATCGATATGGGGCTGGGAAGGTGGCTCAGTGGTAGAGCGCTTGCCTTGCATGCATGAGGCCCTGGGTTCGATTCCTCAGCACCATGTAAGCAAAAAGAAAAAAAGCCGAAGTGGCGCTGAGGCTCAAGTGGTAGAGTGCTAGCTAGCCTTGAGCTGAAGAGCTGAGGGACAGCACCCAGGCCCAGAGTTCAGGCCCCATGACCGGACCCAAACCCCCCCCTTCCCCCCCAAAAAAAACAAAAAAACCGATCGCTATCAAAGTATATGGCATATGGAAGAACCCAAACTGTTTTACTATAAGTCACATACAAAACCACTCCATAGAAGTTTTTTTATATATTCCCAAGGCCAGGTTCTATATTCTTTTTTTTTTCAAGTTAATTTTATTGTCAAGGTGATGTACAGAGGGATTACAATTACATATGTAATGAGTACGTTTCTTGTTGAACATTGTTACTCTCTCCCTCGTTACTTTCTATTTCACAACAAACTTCTCAGCCAGGCCTCTTATACATGATATCATAAGTCAAAATTATGTTAAATAGCACACAAAAAGCTGAGTTTGAGCTATCTGTATTCTTTCCTGGTTGCTAGGGTCTCATACATTTTACTTGACTTGCAGAACACACTTTACCTTATGTAGATAGGGCTAAATGACAAAGAACCAGAGAGCACCTCTCTTACCTGCTTTAGAGCCTTTTTGGTATGCTGCTGAAAGGAAGACACTAACTTGCTCTGCACGGCTGTGTTGGTAAGGCTTGAATCTCGAGTAGAAGATGCTTCATCAGTTACCTGCTTCGTACAAACTAGAAACAGAAAGAGATAATGATATTACTAATTTGAATTCCTTTTTTTTTTACATCCACTGTAATTAACTCACTAGGAGCTTTTCTCCAATTGAAAATGGATACTTAAAATAAAGCAGAATAGCACAGCACAAGGAAGAGTGTCTAGATTAGAAGAGAAGGGACAATTTAATAACTGTGTGGCCACAGTTTCATTTAACCTGGATAGACCTCTGTCTTTCCTTACTTGCTAATAGATGAACATTACTTTGTCATAGAGCTATTGTGTAAAAGTAAAACCTATCACAATATCTACCTCAAGAGTTGGGACTAGTAAACACTATATGACTACAGAGATCTGGTGATGCATATTATTCTAAAGAAACCTTCTAAATGATGGAATAGGTTATTTTTTAAAAAAAAAAAAAACCAGACTAGTAGACATCTAGGATTCTTCCTTTTAAAAGCTCTCCCTCTGTGGAATATATCACATACGGAGATGCTCCTCCATCTATGGGATGAGATGTAGCAAAGAGAAATTACAATGATACACAAGATATTTTTGTCAATTCAGGATTATTATATTCAACCAATATATGCCTATTGTAATGAAACCTGCCCACTTATACTACAGGCAAGGACTCCGCTGACCTATTCTACAGAAGGTAATTTGTATCAGAAAGCTACTTTTAGAAGCACTTATGTCTTGCTGACATAAGCTTTCAGATACTCTCTGCCTTATGAGATCCATGTTGGAGCTGTGGCTCTTCCTTCAGTCCTAAGTTTAAGACAGCAATGATCTGAGCAAGAGTATCAAGGAGGGACCTTCATGCTGTGTACTAGGAGAGGAGTTATTTGAAAAATTCTAGAGTGAGAAAACACTTAAGTTTAGTGTCTGAAAGGAGGCATATGTCAAAGGCAGGAGGCAAGAGGAAGTTAAGAGGGACGAAAATAACTTGGGAACATATTATATAAGCTTAAAACGTGACTTCTTAAGGGTACTAAGATAAATGCTAAGTCTAGAAAAAATATCCAACTAACAGTGCATTAGAGGGATTCTGACCAGAGGTTTAAAACAAGTAGAAAGGTAAAAATTACTATAGTTTTCAATTTCCAGCAACCCTCCCCCCTACACTCAAAATTAGAGTACAAATGGATTCCTGTGCACATATACAGAGAACATTCCATTTGAGCATGCCTTGGCCTAGAAATAAACATGTGGATCAACAGAAAAGAATCTGGAGAAACTGAGAGGTAATCACGTTTTATTTTAATACAGGAAATATTCAGGAAGCCAAATGAATACATTTAGGAAAATAGCTGCTAACTATTCATCTAGCCATTTTATATAAGTGAACTAATTATTTTCTTGAAACTTTCTTACAAGACAAAAAGGCATTGTCTCCATACTGGGCAGAATAGAAAAGTAGAGCTCAAAATTAGTCACTAGTGGTCACATAGGCAATGAAGCATCAGAAATGGGATCCAACTGAAGCCAAGTGTTATTCTGGAACCCATAATTTTTCCACCTAAAATACTTGGCCTCAAAAATCAAGATCCGATGCAGAAAATTCTACGTCTGAAGAAGTGTAATATAGCTGCATAATGTTGGAGGTAGTGAAACAGGAAATTAGTATAGCCAAGTGGAGAAGTTATTCAGCCTTTAACATGAAAAAATTTAAGAGAAATAGGTGAGTGACAGGATTAGGAAATACTATGGTTAGAAGGATTTGTACAAAAAATGAGTCATCCTTGAATTAAAAATGTTTAGTTTTTTTCTACTAGAAACAATATGGCATTTTCATTGGAATGAAATAAATATTCTGGTTAAGAAACATTTTATAACACTGCTTGCATAAACTGTGGTTTCTCAGCATCTCCTTGAAATGTTCACTACATGGTAACACTTCACCAAAAGCTTACTTAGCAAGAAAAGCCAAGTCTATTTCATGTACGGATCATGCAGATGGCCTTTTCAATGTTTTGAATTCTCTATAAAGTGTGACTAGCCAGGGAGGCGACAGAAAGGTGGCAGACAGGACACACAGTCCCAAATGAACAGATTGAAATGGGTATAATTTAAGTCTAGCCAAAAGTAAAGTGTGCATTCACAAGTAGTTACTACTTTCACTCATAGTAGCATTTCAAATCCAGAAAACGGGAAATTTACTGGTTGAAAAGGACCAACAATGAAATCCACGGGCTGCTATGGAAAATATGAAACTTCCTCTACATGCAGAATATCTAAATTCAAATAAACTACCAATTGGGTTAGGAAATTCTTTTATTCATAAGTCTTTCAAAGGGAAACGTTAATACAGTAGGATCAAATACCAACAAATTCTGACTGTTTATCATTGAACCTCCGTGTTCCATTTATTTTCTGACTAATACAAGAAGCAATGCATAATCAGCTGTGTTTTCTGAGGACAGCAGCCTTCTGGTTCACTAATTTGCTTCAGTTCTATCTGACCCAGGAAACCATCTGATACTAGGAGATTTATTTTAGCATCAACACACATGGTATAAATGATCACTACATTGTGCTCATAGTGATTCACGTATGTTTACATGCGTTGTTTCCAAATATTCTGTTCAGCTTAGAGCTCAGAAATTCAGAGAGACAGCAAGCCACTAGAACTGACATAGCATGACAGGATACTATGAATCTAATTCTCAAAAAAAAAAAAAAACAAACACTTTTCTTCTTTACCTCAATCTATTTGCTTTTCTATGTAAGGCAGACCTAAAAATATTCCTGTGGTAGGAAATATTTGCTTCTCTAATCCCATCTTTTGGCACTCAATCCTGACATATACCCCTATGTCAAACTAGTTTCCCTTATTAATGTGCTCCGGAAAATTTTTATTGTATATATTATTATATATGTTTTATATATATTATATATATTCATTCATTTTTCCCTCGATCATAGTGCTTGAACTTGGCACATGGGTGCTGTCTTTGAGCTCTTTTGCTCATGGCTAGTGCTCTACCACTTTAAACCAAGCACCACGTCTGGTTTTCTGGTGGTTAATTGGAGATAAAGAGTCTCATAGACTTTCCTGACTGGGCTGGTTTTGAATTGCAATTCTCAGATCTCAGCCTCCTGAGTAGCTAACATTATAGGTGTGAACCACCAGTATTCATTCTTTTGCTAAATATATGACGTGAGGATGATTGAGTCAAAAAATACACTCATTCACTCGGTTTTTGGTTTGTGCTGATTTAGCAGATTCATGTTCTGAAAAGTCACAAGATTTCTTCTTTGGTACTTACTCTTTCAACTTTTTTGCCAGTCCTGAGTCTTGAATTCAGGGCCTGGGTGCCGTCCCTGAGTCTTTTTTTGCTCAAGGCTATCACTCTACCACTTGAGCCACACCACCACTTTGAGTTTTTCTGAGTAGTTTATCAGAGATAAGAGTCTCATGGACTCTTCTTCCCAGGTTAGCTTCAAACCACAATCCTCAGATCTCAGCCTCTTGAGTAGCTAGGATTACAGGAGTGACCCACCAATGCCTGGTTTCAACTTTCTTAATAATAGACATGATACATAAATCAGTAAGGACATATTTTAAACAGGTGCTTGGATTTTCTCTAAAGGACTGAGTCTGGCCTCTGAAATACAAGACAAAAAAAAAAAGAATGTTAAAGGAAGGATCAGTGAAAATCCCTTATAAGCAAAATTATAACAGAGGCCAGGAAACTGAAAAAATAGGACAGATGCTTTATCCAATAAATACCAAACCCTGACATGCAGCTTAGAAATGGATATCTTTTTGGCACCCAGGACAGAATAAAAGTTACTTCTTTCTGCTTGTGCACTGGATGGATCACAGAACCAAGGACAGTGACTCTAATACTTCAATCCCTACAATGAAGCCTGTCTTCCCCATAGGTGAACAAAGGTAACAAAAGGGATCAGAAATGAGAGGTCTGGTTTTCCCTAGAACAGTCATAACAACATCTTTTGAAAGACACAAAGATACAATTTCTGTCAGTGTTTTACTTGTCTACAAAAAAAGTACCAGCCAAAAGCTAATCTTCCAGTTTTATACTTGCTTCTAAATCTCCCAAATCCTTTCCTCAAAAAGTCTTATGTAGAAGAACTGGAGCAAAGGCAGGTAGAAGATCATAAATAACCAAGAGACAGCCGTGGCAGCCAGAAAAACTTTGAAATTTGTGTTCTAGCATAATTGTTAGTTTGGATTATTTCTTGGAGTCTTCACAATATTCCTTTGTCTCCTCTTCTTCATTTACTATTCAGTGTGAACTAGAAAAATGTCCATTAGCACTCATCTGTGTTAAGCTGAGTACTAAAGTGAAAGTGTATCTGCTTATTCTTTCCTAACTTACTTACTAATTCACTGATGGATATAAGAGGTCACCACAATTCTAACTTTGATCTTTTACTCAAGACACAAGAATGGAAGAAATCATAACTTTATCTTGATCAGCCTGTATTTCTAGACACGAATCTTGCCATGCTACCTGGGATCCAGTCAATGAAGACTGTTGGTGCTTCCTAAACAAATTGATCTGCTGTGTTCATTCCTATTTGCTCTGACTGTCACTCTTCCAAGTTCTCTTCTACACCTTTCTACCATACCAACTCATCTTGGCAGATCAAACTAAAGAGCTTCCCCCAAAGCTTCACTAACTATCCCCGAGGTTCACTTTCCCCTGTCCCTGCTTTCTCAGAATTTTCTGGATGAATTTTCTGCAATACTCAGTGATCACTGGCTCACAACTCAAGCTTTTACTTCTGTGCTTATCTGGTTTACTTCTGGGCTTATCGTGGTTAATCCATCAAATGTTTAGTAAACTCAAGCTTAATATTTGATTTTCTCTAAATTTATTGAAAGCCTCTACGGTCAAAGTTAACTTTAAAATTCTGGTTTTAACAAGAAAGGGCAGAAAGCAAAGCATGGGATTTTTTTTATAGAAAAACACATGCAAAGAGCCCATTTAGAAAAATTGAAAACAGAAACCTTTTTGAAAAAACTTTACAAAATTATTCTAAAGTAAATTAGGAAAAATAGGGAGACCATGTCTTTTTTTAGGTACTTCTTTTTTTAATAAGGTTTTTTGTGTGAAAATACTGTACAGAGGGGTTACAGTTACATGAGCAAGGTGATGAGTTTCTTATCCAGCATTGTTGCCTCCTCCTTTGTTTTTCCCTACAATCCCTTCTCTCCCACCCCCGCCCCCCTTCCCTGGCCTAAATTGTAAAGTTCGTTTTTCGACATAGTGTTTTATACATCTCATTGTTGCAATGGGTCCAACTGTATCCCTATTTAAACAATTTGTATTAGAGCTTTATTTGCAAGTTGTTGTGAAGTTGCATGACTGGCTACTATTTATAGATATATTTCCCTCTGCTGTCTTTATCTATTATTTTAAGAAGAAAGTCACAGTTTGTGGTTTTGCAAAGGGAAACATAAATAAATTTGAAAGTCAAAATTTTAAATCATGATGCTAGATAAAATGGCAGGAACTGTGTGGGAAGAGAAGCCCAGCCCATGACAGAGCCTGGACACTGTGAAGCTCCTGCATGTAAGGTATTCTGGGTCATTGGTTGCTATAGGTCCCATGAAGCCATCCTGTCAGCAATAGGCTGCCTAGAAGTTCTCATTTTGCCTGACAGCTCTGGTGTGCAAACATCTAATAAAGGCAATGAGAGCAGATCCTTTGGCCATTTTCATTTCTTTAAGGTCTCCCCACAATTCAAGTTTCTCAAAAATAGCTTTCTAAAGCAATGATGTTGACATATATTACACCTAATGAAGTTTTGGTGAATAAAAAAATCAAATAAACAAAACAGCACAGGTGACAAAATGCAGTCAAAACTTCAATGTTTATCCTACAAAATTAAGAAAAGTTAGGGAAGGGGTGGATTGGGAGGAATGGGTGAGAATCCTGGAATAGGTGACGTTAATCAAGACAAATTGTATTCATAAACAACTTTGTTGACTGTCAACTCCTCTGTACAACTTGGTATAACTAGTTAAAATAATACAGTGATGAAATAGATTACTAGAAATACTATTGTATAATTATATGTTATAATATATAGTATTATATGTATTAACCCAATATTATATATTTGTGTATAAATATATAACATTCTATATAAACATTGGGGACATGTGTATAACATTATATATAATATATAAAACATTTACATATATAAAACATATATAACATAAAATTATAATATATAAATATATGTGTATACATAGATACATTGGAGATACCACTGGAGTCCCTAGAGGTTGGGATTTAGAAGTTTATTCATTTCTTATGAATTCATTCACAGCACATTTGCTGTAATTTTGATGTAATTTTGAAGCCATGAGGCTTTAAAAACTGTATTTTCAAATTACAGTGATGCAGACCGTTAATTTTATCTAAGGTAAACTTTCAAATAAAACAAAGTAGTGATAACTATAATTTGTTCTTTTTTATTATCTTTAAGAAGCTATACAGATGGTTTTAATTTGTTTAGAGAGATCAGTAAGCTGATTATTCAAAAGTATCTACTAATGGCAAATACTCTAAAGGACTGTTTAGATTACAATGTGATTTTTATATAGTACTTACATGTAAAATTGTATACATCAGATATTCTAGATAGATACAGAAATAAAATGCTTGCCAAAAATTATAAAAATTGACTTTATAAAAACCGGAAATCCATTTGACCCCAATTAAATTTTCCAGGACTCCAATGCTTTCAGAGAAAGATAATTCCTTAATCCTTTTTTGTATTCCATCTTTGTAGACCTGTCTTCTCTTTTTAAAAAAATTCCTGTTCAAGATAAGCATAGGCACTTAGGCTTAAATGATTTTTCTTGCTGTACTACAAGAAAAAAAAAACAGAAAGGAACAGATGCCAAAAGAAACTAGCCATAATACTAATAATAAAATAATGGACACATCAATTTTTCCCTAAGAAATTTCCAAAGGACAAAGCATCTTAACATTGTAACTGTGGATGCTCTTGGAAATATTAAAAGTAATGCCTTCTGTGAATAAAATATGCATAGTATCATTGAAAGTTTTACTATATTTTGAATGATTCAGCTTTATTAGCCCTCTTTTTACTCAGGAGAGCTTTTCTGCAGGGTTAGTGGGGGGAAGGGTGCAAAACAAACCAAATAAATGGTGCGTAGGAAAGTATTCTGCACCACTGATTGCTATAGGTCCCATGAAGCCATCCTGTCAGTAATCTGTATCAATGAAAACTTGCTATTATAAGATTTAGTCTTTGTGGACACTGTAATGATTTTGAGGGAGTTTCTGGCACCTCTTGCTGTCACAACCTTGATGTGCACAATGACTCACAAACACTTGCATTCGCATTGTATCAGACAGTGAACTCCATGTGATGAGAAAGAATGTTTTACACAGTGGAGATGGAACTACAGTGAACTTCCATAAACACTCAGCTTACCAGCTGAGCCAATTTAACTATAGTAATACCTACGGATAACCTAATGTCTATGTATGTTGAAAAAGAGGAAACTCAAACCACAAACCAATATATTTAAAAACAAGGACACCAGTTTTTAGCCACCTACACTCCACTTATCATCGAATCAATAAGGACTTTTCTATCTGAAAACAATAGAAAGTAATAACACCATATGCCGTTTATGTGGGGTATAAAATATTAGGGGCTATTTCTTTTATACTGGCACAACACCTGTGATCTTTCATGCTACATAAGTTCCTTGAAGCAGCTGCAGGAAAATAAAGAAATTGATTTAGAAAATGAGAAATTTGAAAAAGTAGATGGACAACCTATCAGTAAAAAACCAGCATGGGTCAAAGGAAGGTGCTTCACTGATGGGCATCATTACTAATTACTGGTCCTCATTACTGATTTTTTTTATGTTTCAACAATAATAATCAAGTCCAGTGAATAATACAAACAAGTTAGGCATGATCTCCATAGCATCTGAGAAATGGTTGTATATGGTCATTTTAAGCACGGAAAAGGGATTATCTGGCCTCAATGAAAAAGTACTTATTTTTAAGAGCACGAGTGATTTGTTCCTATCCACATATCAAAGACTCCATATAAATCAAAAGAACATTGGCTAGTGAAGATAAGTAATTAGGGGGAAATACCTTTAATTTGTTTTTATTTGAGAGGAAGTTTGTTTTCATTATGAGATCATACTCTTTTCCATCTTTATCTCTATATTATGAAATATTTCTCCTGTAACACAAGACAAGATGGGAAAGTGTACTTAAATGGGTCACTTTATCTGCACTTAAAAGGAAAAATTGTCTTTTTCCTCTTGACTCTGGACTGTTAAAACTGACTACAATCCATTTATACTAGAATAAAGGTCACAAGTCAAGAGGCAAAAAGAATATAAGAAAAAGAAGCCTTTAATGGATAAAAGAAATGGAAAACAGTATGCATCACTAATGTTTGAAAGAGTTAGAGTAAGTGATTTAGAAAAGTTAAAGGGGGGTGCCAGCTAGTCAGTGACCAGCTGTTCTTTCATGCTGGGGACTGGGGTGGGGGGAAGGTTAGGTTAATTAAAAACACAAAACGTTTTACCAGAAGGGAAAAATTCTTCACTGCAGAGGTTATCAAAAAAAAAAAAAAACAAAAAACACAGAGGGATAAATGCGAGGAAGCTGTGAGATTTCTACCCCTCTGGACAGCTGTTATTTAAATAATGTCTAATTGAACTAAATGCTGTAAGAAAACACTAACATGAGAGAGAGAATAATCCAAGGCTGCACAAACTTTTGAAATCTCCTGTACTTACTGTGAAGCATGAAATCTGTGGGCAGGATGAAAGAAGGAGGAATGAGAAGGAGTGGGCAGAGGAAGTTTTACATCCTGCCAATGGTCATTTCTCTAAAGACTATTCTTCCTCTGGACATTTTTCCATGTGTAGCTAAAACAACACAACTTTTACATACTCAAGTTTCCTTAGGCCACCAATGTAGAACAGGTGTCTCCGCTAGCTAACAAAGAGGGTGGGATTAAAATGCACAGATTTTCGATAAAAGGCAAAAAAAAAAAAAAAAAAAAAAAAAAAAAAAGCTTAACACAAGAAAAACCTGGTATGGAAATGGAAGGTTTCTTTCTCATGCCTTCATGGTTTTTAGGAAAGGTAGAAACTGAAAATATTGCTGTCTATTCTTCCTATGTAAACCAACAACTCTCTGTATCCCTCCCACCTCACCAAACACAGAGAGGTAGTCACCCAGCATCATGCAGAAACAGTATGGAGTATTTACAGGTAAGCAGTAAAATAGGACCAGGAGGAGATACCACATAGGTAGGCCACATCTAAAGTTACTCAAAACAATCCCTTCACAACTCAGAGGTCACTCTCCTGCTCCCTTCCTATCTTCTCCTGTGAAAGTGCTCTGTAAGTTCTCATATGGCTTCTCCCAAGCCTTGTCAGACCATACCTCACTTCCTCCAGGAAGCTCTTCATTTGTGTATAATTGATGTCTCAACTGAGATCCTATCCACACACTTCAAGCCACCTTAAAAGATTTTTCACTTTTGATAAAAGGCTTCTCAGACCAGCCTCTGAGCCAATGAAAACAAAAATTGAGCTGAATAATGTTTCATTAAGTTAACACAATTCTGCCAAAAATCACACAATCAGAAACCCGCTTATAAAACTGAACATAAAGACTAATGGAAAGGAACCAAATAAAATTCCAGAAATGTTGGGATCATTATATACCCTGGGATCTAAGATCTAAAACATAGGATATTTCTCTCTCTCTCTCTCTCTTTCTCTCTCACCCCCTCCCTCCCTCCCTCTCCTCTCCTCTCCTCTTTTTATTTTTTCCCTAAGTGGAACCTTTTACAACACTAATTCCTTTGTTTGAGAGCTGCTTCCTCCCTGAAAGCCATTAGGGTTAATAGCAAGCAGAACCTTTTTGATCTTTGCGGATAAAAATTGTACATTCTCCAGTTTCCTCATTTGTACAAAAATAAATGTCATGGTTACTGTTTATTTTAAACATGAAATGTACTACAGCCCCAAAAGGAGAAACACTTTCTTTTTTAATAACAATTTGTAAGTAGAGGCTGAAGGGAGTGAATATTGTCTGCTGATATTATCACTGCATATAAAATAGGAATAGGTTTTGCAAAAGCAGAAATTTGTTGTGAGTTGATTTAATGTGTGAGGAAACTGAATATATACCAATGTATTATGCTCAGAAAACAACTCAGACACAAACACACCCATAAATCTCTGAACTAAAATAGACCATAAAATTCAAAATATTTTCTTTGGGTGACATAGATCTATACTACAGTCATAACTGGTCATGGGTTGTCAACACAGATATATCAAGTGATTCACCTAAATCACTCTTTGATCTCCAGGGCTTAGCTTATAAAATTTGAACAGTTAACTTGCTCAAGTCCATATGTCCAATGCTTATTAACTGAAGAGACTGTTCAGAAGTCAAAGAATATACATAACCGTAGTTCTGTCTCATAAATCCTACAATCAATAATGTACTACTTGTACTATATTGCCATTATTTTCAAGAAAACTTTAAAAAAAAAACTTAAGAAGTATCCTGACAAGGCATCTTCCATTTTCAAAAGACATTTCCCTAGCCAACTGTTGCCCTGGCTAAATGATGTTTGAAGAGTAAAAACACTGTTGTTGTATTAACTCACTTAAGGACTCAGTGTTAATGAGTAGCATTAAGCTGTTAAAATTTCTCTTTTCTGTTTTGGCAAAGCAATTTATTCTCAGCTGCTTCTCTACCCATTCCTCTATTGGTGCAGCAAATGTTCAATCTTAATTTGAAATAACTATGGAGTAATAGAAGTTATTCTTTCAATGTATCAGGGCATCTTACTAATAAGTCAATGCCCCCAAAATCCTCTTTTTACCCCCAAAGACTAGGAGATGAAGACTAGAGAACAGATAAAAACACAGACTTGAACCACTCTTCTCCTCCCTCTCTCCTACTGTTCCTTCACATCCATTTCCACATATGAACCATAGCTTCTGAACAGATGTTTTAAAAAATTTCTAAATGTATTTGTACAGCTGTAAGAAATGTGGAAAATAGGTTCATTCTAACTTCTGAATAAAGTAGAAAATACGCAAGGAAATCACTTAAAGCAGTTGAGCTTCTGAGAATTTTACTAATTTGTAGGCGATCATGCTTGATCCATTCTACTCCTTCATTTTGGATAAACCTGGGTGTTCCCTTTGTCAAAGTCTCAAATTCAGAATCAGAATAATTTGGATTGATGTTAGAAAGACAAAGTGTATCTGGGGCCACTAGCTGATAAGTATTTCCTGTGGACCCAAGCAGATATCCAAGTAGCTAGAAGTTGACTTTGGCTCTCTCTCTCTCTCTCTCTCTCTCTCTCTCTCTCTCTCTCTCCCTCTCTCATGCTTGTACCTGCAACTTGGATAAGACTTTTCACCTTCCCACTGATGATAAAAATAAATAACAGTGCTAATAAATATTGTCTATGCTACAGGAATATTGTAAAGATTAAAGGATGTGCATGTAAACAGCTTATAAGAGCTGAATGTTGTTAGTGCTAGGTAGATTTTTCAGTATCTGTGTTTGAAAGTGTATCCTGAGGCTAGATTAATGGGCTGTACTCAGAGGCATGTGGATAGGAAATATGCTTATCCTGCAAGATGTGATTGTGGTTTGCAATAAGATACAAAGGTGGGCATGTCAAGGAATACTCAAGGAAATAAGCTATTTACTACTCTGTCAGTGATTTCCCCAAAGCAATTTCTCTAATGCAACTTCAAAGGCGAGGCCAGGAAATCTAATTTGGGTCACATTCACAGGATATGGATGGGTATGAGTCTTTCTGTGAAGTACCTATTCACGTGTCAAATTAGGGGGAGTGTACTTATTCCTGATTTGGCTTAATTATTGGCTGAGAGCTCTCACCCTCGCTCCCACTGCTGCCCAATTATTAAAATCCTCTCTGTCTCCTCTGGAATTCAGGGTTAGTCATTAGCAAAATCTTCTGAAGCCTCACATTTTCTCTGAAAACTCCCTTCACATAAACCTTGGCTCTCTTCTATACAGACCAGTTCCCCCAGAAAACTCTCAGCTGGTTGCCTTTCTTTTCCACATGTCTTGTATATCTGAGCCCGGGAATGTGATGGGTGACCCATATTTTCCTCACTTTTCCTTCCTCATCTACCTCCCTGCTCATTAGTTGCCTCCAATATTGTCTCACATCTCATCAGAGTATACTGTACCAGTGAACCCCCTTTTCATTGAACATATCTGTCAACTACTGGCTCCTTCTCCTTCATCATTTGAAAACTTTAGCTCTTCAATGTCACATTTAGTCAATATTATTTCCAGTATAATTGTCTGTTTCAACAGCTATGCAGACTTATGTCTTATGCTAGGCTTACCATCAGCTTGTATAACACAGTTCACCATAAACAAAGGGAACTTTACCACCAGGCATACCCAGCACAAGTCATGGCAGCAGATAGAGCAGATGAAGTAGTGAATTTTAGTTGCTTAAGGCTCTCTCATTCTCATAATCAAACTCTATAAAGAGGAGTTCCCACACTGTTTAACTATTCTTGAAAGCTTTACATCCACTCCCTTCTTTTGTCTTGTCTCAGTCACACATATCATATCAATATACTAACTTTCTGATACCCTAAAACTCAATGCCATACACTCACACATCCAGGGACTTCTATCTCTTGCTCCCTAAAATGCCAGATCAAATAATCTTTTCATTTCAGTGTTGTTTCCACCATCACAACATCCTTCTGAGGTGTGTTTTCAATCATCTCCGCATCCAATTTTAATTCCAGGGATATTCCCCCTCCACACACACACACACACACACACACACACACACACACACACACACACACACACACACACACACACACACACTCCCTTTCCATACACATTCAATGCCTCTTCCTTCACCCATCGCAGCTAGATTTGACAAGATCCCATGTAATTGTAACCCCTCTGTACAGTATGTTCACAAAAAATAAAATAAAATAAAATGGAAAAAAATCTATCTGTGTTCTTAGACTATGAATTCAGCACCTGAATGCAACTGGAGAAATTTAAAAAAAAAAACAAAACAAAACAAAAAACCTTCTGTCATAGTAAATTCCAGACTAATAACATTGAGAGTTCCCTTAGTGCTTTTGGACTCTTCTAAAAAATATTTTATATCTTCTACTTAAATCTACTAAAAACTTTCCAAACCTTACGCTCAACTAATGAACTGATTTCCCATTGCACTGACAAGTATGAAACAGTGACGAGCAAATTTTTATCAGCCTCTTTCACAGGTACTCACTTACTTTCATATCAAATAAAATAAATCCAGCACCTGTCTATAATCCTTTTCATCTGTAAAGGTCCCATTTCCCCTCATCTTTGGAAGCATATAGCAATACAACATTCTGCCCACATTATTACTTTTTCTTCCTCAACCAGAATTGTTTGTTTTTGTAAGTATACAATTCTAACTAATGTATTTCCTATTTTGAAGACATAACGTATTTCTATTGTCCTGTAGGCATTTTCCTATTGCATGTCTCTTTTTCTCAAAAACACATTTGGTCTCCATTCTTTCAAACCCTTTCCATTTGGGCTTGTAGCTTTATAATTCCACAAAAGCAGCCACTGTCAAGTTCATCCATAAACTCACAGGGCAAAATTCAGTGGAAATTTTATAATCATCATCCTAACTAGACATATTAAATGCCCTGAGAGTTGACTCAATCACTTCCAAGAAACACTTTCTTCACTTGGTTTCCAGGACAGAAATATTTTCATGTTCTTGATCCTCAGTCTCATTTGCCATTTCCTGCGGTCTCTTCCAGCCTCTTGAAATTCAAGTGCCCCTTGAATTTTAGAGCTCAGTCTTTGAACCACTTCTCTTTGCAATTTACCTTAGTTCTTTGGTGATCTCATTCAGTTTCATGTCTATAAATATCATCAGTAACCTGACCACTTTCAACTGTGTATCCCCCTAGAAAAGTGTTTCCTTTGAATTTCAGAGAGAAAAGTGCAGTTATTTAGCACATCCACCTGGCGGTAGAAATAAAACTCCATACTCTGAATCCAAAACTAAGGTCCTGATCAACAATGCTCCTGCCCATCCTCCTTCACTTGGAAATCTTTCCATTTTGGCTAAAGGCAATGCTGTGCTACTACCTGCTCACATTTAAACTTTTCTGTCTCACAGCTATTGGTCTGTCAGCAGCTCTCATTGCATCTCCCTGCAAGTCTGTCCAGAATCCAGTCACTTTTCATCACCTACTACTGCTCCTTTCATTCGCATCACCCCCACCTCTCCTCTCTCCCCTAGAATCCAGCATCACCTTCTAACTGGTCTCCCTGATTGTATCCTTGCTCACATATTTTCTTATTCTTACTGATCTTGTTCAAATGTAAGATCACTGTCTTTCTAGCTCAAAACCTGACAATTCATTGATACCTCAGTTAAAGTAAGAGCCAAGATTAACATACGTTAATCTAACCCCCAATAAATTCTCTGGCTTTGGGGATTGGAGTTGGGGCTTGGTTTATAGAAGGTTATCCAATTGGCAAAAGCCTCAGGTAACAAATTTAAGTCCCAGTCTTGGACCTAAAAATATCATGTGGCTTTATAGCTAGCCTTACTCCCTTTTCTCACTTTTGCCTCCTAGACACACCAATCCTTTGCTGCTTCTGGAGTGTTCTACACGTTCTTCTGCCTCAAGGCCTTTACAGTTGTTGCACTCTTTATTAAATCTCACTCCATCACTCCATTGAGAGCTCTTGCAAACATCTTGGCCTTCCTCTACTTTTATTCTTTCTTTTACTTTTTCCGGCATCACTTGTCTCTACTCATTAAACCACACATGTTAAGATTTACCTTGCTTATTGCCTATCTGTCAAAGAATCTTAAGTCTACTAGAGTTTCATTTTTGCTATCTACTTCTGGAACTGCAATAACAAGAAGAGTACATGGCACATGGCAGAAGCTGAGTCTATAATGACATGTATAGGTGGCTATATCTATAAAGGAAAAGAGAGAGCGCACACACACATACTTATAGTACACACACACACACACACACACACACATTCAGTTTAACACTGGGAATGACCTTAGTAAGATTCTCCATCGTCCTGAAAGGAAAAGGTGTGCCTCATTCACTATCCCTTCCAGAATGCCAGCAACTGTGCCTGTCCTCCTTGGTTTCAAGTACCAGGCACAGAGCACCCACTTTCTTCAGTGATAGGGAGGTGGTTTCAAAAGAGTTTGGAATTTTAACTTCACATCGACTACCAGTTAGTGATTGTAATACATGAAACAGTTTTCCCCCATATTAGTCAGAAAAGACTGTTTCTTATGTTAAATTCACAACCTTGGCGGCAGATCAGATAGGAATGATGCAGCATTGGTCTTATGGGGCCTATCAGAAAGCATGGCAATCTAAAAGGCAGGAGTGTTCTATCAGTCTGCAGAGAGAATGCAAGGTTCCTCCTATGGCTATTAACAAAATGAACGACTTGGCATTGCTACTGAAATATGATATTTCTGAAAGGATCCTTTTAGGTCTGTTTGCTTAAAGAGAATTTACTGGTTCTTATGAAGTACACTTGTAGAGACTTTAATTACACCATCTTTCTCCCAAATCATGATCTGTGACCAGTGGGGTTAGGTACAAGAAAAATCCTGAGTGCAGACTTACATACCCCAACAGAATCATAATGTAATTGCATCAAGAGAAATTTACGAAGAATGAAATAACTGAGATGGGATTCTAAGGTTAAACAAAATGTTCCCTTAGAATTCCAGGAAAGTCCTTCACTTGTCAAATGTGTTTAAGAAGAAAATACCTTACTTGGCCCATGTTTCTGTGAGTAATGGTAATACAAAATTTAATCTACAAAAAACAAAAACAAGGAACAAAACCATTATAAAACTACTTGTGATTGCAGGAAAGAATCAGTATAATCCATAATGAAACATGACCATTCTTAGTACTTCCATAAAAATAAAATCATTGGATACCTCTAGGAACCCCGCTTGCAAGGAAAAACAATACTGGTATTTGTAACACTCCAGAGAATTTTGAAGACAAATATACTATTAGGGGGAAAAAAGCAAACAGTAAAGAACTATATAGATAGTAAACTTATTAAATCAAAGTCAACTGGTGATCAATTTTACCAGGCGGGTGGGAAGGGAAGGAGGAGTAGGAGAATGAAGAAGAGGAGGAGGAGGAGGAGGAGGAGGAGGAGGAGGAGGAGGAGGAGGAGGAGGAGGAGGAGGAGGAGGAGGATCTATTATGGTACATAGTTCAACTAGTGAAAGTCTGCATAACTTTTACAGAAACAAAGTTTCTACCTGAAGTTCAACCCACTCACCTCCATTCTCCTCTCCATTGGCACTGGCCTCTGCCATCTCTGTACCTTCCAGCTCTGACTCACAGACTAGATCCAATGCCCCATCTGCTGGACATGATGATTCTTCTTTCTATATTATTTTTTAATGTAATAGTAATAGAAAAACTTGTTATTAATAGAAAACATTTAAAATACTTATAATTTTAAGTCAATTAGCACTTAAATCTGAATGCTCTTGAACACTATGTAGATTTTTTAAGTAAGCTATTTAAAATATTTTTAGAATCATGAAGTGTTATCATAGTTATACACGATTTCAAATTTCAATGCTTGACTCTTTAATGTAAAAATCGCTTGACAAGAGAAAAATTTAGTACTGGGAAAATTTTGTTGATATTTTTGTCTAATTTGTAAAAAACATCCATACAGAAAGTATCCTTTGACATATGCTATTTCCATTTTTTTCAATTCTCTAGGCGTTCTTCTATGAAGAAGAATATTTAAAAGCTCAGAATGTTAATAGTATATTAAACAAAATAGCTATAATAAAACAACTGAAAAATACAGTCATTATGAAGAACTTGCATTATTTCCTGACACACCCACCATAACAAGGACTTGTGGCTTAAGAAGGACTTAAGTTCTTGCCAGAGATAACTTTGGGAATTAAATATAAAAATTTCCCAAGAAAATGAATGAACTTAAAATATGGTCCCTCATTTATTAAAAAAGTAACTTGTATTTTATTTATAAGAATTAAAACAGAAAATTTGTTTTAAGTCCTTGGTAGTCCTTTGGGAGTGTGTATTTCAGACAGTATTTCCCATTCTAGGGGAAATAAGAATTAGACAAAAAGAATTACACAAAAGACACAGTCATTTGCACATTTGTCTTTTATTTTCTCTATTTTCATTTATTCTGTAACAGGTATGCACTGTTAGTAAAACTTGAGAACGTGGTTATTAAATTGAATACCTGATTTAAATCAGCAAGTTTTCAAGCACATAGAATAAATTTCTCATCTTCACAAGAAGGTGTGAAGCCTGTATACCAGTTACAATCATTAAGTCAAAGAGTTATGAGTGACTATGATGATCTTAAATTCCTCACTGACAACCCATGATACTCCTTCCCATAAATTTTAAAGAATCAAGAACTTCAAGGAAGCCACAACTATTTTCCATTACCATATGTTACGGAGTGAAACCACAGATATGCTGTCATTAAAGAATAAAATACCATTGTTTATTCTTAATATGAAATTATTTTGTGACATCTGAAAACACTTAAAAAGGCATAGGGGTTCTTCTACCCTTCACTGAAATATAATTGTATTTTCCTTCGTATGTTTGAACAAATGCATGATGTACAGTAATAACACACATAATACGTAGGACAATTCAACTTACTTTGAGAGCGTAGAGGCCTGACTTGCCAGGGATCTTGAAGAAGGTTCCATCCCCTATTCGAGTGTTTGTGTGAAGCATTGCATTCAAACAGGCTAATGGAGAGGTTCCACTAGAAAATAAAAATGTGCAAAAATGAAGTGTCTGAGATGCAGCAGTTTGGGAAGACTGTTCTCTGAGTCTCTTTAAAAAAAAAAGAAGGAAAGAAAGAAAAAAAGAAAGAAAAAAAACCTCACATGCCTTTTTAAAATGTCCTCCCATCCTCAAAAACATCTACATTACAATAACAGGCCAGTCCAGTTTTGCCAAAGTTAATCAGATGCATCTGTTCTACAGCCTTCAGGCGAAAAGTTTCCTAAATTGAAGTTACACTTTTATTCATAAAGCAACCAACATTCTATCTTAAGAAATCAAAGCCCAAACTTTTATGTGAGGTTATTTTGTAAAATAACACTGTGATGCCTCAGTTTTAAAAATATTCCAGACAACTTGATGGTTGCACTTGAATGATCAAAAAAAAAAAAAAAATCAAGTTCAAGGGCAGCTCCATCTTGTAGGTTGCAAAGCAACAAAAGAATAATAAAAAACAGGGAAGGACTGATTTGAAATTATAAGCATTTAGGGATGCATTTCTCACAGGGCAAAATAAGGAATGTACTCTGTATTCATAGCTGTGATGTAGTTTCTGACATGGCAGAGTTTCCTTAGATTTGTAAATAAGTAACTTCAAAATTCTGCTTAGCTAATAATCTTCTGCAGCAAAGTACAAGTGACTTAAATATGAAATTAATCTTGTTTGATTAAGATTAAACTAGTGATTAATATTTTCAAAGTACTTCTTTGTAAATATTATTGTGGTAAATTCATAGGCTTGTTAAAAGGTACATGAAATGTTAATATTCATTTCTTGGAATAAAATTTAGATCTTTTGTTAGTGTGTGTTTTACCTGTAAACTAAAGCTACAATTATTGCTTCCATTTGATTACGTTTCTGTACACATTTATCTTCTGAAGATGCTCAAATATCGATATTTGTACAAGCTAATTCTGGTTAGAAATCCTGTTTCTAGTACACAATCCTCTGGGAGTTACAAGTATTTAACCCAAAAATATTCTGAGACAACAGAGCTTTTAAGTATTGTAATTTCAAACTCTGAGTTTCTGCATAAAAACCTAGCTATTATAAATTAAAGCATTGTCTAAAAAGAAAGATTATCAACACTATTATACACTATGAAAACTCATCAGTACAATGAAAAGTTAAATTTGCTTAGTGAGATGCCAGAAGAGACTTAATCAAAAGTCAGCATATATCTGCATCCTGGTCATAAAGGTTTAGAGGTAGTATAATATTGTGAGTACTCTTTATTATTTTAGGAAGCAGCTGCTCTGTGCCAACACATAAATACAAATCCATTGGGTTTGACAGGAAACAAGATTCCTAATATAAATTTGGCCATAAAACAATGTAATGGTAACACCAAAGTACACATGGTAATAATGCTTTGTGCTTATGTAAAACCTTTCCTCATGAAGATCCTACAAGCTCACAAGCTCTAGTTAAGTGAGCCAAGGCATACTTACAAATAAACATATTCATCTCTCCAGAAATGTCTATAACTGAATTCTAGATAAATAATGCAACACATGTTGTAACAGTACACTGCAAAATATATTTTTTACATTATTCTCTGCAAACTAAAGCACAGAAAATCTGAAGCTTGGAATGAGTATGCCAGATTTGGGGAGTTTTAATTTAGTGGGACTGTCAGCAATATGGACTTTCTGTACAGATTTGGCAAGGAGATCTACAGCTCAACACAGAAAAATGACACAATGTAGATTGTTTCAAATAGAACTTGGTAAAATTGTCTACCTTACTTGAACCATCATAACACTCTCCTTGCTCTTGAATACTAATGCATTCGACTAACGAACTCATGTTTAGAACATTAAGTAGTGTGCAGATTTAAAGATAACTAAGAAACACTGAACAAATGTAACAATCACTTACCTTTTCTTTCAAAGTAAAGGTAATTTTAGAGTTATATGGGTTATTAAATAGTAGCTAATGCTGTAGTTTTTGTCACTATGTGCTCTCTACTCAGTCCAGACAAATGGTAAGCTCTAATGAGCATTAATACCTTACTAAATTACATAGTTTATTAGTTCAATAAACTGGATTTGCTATGAAAAAATGTAAATATATAATTACATTTACAATAAATCTTCAGAAGTCTCAATGACTAGTAAGATTGCAAATATTTCCCAAACAAATGTTAAAAAGCATTTTTCAAAAATCATAGCATTTAGTTATTGATATTACTTTCTTAAATTTCAAAAAATCAAGAAAATTTGGAATCATTTTCCTTAAAAATATGTACACTGGGAAAAACAAAGGAGGAGGTAACAATGCTCGATAGGAAATGTACTCATTACCTCGCTCATGTAACTATAACCCCTCTGTACACTATTTTTACAATAAAAACATAAAAATACGTATACTGTACTCATAAATTGACAAATTGAGTTGAAACCTCCTGGTACAAGCATTTATAGATATATAGTTTTTCAACATAAATAAATAATTTTAATTTTTTGTTTTATTCTATCATTGGTCTTATTTTTCTCATGATCATATTTTCTATTTATTTTATTTTATTATAAAGATGATGTACAGAAGGGTTACACTATGTAAATCAGGTTTTTGAACATTGTTACCACCTCTCTAATTTTCTCCCAGGTCCTGATCCCCTTTGACCCCTCCCCCCACGTTGTTTAGTTCATTTCCAACATAGTATCTAGTGAGTATCACTGTTGAATTGGCTGATCTCCTGTCCCATGGTGTCAGTGAGCATTACATTTTTTAAAGAAAGGTCTTTACTGAATTCTACTAAACAGGAATAAATAAATGAAAACCATATTGACATAATTTTGTTATTTTATATACAGAAAAAGTAGAATTAGGAAATGCACTCTATCTCTATTTAGCAACTATAAAGATTAACTGTGGGTCTGAAAAAGATGAAGGAAACATGATTTCAAACGTTCTTAAGTATTATGTAACATTTGTTAATTTTAGTTCATTCACAGAACAGTTTCTTTATTTCTAAGGGTAATCAGCATAGTCAAAATTAAAGTGAAAATTTCTTGTAACAAAACATGTGTGTGTGTGTGTGTGTGTGTGTGTGTGTGTGTGTGTGTGTGTGTGTGTGTGTGTGTGTAGTGAAGTGAATGATAGGTTTTTAGCAAAGTATCTCTGAAATTTCACAGGTTACTTACTTTCTAATAAGATGAATCGGAGGAACCGTGACATTCCAGTTTATAAAAGGAAACCAGACAGAAAGGAAGGAAGAAAAGAAAGTTAGTTTTCTAATACAAAAGCTCAATTCTTCACTTTATCAATTCAATAAGTAAGATAATGTACAAGAACTAGGCCAACACCTGACACAGGCCACCTGTGGGTGCTCAGGAGGTCATAGGGTGCTTTTGACTTTCTTCATCAGGACATCTACAATGCTGGCAATTTGTTCACCTTGTACATGGACTGTCATATTATAAATATGATAAGAAATAAAGAGGACAATATTTAGCACAAATTATCTTTTTTCTTCCATCCCCTATAATTATGCTCTTTCTTATACACCTGCCAGAGTAGATATATAGCTTATTCTATTTATTTGATTTTCCCTCCAGACTGTAAGGTTGTGGAAGCCTTCTGGGTTGTTTCCATTTCTCACAACCCCTGAAGCAGAACAGGAGTGGAATGTGGAGGCAGGGGAGCAGGCATAATTTAAAATGTCTAGACATCAAAGAACCCCTAGAGACACTGTGCTGAGCCCACTACTGTGTGAAATAGGAAAAAACAAAAAACATGGCTTTTTTGTCATCAAATTGGTGATGGGACTCATCAAATTTTACTAATAGTGAATGCTTAGTGAAGGGAATGGATAACCTTTCTATTTAAATAAAAAATTCAAAGCCAGGAAGTATCCTGGGAACTCTGATTGAAAAAACAGACATGACAAAGAAATATTATAAATACAGGCTTCCATTATTTTACGTAGAAAAACTAATAATGTTGCATAAGACAATATTTAAATACATATATGTCTTATATTACTCTAGCATTTAATAAAAATTTAAGAATAAATTTATTACTTGTAAATATGTTTAAACTTCATTTTAAAATATGGAAATATAAGGGTTAATCCTAAGCAACATAAGTCTAAAACCTCAACAAATTCAATATGCAATTATGAAGTACCATTATTAGACAATTACTGTGCTAAGTGCTGTTAATAATAAACAACTACATACTTCTTTCAGAAAACAATTAATAGCTTGTTTTAAGTATTCTATTAGCTTTGATAAAATATCTTAATTTAAAGGATCCATTTTAAAAGTAAATTATGTGGGTCCCTGAGGGTTTTGATGAGATTTTAATTACTGACATAGGATCTTTGAGCTCAGTGTGTGAAAATGAAACTGTTTATCCTCAGGATTTGTACATATAACTTTGTATATGTAATAATAAATGAAAGTATTTTAAAATACTGAAAATGACTTATGATACTAGTATTTATTTGACTATTTCCTTATATACTTAATGAACATGTGTCTACTAATGGTAAAGAATAAAGTACTCTGACCACTGAATGACACTTTCTAAACACACATGTTAACACAATGTACACCTGCTAATATGGCAGTAAGCCTAGAGAATAGTACAAACTATTCTTAAACTATTATCACTGTAAAGAACTCTCTAACATGACTAAAATCAAAACTTTTATTAAATGTTTTATATCGTGTATATTTTATTATAAATGTATTTATATCTGTAAGGTATATAAAATTATGTAATATCAAAATAATCCTAGCAAAAAAATGTGCACACAAAAAATGACCTACAGTAACCATGTTTTATTTTGAAGAACGGAGTGTCAAATTTCATGGTTCCTCTAAGATTACTAATGACAGATTTTAAAGAACAATGACATGTGAGAAATAGCACTGCTCAGAGCTCAGAAAAACTACAAAAATAAGTATGAACAAACCTTCAGCTCAAATAAGAGATAGGTCATATTTTAAAAAGAAACTATTTTACAAGTTTTTATATGAATGCATCTACCTGGTCCTTAATATTCAATACGACTATGGCAAAATTCAAAATATAGTTTTAGTACTCTGTGCATCAGGAAGACATTTTACAGTCTACATATTATTAAATAGCATACTGTGCAGTGTTACTCTTAAATCCAGAGAATACTTTCAGATCTCAAAACATCCACGTGTCTCTGATTGGTGTGAATAATACAAGGGGTACTTCTCTTTGAATATAGCAGGTATTCAAACACCAACCTTTATTCACTTTATGGAGAGTCACATATCATTTCCAGACAGGCTGCAGTCATTCCTAGAAACATGTTCACTAAACTGGCCATTTGTCTTGGAAGGCAAAATGCCAAACTATTAATTGAAGACACTATTTTTTAATATATATTTTTATTGTAAAGGTACTGTATAAAGGGGTTACAGTTACATGAGTAAGGTAAGGAGTACATTATCTATCAAGCATTGTTACCCCTTCCTTTGCTTTTCCCCTACCATTGCCTCCCTCCCACCTCCCCAACTACCCTCCCAAGCTGTAAATTTCATTTTCAACATAATGCCTTGTACATCTCATTGTTACAATGGATCAACCTGTATCCTTATTTCATGATTTTGATATTTCCCTTCCTCTCCCCAAATTAGAGAAATGTATATACAAGATGCAGGGCACCAGAATCAAATACAGTGAAAACAGGAGTTATACCATGGGGGAAGAACATACAAAAGAAACAAAAAAAAATCACACAGTACATTATAAGAACATTAAAAACAACAGCAACAAAGATAAAACCTCTTGTGTCCCTATCTTGTGGATCATTTCGCTTAGCAGCATCTAATATATGTACACAGTTTTTGATCTTTTCTGCTTGTCCTAGACATATAATAGTTATTGAAAATAAGGGAAACCATGGGACCTATGTTTCTTTGGGCTTGGCTTAATTCACTTAATGTAAGTTTTTTCAAGTCTTTCCATTTCAAGGTAGTATTATTTTAAATTAGGAATTATAAGACCTATAATGAGGTTCTTATAAAATAGCCCTAGATAACTATAAACAAAATATATTATCCCCAAATATCCCAAATATAATATCCCAAGATTTCTTACAAAAAGCACATTAGAGAGTTCTCTTTTGACTATAGGTCTCCAGTAGACTACATATCACCAGCATAGCTCAGTATTAGCATCTGCTCCCCTACAACTGTGCTGTGACATTCCAATTTGTCCACTTGCTGCAGACGTACCATGCACAAGAATGTGGGCTCTGGAGCTCGTAAACGCGAGTTCAATTGCAGCTGATCACTCAGTGGTTGTATCATATTGAACTTAAACTTTCTAGTCCTTAAATTTCTCAAGTATACAATTTGAATAATAAAAGTAATTCTATTACCAAGGAATATTCTTAAGACTAAAGAAGTTAAATGTGAAAAAGCATTTACAGGGCTACATGGGATGTTGTACATGCTCAAAATCTGCGAGCTGTTAGTATAAATACTGCTCTGCTACTCGAAGTAAGCAACATCTAGAGTACTAAAGAATAGCAAACAGAAATAACTGCATATTTTATGTCTTGTTTATAAAGTTGGTTGAGGTACAATTTTGGCTTCTAATTTTATTTTCATCAAATTATTAATGATAAGTGAGACCCAATGAAACAGCTCATCCTTGTAATCAGTCCTAGATACTTGGACGATGAAGATAGGAGGACTGCTATTCAAAGTGTTATCTCAAAAGCAGGCTACGTGTGGTGGACTATGGCTATAATCCCAGTGATATAGAAAAAGTCTGAGGCCAGCCAAGGCAAAAACAGAAAAAATGCAACTTCCTATCTGAAGTGTAATTAAAGCAAAAAGAGAAATTGGCTCAAATGGTAGAACACTTGCCTAGAAATCATGAGGCTCTGAGTCCAAAAAAAGCCCCAGTACTACCAATAAAAGGAAGAAGAGAAAGAAGGAAGGAAGGAAGGGAGAAATGGAGGGAGGGAGGAAAGGAGGAGAGAGAGAGCTTGGAAGGTGCTTAGTCCAGTCTTTTGCATGTGAATAATATTGAAAATAACAGAAGTAATAAATCAATAAATATGATTGTAGTTAGCATTTATTAAGAGTATCAGGCTAGGAATATGGCTCAGTGGTAGAGTGCTTGCCTTGCATGCATGAGGCCCTGGGTTCGATTCCTCAGCAGCACATAAGCAGAAAAAAGCTGGAAGCAGTGCTGTGGCTCAAGTGGTAGAGCACTAGCCTTGAACTGAAGAGCTGAGGAACAGTGCACAGGCCCAGAGATCAGGCCCAAAACTGACCAAAAACAAACAAAAAGAGTATCTAAAATTCATTCCTGAGCTTTAGCAATTGTTATCTATTCCTTACTGCTAATAACATGTAAGCCTCATTCCCAGTTTCATAGATGTGACTGAGGTTCAGGCACTAATTCATAGAAGCCCAATGACAAATGAGTGACAGAGCTGAAATCTAAACTCTTATCTGTTTCCAAAGCTCATTCTCTTTTCAGTGCCCTATACTGCCTCTGCAAAGAACTTCCTGCTCCATTTAATCATCCTTGAATATTAAAATAATATTTAGCACAATATTTAGGCAATACACAAAGACAAGCTGGGGGTTGCCAAATGGTAAGATGGTTGGCTTCCACTCCACTGAACACTGCAGGAGACAATGACTTTCCCAGGGTAGGTTTGAAATATTATAAAGACCTAGGCTACAGAAGAAGATTTTGTTACTTGTCTTCCTCAAGAAATATTGTCAGTAAAAAACAAGGAAGAAAGAATTAAAGAGAAAATATAGCAGAGAATTTAGACTTATAATTGAGATGCCTCTGTAGAAATAGATCATTAAAACAATCCATTCAGTGAGCAAACATTTATTCAAGCACTATATATGTCAAGCTAATCATGAAATAAATTTGCACTGTGACAGTACTTTGCACATAATAGAAAAATATGCTGAGCTGAACTGAATTTTCTGAATATATAAGAAAGGACGGTGAATTCAACAGACAGGCAGCCCCGAGGCATGTTAAAAACAGGAAGAAAATCATTTGGAATTTAAATGTTGTCCTGAGTTAATTCCAAAGGGATGATTGAGATGTGATCATGTGTGGATTTTTCATGTCATCATCTTCAAATGAACAAAGCCAACTCAAAAGTCACTGGTGGCTATGCAAGACTTTCTACTATTCTATACCCTTGCAAATCCCAAAGAGAATGGCTTCCAAAATAAGATAATACATTTACTATACAAAAAAGAGAACATTATAATTCTATCCAGTACCATAGTTTAATTTCATATTAAAATGTAAACTGCTACTATATTCCAATGTGGCTCTTCATCCTGTCCCATATTATTAGCAACAGTTAATACTAGCCAGTCCACAAACCTGTTATATAGGGATGTTAGTCCCAAATGATGCACAAAATTATTGTCAAATAAATATGCTATACACTTTTACCCCACACTCACTAAATGCATTAGCAATACATTTTAAAAATCTCTAAGAAGTCCCCCTTACTTCTGAACTCTTTTTCCTAACCACATGTAATGAAACTACCACATACATCTTCATATTCATCTTTTCATGATGTCTAATAATATGCATGAAGAAATAATAGAATTTATTCATCTGTGTAGGATCACTAAGAAAAGGGTACCTAGTAGCAATTATTCCCTCCAATATTGAATTATATTGTCCAAAGTATACAAGATTAGCTACTTTGTCTTAGAGAAAAATGCCACAGTATGATTTTTAAAATTTTTTTCCATGTCAACTTATAAAATTGAAAAATAGAGAGGAGATGGGAAGGGATAAGAAGGGGAAACAAAGGAGGAGGCAACAATGCTTGATAAGAAATGTACTCATTATCTTGCCCATGTAATTGTAAATCCTCTGTACAGTATTTTCGCAATAAAAAAGAAAGAAAAATAGAGCCATGAACTCTAGCCTCGAAAAGATGTACAAACAGTAGCCACAGATGATTGACAGTGCTGTATGTTTTTAAATTTTATTTAAAAAATGCAGGACAGTAAACAACAAGATTATCGTACTCATGTCTCCCAATGCTCCCAATGCAGATCTTCCTTGTGATTTCTGATTGCTCACTCAGTGATGGGTACTGTCCTTTCCATTACTCATGACTCAAGCATTCTTCAGACTGCTGAAACTACTCTCCCCGATAAAGGCTCCATGAAGTTCATCTGACATTGACATATTTTCTTTCCATCCTAATTCAATCTTTGCCTCACTCACAGGAGAAAAACTCTTATCTGCCGTCCTATCTGCCCTTAATTCATTATCTCCTTGCTCTGATTTGTCTTACAGCCTGGTGCTAAACAAATTCTTATTTGAAAACAACACAAATTACACCATTCATGAAGCTAGTTGGGAAATACAAACTCCTCAAGCTGGCAGTAGGGTCCTCTGCTCTCTTTACCACTCCTGTACAGACTGACTCAACTCAGCACCTCCTGGTACCTCTCTAGTCTCCATCTCTGCTTTCACCCCTCAAAGTCCTGCATATGGAAATCATGATACCTCTCCTAAGCATGCTTTGTTTTTGTTATGCAAAATACATTGTTGAAGAGAGACTTTTGCTATCCAAGAGTATCTAAAACCATTTATGATCCAAGGATATCTCCTTTCCTCTAGAGCAATCTTATAACACTGTTTATCTTTGTAATGCTTTGTCTTCAAAAACTATTTCCACCTCTATCTTCGTTGCCCTCACTGTGTTTAGAAACTCCTTAGGGGATACACACACACACTACATTCTTTTGTATTGCCTGACAAGCTATCCCTACATACTCAAATATATGGTTAATTACTGCTGTAAGCATGGATATGTAGACATAAAGCATAATGAATGTAATAAAATTTCAATGGATGTCATGAATATTCTTTTAAACTAATGGCTACACTCATATTTTCAAAGAGTCTACATACTAGGCAATCTTCAATGGTCATGTTCTATTTTCTTTTTTGTTGTTGTTGTGTTTGGTCTGTCGTGGGGCTTGAACTCTGGGCCTGGGTGCTGTCCCTCAGCTCTCCAGCTCAAGGCAAGCATTCTACCACTTGAGCCACAGCTCCACTTCTGGTTTTCTGGTGGTTTTTTGGAGAAAAAGAGTCTCACGGAGTTTCTTGCCCAGGCTGGCTTTGAACCACGATCCTCAGATCTCAGCCTCCTGAGTAGCTAGGATTACAGGCATGAGTCACCGGTGCCCGGCTCATCTTCTATTTTCATACACCACAGCCTTCCTTTGAGCAAGTCTCCCTTCTTATGAATGGTTTTCCAGTATAGCAATCATGAAATGGTCATGGTTTCCCCACTAGGAAGTCTGACCAGATTAAACTATCTCCTGGTCATAGTGATTGGTCAACTATCAGGAGTTTGAATATGTTTGCAACAGTAATACAGAAATAATGAGATACTGTACAAGCTATTTTCAGTAGGAGCATCATCTGTGAAGACAAAAGGAAAGAATGGCTGGTACATACCTCTGCCTCCACAAAGGCAGAGTGAGCAAGCTTAGAAGAAATCTAATCAGAGGAAAGCAGGGCCCAACATGGAACAAAAAAGATATCCCTTGAATTCCTGCATTATATTGCAGCCATGCTGAAGATTTCTATGTTAAATAAACCAATAAATGCATGCTGATGTTATTTTTTGACATCTATCTGACTGCCTAACAGAGAGATTTAAGAGATTTAAGAAAGCTGATTTTCCTTTTTTTTAATCTCAATTTCCTCATCTGTAAAATGATTAGTTTAAAAGTTTATAATCTACTAATGTCTTTCTGGATTAAGTTTTAAGGGCAACCAGTAATAGTGTGAGTATAAGAATTCTAAAGTTCATTGCAGTTGCACTACTTGACTATATGTATTTTTTCTTCTATTAACTGCCAATTGCCTCTCTAATCCATTAGGTCCCTCTGAACCTCTACAGGTGTTATTATCTAGGCTGCTGTAGTAGCCTTTAGTTTGGACCAACTTAATACCAAATTGCTTGTGTGCTCCTATTCCCTTCACAGGGCACTAACAGCCTCAGCAGAATATTCAGGGGTCTACTGCTAAGCTAACATTTCACAATTTGCCAGGTAGAATAAAATTTGAAGTATGACAACTCCAAGTATTGGCTGAAGATGTCCAAACAAAGGAATGAAGAAATACTCTCATGAGAATAGAACTGGAATAACCAATTTGGAAAAAACATTTATCAACCTCTAGTGAAAAAAAAAGTATCCTTCATGCTCTACTAATTTTAGGATACAAATTCTAGAAAAAAAACACAATTGCATAGAGACAATATTTATTATTAGGGAAAATTTGTAAATAATCTAAATGGTATGGATATCAATAAATGATATGATATCAATAAACTTTTTATCTAGCCATAGTAAGACTAATTTATAATAATAAACACCAAATTTTCTCTAAGAAGAAAGAAAAGGAAATTAAAGTCACTTCAGCTCTTTTTGACAGACTTTATTTAAAATAAATCTGAAGCAACTATGACAACATGTCCACAGCTGTTAATTCCAACTGGTTTTTGTTGGTAGATGGACCCTGTGCTCTATTTTCCAAATTTTTCAAGATAGAAAAAACTTATTGTTATTATTTTGCCCACAATTTGAATTTTTTATTTTGTCTTGATTCAGTTTTTGTTAGTGGGTAACAATTTTATGTGTGCAAATAAATATTTATGTACATGAAAAGTCCAAAGGTCTTTCCAATTAAAATACAAGTCCCTCTTAACTCCCTGTAATCCCACCCACTGCTTCAGAAGTAATGTATAGATAAGATCCTCCATGCTATTCCTTCAGAGCTTTGGTATTGCAATCCCATATATGCATATGGGATTCAACTCTGTGGTTTGATTATTTTGTTTTTAATACCAGTGAGATAATTTACTACATAATGATAAGTATGCCTTGGTGTTTAACATGATTAGGAGATATTCCCTCATAACATTTTTTGTTCATAATATTCTATAAAATTTTAAATGTTTTAATATTCACAAAATATTCTGAACAGTTTGTAGAACATCATGACTTAAGTATAGCTTTATTAACAACACTTTGCATATACTTGAATACACCGTTCATTACATGTATACCTATCTCTTTGGGATAGATTCCAAAAGTTTAGTTTTTAGTTTGAAGAGTGTTTAGTTTGAAGTGTTGATGGATTCCTTCCAATAAAAGTACCTAGTTAATGATGGAGGGAGGGAGGGAAAGAAGGAGAGGGAGAAGGAGAGGGAGAAGGAGAGGGAGAGGGAGAGGGGGGTAGAAAGAGAGAGAGAGAGAGAGAGAGAGAGAGAGAGAATATTTACTTTCAGTAAGCCAATCAAGGATATGAGTGAAGAGGTCATTCCAGGTAGAGAGAACAGCATGAAGAAGGCAGAGGTAAACAGGATAGAATGCCCCATGCAATCATTGATATTTCTAGAACAGTAAATACAAGGAATAGTAGGATGGGGGTTAGATTCCAAAGAGAAGATATGCACCATGTCATGGTAGATATTTGATACCACTTTTTACTTCTACTTCAAGCAGTTTATACTTCATGGAAGAAAAGGATAACCCCACTAGAGGATTATTAACAAGGCATGAGTAAATATATAAACTGTGACATATCTAAAAGAAGCTAAACCAATAAGGACTCTACCATATTGGCCTTCAAGCAAGATGGCATGAGCTTCATGAGAACAATGATGGTAGAGAGTTAGAGAAACAGCCAGATAGCACCTGGAGGATGAGTGGATGGGATTTAGTTCTGTGGAAGCAACTGATTCAACTGTCTAGAATGGAAAGAAAAGGAAAAGGAAAGGAAAGGCAGGTAGGTAGGCATAGGGAAGAAAATCAGTAGGACTAAGGCACTCACTGTATTTATGAGGTAAGGAGGAAGAAATTGAGGCTGTGTTAGGGACTAGAGGTAAATGGCAGCCATAGTAAGATGACCAATACAGAAGAGGTCGGTTTAGAAACAATGTGGTAAATTTAGTTCTGGATTTACTAATTCAAACTTCAGGTGCACACATACATGCCTCACAGAGTCAATATTGGGGCTGAATATAAGCATTGGACACTATCAGCTCACAGATGGTGTTCAGAAGGGTGACAACTGGTCAGGCATGGTTCTAGAGTAATACAAGAAAAAGTTACTCATTGAGTTTATTATATTCCAAACTTCAAAAAACTACCTAAGAAAGTATTCCTGAGATCAAGAAAAGGAAACCCAACCTGTCACGATTTTATTATAACATCATAAGGTTGAATATACACAAATATCAGCAGAATATGAAATGTCAGAAGAATTTGAAATCTCTGAATTTATCAGTAGAAATAACCTACAAACATGAAGTATCTAGGGGATCTTATCAGCAAAAACCCTTTCTTCAATACAATTTTATTTGAAAAAACAATTTCAGAACAAAATAAAACATCTGCCAAGTAAAAAACTGAGAAAAAAAAAACATTGAAACTATGAACACCTCACATATTTTGAGCATTTTGTACATTGTCTTCTAGACTACTTTTCTGGGATTTTTTTTTCTATTTAGATTATGAATCACCTAAGTCTTGAAAATAATATTTCACTTTATAATCTAGTTTTTAACCATTATAAATATAAAAATTGAATGGTTAGAAATATTCTTCCACCTTGTTTCATGTCTACCAACTATTTTCAGATTGGCTGTATATTCCAATTTGGGGGTTCAAGACCAAATCCATACACAATAAATAAAAATCTACTTGGAAGAAGGAGTGTCAAGCGTAGTCATTTTCTTATACCTTTTCACATGATTCTAATGTGCAGAAACCACTAATATAACCAATAACCATTTAAATTAAATTTCCAATTTATACTTGAAATGCAGCCCTATGAATCTGTTAGTACTTATACTTTTTTGTTATAACTAGGAATACTTTCCAAATATCCATTTGCAGAAGTGGTTTTATTAACTCACTGGACAATCGTTGTTTAATGACCTTTGGTGAGAAATGGTGACTTTTCAGTGGGCAGTATTGGCTCATACTCTCATCAGTAGCTTGTGAGCAGGATGCAGCATTTACAGTTGGAACCAAGTATATTAAGTGATGAGTTTATTAGACTAACTAAAGAACAATTACCAAGAACTGCTTTAAATTATGCTTTTATGCTTATCGACAAGATTGAATGCATATCCATACACAAGTTTTTTATTCCCCTTAATTTAGTGCTTTGGAAGACTTTACTCCTGTCCTTGGACCATGACATTCTTGGTTATTTTTTTTTTTTATTTTCAATTTTCCCTTACGGATTACTTGAAACACATTCACTCAAAATGTTTTCTTCATTTTATTTTCTCCCGCTTAATGTTCTTTTTTGCCCTGAAATACAGGTATAATGTAAGCCAACTATGTTTTTTTTCCTTTATGCTTTATTTTAGAGCTATGAAAGTTATGTCTCTCTAAAGATGGATTTAAATTTTATGGATATTTTTCTATTTTTCCCAATAGTATGAAAGTTTCATATTTGAATTTTCTCTATCATCTGTATCTTCCTCAACATAAAACATAAAATACAACTCTCACATTACACATTGAAAAAGAAAACCTTGGAGCAATGCATTTGCAATGGCTTTCTATAGTTCAGAAAGAAAAAAAAAGATTTCCTTTGTCCACTACTTCATTTCTGATTCCTCTTCCTACTGCTTCTCTGCAAAGACCCTGGCACTACTCATCTGAAATCCCTTTATCAGCAGAATGTCAAGAGAATTCAGCTCAGAATTTTGCTGGCTGTAGGGGAAAAAAAATTACCTTTAAATGTTTGATAAAGCAAATGCCTAAAAATAACTATATTGACCACTATTAGTATTAAGTCTAGCAGTCATACCACAAGACAAATGTCAATTAAATTTCACTTTCTTCTTTGTCTACCTTTGCTCTTAAGGTACTTTTTTCAGTGATATATTCTACTTTGATTACAAATATCAATGTATAAATATTTCTGGTAAACACAGTTTTCCAAAATAAAACATAGATTTCTGCTATATAATGTTTTGTGAAATTCAAACACCATAGATATTGAGGATGTTTAAGAATACATCTATAAATTTTGGATAGAATTATAAAGTAAAAACCATCTTTACCAAAGACTTAACATAAGACCTCTTAAGAAAACAAGATGTTTTTGAAAGAAAGTATAAACACAAAGATGTGTGAATTAAAGCATCCTTCCCTTCCCAAAATTTAGTATGCAACACTCAGAATAAAGAGTAGGTATTAAAGAAATGTAACATACCTAGTTCTTGTTTCAATTTCAACCTCAAAGAAATATGATTCATGAGAAGCCTACATTGGAAGCAGGGATTACAGAAATGTTTATGTTTTCTACAAGCACTAGTAATACTCTTTCATACAGGAAAGAAAAATAAAATGAAGGTCAAGATGGATAGGATCAAAGCCAATGTTAAAAGAAGATAAATAGTAACTTTTCAGGTTGTTAGTTCTGAAAAGTGCAAAATTATATACACATGAATATTAATAAATTCACACAGTTAAAATAGTTTTTATATGTGTTCTTCTGTTTTACAATAATGAATATCTTCCCTAGAAAAAATGCGCATTTTGATGACCCAGGAGGAGCAATGCATTGCAGCCTAAACGGAATTTCCCCTACATTATTTGACAGCAATATTACTGTTCCAACCAGGTCTACAGAGAGTCCCCAGAGAACAACTCTAGAATGAAAAAGGAGAATAATATGTAAATAAAAATGGGTGCAAAAGAAAACAATTGGTGCAGTAAGGTAATAGTTCAAGAAAAATTACTTTAAACATGTGGTCTTAGTCTCTAATCAAAGAGCAAGTGAGTCTTAAATTTATATAAATCTCTCTAGGGTTACATAACAATAGGAGAAATGTTTTCTTTTCTCTCTTCTCCTTTCATTTTTATTCTTTCCAAAAACACAATTTGGGTTAGCACAGCTTCTGGCCATTTATCAAAATCTTATACAACTCTAATCCACCTATTTAACTTGAATTACTATTCCAATGGCTTTATACTGCTTTCAGGAAATAGTTCCTTGATGAACCTGACATTAAATTCCAAGAAATCAGTATTTCACTTAAGCTAAGAAAAATCTCAAAGTGCTGAATTCAACTATGAATGCTACTTCAAGAATTGCTAAGATGGCATCCATACTGAGCATCAGTATACTACAAGAGCTTTCCCCTGTTTTTTGAAAAAGAGGATATCTTTCCTAATGTGCCAGTTACATAATTAGTATTAGCATATTTTACTAGGATATAAATAACAGCTTGAATATATTATAGTTTTTTCCTATTGCAAAATGTCATCTAAAAAGCACAGAACAATATTCTTCCTGCTTAACCCTGAAATAAATATACTATGATGATGTGAAATAGCTATTCATCATTATTAAAAGGAAAACTACCAATACATATCCAAACTCCATTCAAAAAGAGAACAATTATTTACTGAAATCTCAAGTATGTGCACCATGTTTATATGTGAACGTTGTGGTAAGCAGAGAGTCCACACAGAAAATTTCTGTATATACATTTTTTAAAAATCCTATAGGCAATAAACACATAGTTGTTTGATTTCAAAAGTTGCCTTTCCTCAAATAATTATTTTCTGACTGAATTCATGCATTGATCCTTAGGGCTATTTTCTAGGACACAATGTCCTTTCAATATTAGCACAAATAGTAGGATATCATTACTTCATTTATAGCACAAATAGTGAGAAAAGTATCAGAACAAAGATAAAGAAAGAATTCAAGTTTGACATCGGTTCTCCTCCCTCCCTTCCTCTCTCCCTCCTTCCCTCTCTCCCTCCCTCCCTTCCCTCCTTCCTTTCTTCCTTCCTTCATAACTCTTTCTTTTGTCTGTCTGTCATTTGTTATTTAGTTTTTAGGTATTTACTTATCTATTTAGTTTTTTTCTCTGAGAACCTCACTTACTAACATTTGCCTGTTTAACAGTAGTCTATTGCGATGGGAGCTTTGAAATCAGCAAATACCCCATCTTTCATTATAATTCCTTCCTATCTCTTTCTTTTTGTCTGTCTGTCGTTTGTTACTTAGTTTTTAGGTATTTACTTATCTATTTAGTTTTTTTTCTCTGAGAACCTCACTTACTAACATTTGCCTGTTTAGCAGTAGTCTATTGCAATGGGAACTTTGGAATCAGCAAATACCCCATCTTTCATTATAATTGTTTGAAGTTAGGCAATATTGCCAAATTCTCACAACTTTCATCTACTCATCTGTAATATGAGGGAAAAGCCCAAACCCAAACCAGTTGCTGCTCAGTGTTACTATGCAGATTAAATGAACTGAAACATAGAAAATATTTGGCCTCAGTTCCTGACACTGATCACTTACTGCATAAATGTTATCTTCCTGCCCTTTTGTCAAAATGACATCCAACAGACAGTTCTAATGATATTATAGATACATATATCTGTATTTGTTTTCAATTCTTTATTTGTGTTCTGTTTAAGCCTAATAAATTTGCTCTATATTTAACACTCAATAAATGTTTCTTGATTCTAAAAAAAAGTAAGGGAAATCATTTTGTGCATTAAAAACTAAAAAGCACAACCAAATAACTAAAAAAAAAAAAAAAAAAACAACCACTAGCATACTCCCTGTAAAGTCTTAAAATGCTTGAACAGTTTGAGGAAAGAAAAGGCGGTATTTATGTCACCAAATTTCTTAAAAGTTCAACCCACTTTGATTCTTGGTAAAACAAAGTCAGAACAATGAAGTGTTTCAGTAAAGATAAAACAAAACAACCACTGAAAGAAATTAGCCAACCGCTTCAAGGATATTCATTAACATAGTAAGGCTACTTTAATTCAAAGACATCCCTACCCCCAGGTGAATAGGTGAACAAGCAGACTACAACTTCCGCAACGAAGATCATGGAGAAGCAGTCAATGTTCACAGGAAAGAAGGCTCTGGTTGGATACCAGAAAGGAAAAATCAAGTATTTCTATTTGATCTTATAATCGTGTGTTTTGCTATTAAATTTGCAGTTAAAATGTGACCACAAGTTACATAGACCAAAAGTCAGAGAAATTAGAAATCACACCAGAGCCTCCTGCTTCACTGTCCAACCAGTCATCCTCTCTTAGTGTCTATTCTAGTCTGTACTGTCACACTGGCAAAACAGAAATAATGTATGGGAGTGACATCAATCAGGAAATCCCTTTCATAACCTTTGACTCAGTCATTCAGATCACACTGTCTGGCTTTGGGGCATCTGGTTGTCTTCTCATGATCTACTAAACATGAACTGGGGAATGAGTGACTTCTATGGGGTTCCATATAGGAAGACCCTCAATGTCCATTTCACCCACATCACTAGCTGGTACCTACCCGGAAGGAATGAACGGAACCACTCCAATGATATCCCAGCCACTCCTGCTAGTTCAAGCATTCGGTTCAGCATCACCTCATGACCAACACGAAAGCAGCTGAGGCTCTAATATAATCATCATGGAAAGTTGTCCCAAATCCTTCATTCGAGGAAGATCCTTCATACACACCAACGCTGTCTCCAAGCCATGCCGGGGTCTGAAACCAGACTGGAAAATATTATATATGTGTATATATAGTAAAACTCCCACAAACCACTCTTCTAGTTTGTCATATTTATTTATAGCAACTGAATCCATCCTCTATAGATCTCCTTCCCAAGGTGAAAATGTGAACATTCAAGGAAAGATTTTTTCCATGGTAGAAGGTAAACTTAAAGTATATGAAGACCTGGTGCTGCCTGGTAAAGTAGTTGAAGCAATCCCAAATGAAACATAGTTTGTCCTGAATGGAAGAGAGAAAACACAATGCACAATGTTGGTTTCTAACACTGCTCTTCTAAAATGGATGGGCAAGATCGAACTATTCTTCTACTGATTTTATTTTTTTTTGCTGTTGTTATTGTTTCGTTTTGTTTTCCTTAAGAATTGGCTTTTTCTGGAGATAGACCAGCAGTGCCAGATTAATTCTTGAAGCTCTATTTGGGATTTACCAAACATGCCTTAGGCCTAGGCCTTCTTGAATCTCATGTGTAGACCTCGCTTTCATAATCCTAGCCACAATCATCTTGACTAGACTGTCAAGTTTTACTGATAAAATGGTCTAGACTGACTACTTCAGCTTATCATGAACACAGGACTTGGAACCTTAAGACAAACAACATCTTTTTTCTTTCTTTCTATTTGTTATAATTTATTTTATTTTTGTGCCAGACCTGGGGCTTGAAATTAGGGACTATAAACTGTCTCTTTAGCATTTTCACCAAAGGCTGGCACTCTATCATTTGAACAACACTTCCACATATTGTTTTTTGGTGGTTAATTGGAAATAAGAGTCTTATGGACTTTTTCTGCCAATGACTAGACAGAAATGATCATATCCTATCACCTGAGTAGCTAGAATTACAAGTGTGAATCACTGGCACCTGGCTAAATAAAAATTACTAAATGTAGGAAACTATATAATGATCAGTGGATCCCCTGGAGCCAATATTCTTTCAGAATAAAAAAAAAGAATTGAAACCAACATTTTTTAAAAAGAAGTATTTTCCTCCTCTCTCCTTAATGAGTAGGCTTTTAGAAATGAAGTGATTTACATTATACTGAGAATTCAAAGTTTGACTAGAGAAGTCAATGTTCTTATTTTCTTGGGCCCTTTATCACAAGAATGAAGACTATTTCTTTTGTTTGTCCTCTTCATCTAAAATAATAAAGGATTGACAACTAAAACATATATCTCAGCTCAAATTTTACCAAGTTGCTCAATTTCCAGGATGTGTTTAAAGTAAAGTGAGCTAAAATAATTGCAGCATTATTTTCTATGCAATTACTCTAAATGATTTTTTGCATCAAGCAAATAGCTATCTATAAAACTACCCGTCATATGTAATTCCATTTAAAGTTAATAGAATTCTGTCTTCTCATCTCCATTTCCCTGGCTGTTCTACCCAACCTGATTCCATCCTTGTCAGTAATATTCAGTTTATATGAAAATGAAAGAGCTTGGAAATGCCCATCTGTTATATTGCCTACCGATCCATGTGGTATATACATTCATTCCCAACTCAATTATTCTGTTGATATCAAATATCCAGAAATCTTTTAGACAGATCTGGATCTGTGAGTTATACCAAACATAATACTCATTATGTTTCTCTAAACAGTCGCCACTAATTTTGCTACATGTCATAAAGAGTGACATATCTTTAACTAATGATCATGCAAAGAGTGAATGACTTGCCTTGGCAAAAATGTCAGAAAACCGCATTTAAAATTTTATAGGGATACAAAAATTAAAATCATGGTATATTCAGTTATTTAGTTCAATGCTAGAGTCTACTTAATGTAGATTGGTGCTTTTCCTCCTCATAATTTAGTCTTCGTGTTTGATATATTGACACCTTGTTATACAACGAGGTCTGTCTACCATGCAGTAAATATTTAGCTGCTCAAACCATCCCTCATGCAGATATTACTAAAGAGATATCTGTAAGTAATATATACTTAGTCAAATAAATATCTACATGATGATGTTCCCTCTGATATAGGAACTGACCAAAACAGGTAAACATGAACAAGGTATTTCACTAGCTATGTAATAATTCATAGTTAAGAGAAAGGCATGTAAACAAGCAGCTACCACAATAGTACAGTAAAAACTTCCCATGGAGTTCTAAAAAGACACTATATTTACAGGGAGTGTTTTCCAAATGAGGTAACAACATCTTAAATGACAAACAGGTATAAGAGTGACTGATAGTAATAACCAACAGAAACTAAAGGAGTCATGTCTACGCAAGTTACAAGAATCTTGAAAATCAGTTCACTATTCACGTCTAAAACACATTGTATGCCATGCTTACCAGGCAGCAAAACTACTTCCATATAGTGGGAAACTCCTAGCACATTATGAACATTCAATAAATATTAAATAAACTGTGAGTTAAACTCAGTGACACAAATAATATCACAGACTTCCCAAGGAATTACTTCCTCCAGTTATAACTCTAGATCTCCTAAGAAACAGCAAAATATTTTGTTCACTGAATCTACACTGCAAAATTTTATGTTGTATATTAGTGCTTTAAAATATATCAATCAAAATTTAGATGATAGTATAAATATATAGGACTTCATAACACAAATTTGCCAAGAAACATATCACCTCGGTGATTAGCAGGAGTATTGGTAGGACACTACACATATAAATTCAAAGGAGAGAAAAAGCAGAGCAAGGTGCTAGTGGCTCACAACTATAATCTTAGCAACTTGGGAGACTGAGACCTGAGGATCATGGTTCAAAGCCAGATCTGGGAAGTAAAGTCCATAAGACTTATCTCTAATTAGCCAATAAAAGCTAGAGTGGAAGTGTGGATCAAATTGTAAAGTATGAACCTTGAGTGGAAAAGCTAAGAAACAGTGCTCAGCCCCCCCTCCCCCCACCACACACACAGAGGAGAAGAGTAATAAGAATCTACATCAGACATTCAAAAGGCTGAAGTGGCTAAAATTTGAGAAACATACTCTCTGGGTAACAAATAATTTTAACATGTCTCTTAGTTAATGAATAATTTGTTTACTAATAGATTATAAACTGGGGAATTCTTTACAGCATCCTAATATTCACCACTTGCATACTAAAAATAATTCTGTCTCTTTTCTGCCAAGAAACAGTAGCTTTAAATCATGTCATGGAATCTAAACTAATAACCCTTACTAGTACCTCTTTTCTAACATCTGATCACATTTCTTATAAAAACTTAGTAGATAATAAGTATTTTTATTGAAATGTGAAATATTTGGCACCAGTGTACCAAAATATTACTGTAAAATATCTCAGAATAGAAATTGGGCTTCACTCCATCTTGATTAACTGTCTCCAAATTGATAACAAAGCAGCCAAGAGCAAAATCTCCCACATCAAATACCTCATAATTGGCAGCACATTTTCAAAGCTTTTCCAGATTATTTTATAGCAGCCTTATGGTACAAATAAAGTTACAATTTTCTCTATTTTACTGGAAAGATTTTTATAAAAGGACTGAGTGACTTATCCAGGATAACACATTATGTTCAAAGCAGAAATACAGCTAGAATTTAAATTTCCACTCATTCAATCAGCAAATACCATCAGCCAATTGTGTGAAGAGCTCCACAGGGAAGAGAATGATCAAGGAGACATGACCTCTACTATTAAGGAAATTGCAGTCCTATTACAAAAACGAGAAAATGTGGAAGAGTTTTTAGATACCACAGCACAGGAACACACATCATGTTATCATGGAGAAGTAAGAATAACATGATGAGTTGAAACTACAGATGTTAATTTTTCACAGAGGAAGTGGAACATGACATTTGATTTCAGCCTTTAAGACAGGGCTGGGGAGGTAAAAAATGGTAATGCTCATTATGGGCTGAATAGAGTCAAAACCTGAAAAATACATGAAATGTCTGGGTTATGTACACAGGTAATACTTTTTTAAATGTAAAATATGATAATACATACTTTACATAAATGGTCAAGCATGAAACTTAATAAATAAATATGGAGAAGGTTGGTATTATTTTTCCCCAATAAGGACTCTTTCTTGATAAATTCTACCTTCTTCTCTTTGAGATTGCTGCCAAAATTTCAGTCCAATGGGACATAAGGAAATATAGTGCACTCAAATTCCAGTGTAAGTCTTTCCCTATGTTCCCTCTTCTACTTCTGAGTGATCTTACACCACAGAAATAAGAACAGAAATAAGAACTATCACCGAGACGGTAAAGCACTAAGAAGGAAAGACTTGTCTCTCTGACTATCCTCATAGAGCAAAGTCATTTCATCACTCCTCAGAAGCTAACATGGGAAATTAATTTCTATCTCAAGAAGCCACTTATTTTTATAACTATATAAGACTCAAACAAACTGGTATAGCACCATATACTTTTAGCAATCAGTTACAGTATCAATCACAAGTAGTTCAGTTGGTGTCAGTTCTCAGAATGAAAGAAAACAATTTCAAAATATTTAAATAAAATGTGAAAGGCTTAATAAAACCAGCAACACATAGCTTAATATGCCTTTAAATTTATTTTTAAACTTTATATAGCAACCTCAAGTAATAGAAAGGCAGGGATCGATGGTTCATAAATGAGGAATGAAACAACATAAAATGAATTAATTACAAAAGGGATTTCATAGCCCCCAATTAGGTTGAATTTAACCTCATTTAGCCAGTTAAAATAATCATTACATAAACTCTATACTACATTAATATTTAAAATTCATTCATTTGGAAAAGTCAAATGTGGTATTAACACCAGAAACAAAGCATGAATAGATTTTTTTAAAAAGTTGATTTTTATTGTAAATTCATTTTAGTTGACAATGTGTTTCTTTACTCATTGGGCTTTTCATACCACTCTACAAATCAATAGAATTTTGTTACGATTACACTTAAATACTTAATTTCTATCCATTATTCGTACAGAGAATAGAATGAAAATTTAATAAGTAACATAAATATTTTAATATTATGGATATGAATACATAAGGAAATATACTAGGTTACAATTACACTGGAAAAAAAGTGAAAACAAGAAAATCATGTCAGACTATCCCTTGCTTTCAAAATATCTGCAGCAAATTTATTCACCCTTGTCCTGTACATGTTATCCTCATAAACATTACAAAGAATAACTTAAATATGACCAGTCCATAAAATGACCTGTTCCATTTTCATTTGCTCACAGAGCTTGGCTAAACTCACCATCAGCTCAGAACAAGAATGTAGGGCAGCCTCTTCTGCTAGTCTTATCTAAGGCAATATCTTGATGGCATGAGCAGCCAAAGAGACCAGAACCAACAACTTTTTAAAATGTTAGGAATAGTAAAGCCCTCTTATAACCCACCTCCTGCCAATGTGTTTTACAAATATTTACTTTTGGAGATAAATAAAAGCAGGTCATTGATGTTGATTGGATCAATGTAAGCCTATTACTTGAGGGGATAAGAATCAAAAGACACGTTCCTCCACCTAAAACAAGACTTGTATCTTTTTCCCTTTATACTAAGTAGATTTCACATAATCCTGGGCTTTTCTATATCTTTCTCAGATTCTAAAATGATCAGCTTCTAAGTTGAAAAATGAGTCAAATATGCTTTAGCTCCATTGTTATGGGTAACTCATCTTCCAAAGTCTTAATTTATTGATCTGTAATAAAACAGTCTATCTTCAGAGAACTTAACAGATATAAAATATTATTGTTCCAAATTAAAGCTGACTGGCAGCTTAACATCCTAATAGCAGGGATTGTGCTGAATGATCTGGTTTCAAAGAGAGCTTGCACTCAAATCAATTCTCAAAGGATGGGAAGGAATGGGAAGGGGAAACAAAGGAGGAGGCCACAATGCTTGATAAGAAATGTACTCATTATCTTGCCCATGTAATTGTAACCTCTCTGTACAGTATTTTCACAGTAAAAAATAAATAAAAATTAAAAAAAAATCAATTCTCAAAAGTATGCTACGAAAGTGGGATGGTAAGAGCCACACATCTTTGGTGAAAACTGGTCGTGGCTTCTCTTGAGCAGAGAATATAACTCTCCAACTATTAGGAATGACACAGCCCTTCCTACTCTCTCACCAAGAAGGCATACTTCTAACATAAAGGCTAGAAACTTTTTTAGAAACCAAAATGTTATAAATTGGGTAAAGAAAAGATGACATTTTAAGTTTTAGATGATGACCTGCTCTGAGCTACTCAAAATGCCCCTGTAACCATTTCAAAATTTCTCACCCCTTTCTTAGGAACAAGGGAAAGAAGATGGTGCCACAATTTCTACTATGTAAAGCAACTTATACATCTCTGAAAGCTAACATGCCTAAGAATAATAAATAATCACCAATTTAAAAAAACAGTATGATATTAAGGTTGAAAATATTAAAGTGTTTCTAGCAATTGGTTTTTTAGCAATTCCTAACAGAACTGTATGTACCTGAGAACAGCATTTTCTTTCTTGGAGAGAGGCTGGGGAATTCCAAATCAAGCTTTTCTAGATATGACATTTCACAATTTACAATCTGAGCCATTCCTTTGATTATCCAATGAGAAACACCATGTTTCAACAACTCTTCACAAATGCCATTTTTGTATTTGTAACCATCAACAGGTCCTCTTCAATGAATAAAAATCAAGGAGCAAATTAAATAATAATTGTTATACAAACTGTTGTCACTCAGGAAGACATGATAGAGAAAAGCTAATTCATAAATTCAGGATATCCACAGCCTGGCAATTTTGCATATATGTATGAATTTTAAAAGTCAAAATAAAAGGAAAAAGTATTTGTATACCACACAGCAGGAGTGCAATAAATAGGTGATGGGAGGATGGTAGACAAGAGATCCTAACGCAGTTAGTTTCCTGTGGTTATTCTCCATTTAAGAAACTTCCTACAGTATACAATAATGCTGTTCTGAAAATACACTCACTCATTCAGACGTCCTTTTTTCCCACTCACAGCTCTTAAAAGAATAAAAATATTCATAACCCAGCCTCCTGTGCCTCCACCTAAACAGAGTATTTTAACAGTACTAGCTATTTTCATTCAATTATACCCACAAATACGCTGACTGCCATGGTCTGTATTTGTCTTTTGGATTATCTGCATGTTGCTAGTAATTATGCTTTCGTCTTAGGTAGCCAGAAGCAAATATTTCAATTTGTAAATCCAAGATCAACACTAAACCATTAATAATCCTAAGTCCTTAGTTTCCTGCTTATTTGGAATAGATTTCATGTGCTCAAAGCATTCTCTTCTAAAACAAAGAGTATAAAGTTGCATTTGGAACATTTGCTGCTGGTCCTAAGCCCAAATCTTCACTCAAAATCACCCTCCTCATGTTGGACAAGCATAATTAATATTCATTGAAGGCTTGAATCCTACAAAGCTAAATGGGCTATGTAGGGTTTTTCCCCCATCTATTCAACTAATATACAGAAGCTATAAAAAAGACTTTCAATAGAAGTTTGTCTACAACTTAGACTTAAATCTTGGTGATCAATATGCCTAAGATATCAACGATGCAGCACAAAAATTGCTAAGCAAAATAGAGAAGTATTTACTTAATAAAACCATATTACCTACTATTGTTTAATAGACTCAAGCTACACGTGTTTCAAAGAGTTAGGAGCAGTTGGCTATAACATTAAACGGTAAGCCATCAAATGTCACATTTATAACTTGCTGTTGAATAGACTTTCTCAAAAGTTACTCAAGCTTGGAGGCTGCCAGTGCTCTCTCTGTAAATTGGAAATTTTAGGATGTCCACCTGAAATCATTTCTTAAAACATAATTTATTGTTAAGCCTTGGTTTTAGCCATAACTTAAGAATCAGTAAAAATTAGTATCTTTTTTATCATGAAGCCTTAACTCACTAATTTGTTTGGCATTCGACATAAAATAATATCCCACTGCTTGCCAAAAAGTAATGGATATAGCTATGAATATCTTGTTTATGTTTTGATGGAAAGATATTTCCTGATATGTTATAATGTTGTATGCTTATAAATAACTCAACAATTTAGAAAAACCCAAGTATAAAAATTAAAACACAGAAACACTATGCACCAGGCTTAAGACATGCTTCACGAAGAAGAGGTTAGAAGGATCTAATTAAATAGTAGAGACAATTAATCTGGAATCACAAAAGTCCCAAAGCAGAGACTATAATTTAGTAATGCATTAACCCCAACAACTTCTAGTCTCAAGAACTTAGCATGTGCCTAATAAATATTAATGGAATGAATACTTGCATTCAAACTTCCACAAAGCCTCCAGGATCATAGGAAACACTGTGCAAGTAGTTGATTGATTAATCAATATCTCAACAACTTTCACTTCCCTGATGGCCTCTAATTTATCAGATATCCCTCTAATCTGACCCCTGAGCACCTTCGACATAGGCACCTGCATATGAGAACCATCTCAGCACATGAGTATTAACAGATTGAACATACCAAAAACTAAACACAAAATCTTGTACAGGCTTTAACTTATTAAAGAAATGAATTTCAGACAGATTTCCAGCCAACAATGATCAGTTTGACTTTGCTTGGATGTACGAGAAAACATAGAATAAATTAGCAGTCTTTTTTTTTCCTAAAAGAACTAAGACTTATTCTTATTCTTAATTATGCATTATAGCTTTTGGAAAACCTGGCTCAACAAAACATCCTAAGTTTTATTCCCTGTGAAAACAAATCCACTATAAAAAGAAGTCCACACGTCAGCACATCAAAACTGTTTTGCATTTGAATTATGTTGTCAAGTTCAAAACAATGAAGTCAAACTAAAATCATTTAGGTATGTGGCAATTAAGAGCATAAGCAATGAAATAAGAGATGGTGAGAAAAGTACCACTTACAAAAGTCTTAAATAAAATAGCCCCAGTTAAATGGCTGCTCCTCCCCACAGATTTTTCACCTGCACAGAATACTTGGAAAGACTTATGCACAGTGTAATCTTATAACCATTTCTGGTTCTATTTCTGCACTGAAATATTTATAGACTGCTCAGTGTTCCTGGAGTAAATTATACCTATATCTTGGTAAAACTAAAAATCACTTAAATTACACTTTTGTTCAACTATTTCGAAGAATGTGGAAAGAAAAGTTAACAGAATAAAAAGATGTATCAAAGCAGTGGCCATTTTGTAGCTATGATTCCACAGTTTAGTGGATATTGAGGCAGTCACCATCACTATTTTTACCAAAGGCTTCAAATCCTATCCAAACTAATTTATGGGAATATACATATTGTACTTAAACATGAAACATGTTAAGCCAAGTTATTCCAGTAGTTAGTATGTTTGGAATAATGGAGAAAAACCCTTACTGGCAGTATACAAAATGGAAACAAGATGCTGTGTGAATAATATTGTTACATATACTTTCCAAAACTCAAACTTCTAGAAATAGTCTTACGATGTGTTGGGAATCCTGGCAATGTTGCAAACTTGAAATACTGTTTCAATGTTATTGGCTATTCAAAATTCTTATGTTGAACTATAGTCCTCGCTGTGACTGTATTGAGATGATTAAGGTGAAAAGAAGGTGGATACATGATTTGGTATGATTAGTGTTCCTAAAAGATGCAATATCAGAGATCTCTCTATTTTTCTTCAAGCACTGCAAGTGAAAGCCTAAAGCAGGCAACTCTAAGCCAAGAAGGAAGTCAGCAGAACTCAAGCTGTGAGAACTTGATCTGAGATTGTTGATCTCTAGAACTGTGAGGCAAATATATGTATGTTGGAGAAGCCAATGCTATGGCAGCACAGGTAGACTAATATGGTTATTAATAATTTTGATTTGAGAATGAAGAATTGTGTTGTGAGCTTATAACATCACTTGAGACATTGTACTTGACAAATATATTGACTCTACTAAGGAAACCAATCTCTTATCAACAATATGATATGTGCTAGAAGTATACATGAATATGTGTGCACACACACAGACACTTCATGAATGCTTTCTGAAGTATGTGTGAATATGTGTGTACACACACAGACACTTCATGAATGCTTTCTGGGTTCTACCTTACACATTTCAAAGCATAGCTAACTTCCTGTGGTGTCTTCACATGACCTATTCTCAGTACAATCCTACAGAAAGACAGAGAACTCTCTGGTGACACTTCTTATAGGGAAAATAATCCTATCAGATCAGGACCTCCTTCCACCTTAATCATCTCCTTTAAGACCAAAATATAATCACATCAAGGGCTTGTGGTCAAACCTGGGAGCAATGACAGCATTCAATCTGGAACTGTGATTGAAATAATCAACTGCAGTTATAATATCAAATACCTGACTACTAAAGTTTCTACAGAGACCCACATGGAGGGTGATTAGAGTTGTGTTGAGAAGTAATTCCTTAGGAACCTGACTTTGTAAGGTAATGTTCCACATGTTTATGTATTAACTTAGGAACTGCTTTCATTATAAGAGACAAACACATCTTCCTTGAGGAGAATTTTATTTTTTTTTTGGTCAGAAGTCTTAAAAAATTATCTTCAAGGTTAAAACAGCTTTTAAATAATCAGTTGTATTATGCATAAACTTTGACTATATAATCAACATTATTCCATTTAATTCAAAATTAACTAATTGTTCAAGAAAGTATACAATGGCAACAATACTATAAATGATACATTGTACATATATATGTGCATATATATATACACACATATATACATTGTGATATATGTGCATATATATACACACACATATGTATGCATATGAGTAGAGTAGAAATTCCGAAGTTTATTTAAATGCAAAATATAATGTATATTTTCTTCATTTATATAATACATATTATATTTTCAGAATAGCATAAATTTATAAAAATGCCATATTAAGATTAAAGTACCATATCTAATTTCATCTAATTATCACACAGCATATGCTTATTTTCTGATTCACAATTAACCAAACATAATCTTGGTTCTGGGATATTATGGACTATCATTTAAGACTGACCGTGGTTGCTGGGGTGATATTAGATTTGAAAAAGGAGTTAATGGGGTAATGTGTTCAAATAAGAAGGATGCGCAATAATCCATGTATAAAATAATAAGAAATTGAATAATGGAAAAAAGTAGAACACAGTAAAGATGTGCTCAAGATGTAGAAATGATACTACTCAGAAACCAACTGACTCTCCTTTCACAAGAGAAGCTAAGAATAACTCACAGGGAGATTTCTAATCTGTGCAATGATGAAAAGTAAAATTCTATGTCAGCCCAGAGCTAGAGAATTCTAAAGGCTTGCTTGCCCACATGTACACACAGTTAAGTAGATGCAAATTGCCCTATTTTTCTGTTTAATAACTCCATTGTTTCTCACATCCCTCTCCCAGTAGCTGACTGTGCACACCACTTACACAATGAGAGAATTAGATGTTAACAAATGACAGGGATGACACCGTGCACTAACACTGTAATTCTGAAATGCCCCAACACAAACAAACCAGACCACCATTTCCGTATGAAAGGAGGGTTCCCCGCATGGAGACTGAAGATAAGAATTGATTTTGCAATAGAAATTATTTGTGTTTCTGTCTTATCTCTAGACAAAACATTTCAGCAGCTACAAAAACCATCTCTTTTAGCATTAATTAGCAACGTAAATCTCACTAAGAGCAATGCCAAGAGATTTTATTGTTTGTCACTCTATGTGGTAATAGAATTCCTGACTTGTTATCCTCTTAAAAATGCAACATTTTTCATATGTCACAGCTTAAACTGGAGATCCTAATTTCAGTATATCATCCCAGAGACTCCAAAACAGAAGTCATAAAAGCAAATTTATAATAAGAATTATCAGCAAGAGTGAAAAAAAATAACATGCCTAGTAGAATAATTATGAAAATCTTGGGTTGTCAAATGCATGTTCCACTTTGCAAACTGTAACATATGCCTACCTTCTAAATAATATATGCCAATAAGACTGCCTATAAAACTTATCATATGAGATTGTTTATAAAACTTTTAAAATGTCCCTACTGGGGTGTGTAATTATAGGCTGTTGCATTGTAAACAGCTGGTGAAATCTAACAGGTTTTTATGGAGTAAAACATCTACAATATTGTAAAAATGTACATTGTAATTATTGCCATGTTTCTAACTTAACAAGTTCTTTATTGCTTGTTTTGTTTATTAGCACCTTACCCTCATTAGAATTATTAACCACTATTAAATAATATAAAAGCTGTATCACAATGGACAACAGATTAATATCAGGTATCTAGTAACAGCAATAGTTAGCCCTTAAAAAACGGAGTCCTTGATGATGAATGGCTGTTTTGGCTCGTCATACTCCACAACTTTGTAGCCCCTGGCATCAAATACTTAGCACACACTTCTCTGGAAGTGGCACTTTAAGGGTGACCTGAAATAGGGCAGAGAAAACTTATCCCCAGGCATTAAGGAAGTCTCAGCTTCATCTTTGTTACAGAGTAACTTCTGAATAAGTAAATCAAAACCAGAAAAGCACAATTGGAATAACTGCTTCCCCAAACAAGATAAATGGAGTTGCTCATCTTTTTCTATGTAAATATTGTTACTGCAGACAATATATTCTGCAGCACCCTATGTCCCTGAAGAGTGGAAATGTTTAGGTAAGCAGTTCTCTAGAATATTAAACATCCACTCACAAAAGCAGCAGACCAGAATAGGTGCAGGGTCCCCTCTATCCAAGCAGTATGTCTCTTCGATCAGTTGTAAGATTCTGCGGATCTCAGAAGTATTTCAAACAACTATGACCAATTTGTTAACAACCCATAAATTCAAAGGGACAAAAGCCTGAACATCCTCATAAAGTAAAAGTATAGAAGGACCAGATAATTCATCAAATTATATTAATAAATTCTTTCCAATTATATTGATAAAATTCTTTTATAGAAAGGGTAAGGAAAATTTACCATGCATATTTTCAGTAAAAAGAGAATCAAATCTAGAAAAAATTCATTCTATAGCTATTCTGTGAACCAAAATAATAATAATAGTTATTATCAATAATCATTAGTGGTATATATTATATAATATATAATTAAAGTATATATTATATGACATATAATATGTAAAATTACATTAATAATATAATTGCCATATATTATATTATAATATTATGTAATTATGGTATTATGTTATATATTATTAATAATATAGACTATCATGACAATTCATTTTATTCAAATATCTTTTGTAAATCCACATGTAAAATTATTATTTAATTCTGTCATTTCTAAGTAAATTTAATCATACTCTACATATTTCAGCAATAACATGAAGATGATGTGGAAAAGATGTTCTATTATCATGTCTATATAAAATATGTAATTGAAAGTGTCACTTAAAAAGGAAAAGATTGCATAAATGTCTACAGCTTCATCTCAATCAAATCACCTAACATTATCACGTATACTAAACACAATCAAACATCCATACTGGCTTTGTCAAAATTACTGGTGTTGAATGGGTTTTTAAAAATTGGAAACTATAAATTTAAACCAGTGGCTCTTACAAGTATTTGAAAACAAACAACAGAGTAATACTTCTTGTTCAGGGATAATCTGCTGGAGATAATCACAATGAATATTTTAATGAGACTGCCACAAAGTCATTAGGTTCCTTTCAGTTTTGAAACAACTACTATGGAAGAGAATGCCAAATATATATATATATATATATATATATATATATACATATATATATATATATATATATAAAGAGAGAGAGAGAGATAATTAAAAGAAGCTTCTAACTCTGAGTGCATGTCAAAGTATCACTAAAAACCATGATTATTGAGTTTCTAACTCAAGAGTGTTAGGTGTTAGGTTCTCTCTGACTTTAAAGAGCTAACAAATAGCAGGGAAAATACATGAAGGCATGGCAGGACATTTTCAAGAGGAGATTGGCCTGGCACACGGGAGACCTAAAGATTCCCGCAGCACTAGAAACAAATTCAGGCTGGAGCAATGAAGGTAAAGACCCTGAAGTTCCCTCTCTTACAAATGCTAGGTATAGGGTGGCCTTTTTGGCAGACCATTAACATTGCCTTGCAATCATGGAGACCAGCAGTTGAAGTCACACCAATATCTATCCCCGACTTACTCAAGCATATCACCTATGTGCATGTCTTTAAAAACACATCATTAATGATCAAGTAGTAATTAAGCAGGTACATTTGACCTTCTTATGATAAAATTTCTAAACTTAAGAAAAATATATGCAGCTATACTTCATTTAATCTGCTTCCTTAAATATTTGGAAAACATTTGAGAGTCCAGAAAAGTAGCAAACAGTACATTAAGTAGGTAAAATAAATGCCAGCATCTGTTCCCTAAAGCAACATACATAACACAAGGAAGTCCCAAAGTCCCTCAAAATGAATACATGCTTATTTCAGAAGTGACTCTAATAAGCAAACTAGCACTAGAGAACAGGGAAGAGTAAGTAGAGACACAAAGGTTAAAAGTAACAAATCACAATTAAAGGAAGAAGAAAATGTAAAAAAAAAAAAAGAGAGAGATCACAAAAAAATATTATCTGAGGCTATTCAATAGCACTGATGTTCAAAAGAGAATTGAGAAAGGATAGGTAGTCTCTTTCTTTGCCTTTCCCCTGTCTTCCTCAACTTCTTGCAGGAATACTTCAAATAGTACTGTACTAGTCCACCAGTATTTTTTCCACAAAATATTAAAACACAGTGTATTTCTTTAACAGTATTTAACAGCCATCAAAACTATACAGTCAATCAATATTTAGTATATATATGAGCAAGTTAATGACATGATTGAGCAACAACAAAAAACATCCTACATAATGCTCTCTGATTCCAAATGTGTAAAAATAAAATTCACTAGAATTTTAGACACAATAATTTTAACAAGAAGTATGCAAAAGTGTTTCTTTGAATATTAGAAATGTTTATATCTGGGCTAATGAAATAGAAGATGAATGGAAGTTTTGTACACTTAATTCTTCAATTAAAAAATAATATTTTTAAAAATAAAAATAAGCCAGACAGTCACAGGTGGCTTATGACTATAATCCTAGCTATTCAGGAGGCTGAGATCTGAGGATCATGGTTCAAAAGCAGTCTGGTCAGGAAAGTCCATGAGATTCTGATCTCCAATTAAAAAAGTAAAAATCTTGAAGTAGAACTCTGACTCAAGTGATAAAGCACTAACTTTGAACACAAAAGCTCAGGGAAGCATCCAGACCCTGGAGGCAGTCCTGTGCTCAGAGAAGAATAGAATGCAAAAAAGTTTAACACTGGGTAGTCTATCTATTCATTGCAAATATAGCTGCATTTAACCTTAGAGAGAGCGAAGTATTAATGTCCAGGCCCCCCATGAGGATTACTGGTTGTACTCGGAGCCATGAAAGTATATTTTGTGAACTGAAATGTATTTTATGAAATTGCTGCAAAGGAGTACATTTCTTCTAAAATGTTTGAAGAATTTATGTTTAAATTTAAGGTAAAACAAACATATTTCATGTAAAAAAAAAAAAGGAAACATAGAATACAGTAGAAGAAAGATATTCAGTAGAATAGGAAACTGTGTTTCCCATTACAGTGTTCTTAAATTATTCCTTTCAGAAAGTCTTGTTTCACAATTTCATTTGCTTTTGGGAACTACTTAAACTTGAAGACCTTTCAAGGGCCTTTCTGGGAATACCAGTTTTTTTTTAAATTAAACCCTGTTCTTATGACAAATATAACTATAATACTGCTAAGAATCACAGTACAGGAACACAGGAATTTTATATCTCAAATTACTTTTAAGAACTGATAGAAGGGCTGGAGGTATAGCTCATGTTAGCAGAGGGTCTGCTTACTAAGTGCAAAGCCCAAATTCAGCCTAGTACCACACCCTGCCCCCATGGGGGAAGGGGGAGAGCAGCAGAGTCATTCCTGTGGAGAAATATATCTTAATGAACAAAACTCAAACATCTGTTGAGCTTTGTCTCATGTCTGTGTTGGCAGATTTCTCTGGCATAGAGCCTCCATTTGACAGGAGTTGGTATCTTTAGATGTTACTCCTTTTCTTTTGGCTGTGCTACAAGGATTTTTTGATGCTTTCAAAACATCATAAATATTTTTAGGGTTATCAACAGGTGGCAAGAAGAAAATTAATTTCCATATTTTCCCATTTTATTCCCTAACTCCTTGCACTGATAACCAGCCTAGAATAGTCATTTTCAGTGAGACTATTAAACACTGTCAGCAATTCACCTCCCATTATTACCATCACAATGAGGAGGGAAAATAAAGATCTATAAATACAGTATAGTTACAGTATCTCAGGATATTTATTCAGAACAGTCAGGAAAAGAACCCCACACAGGGATGAAAATTTGAACATCAGTATCCGATGGGCCAAAAAACTGTGGTGTTCACAGATCTTTTAAAGATACATTTTTAAACAGTTGGAAGCTGAGGTTACCTATACTTTAAAGTTACAGAGGTTATAGGTGAAGTCCATTATTTTTAGGAAAAGTTGGTCTCCTGAGGATATTATTTCTCTCAGCAGTTCTATCTCTATATTAAAATGGTCAGTAGCTCAGTAGGTTTAATTTCCACCAACTTATCACCTCCGTAACTAGGCTCTAGCTAGTTCAATGGCCAGCAGATAACCAAGTCATGCACAAAAATCTACTCCATGCAACATGGAGTATTATAAAGTGTCATCAAATTAATTCATCCTGTAATGGATGCCTTTTTGTTGCTTTTTGACCAGTATCTTTTATCTGGTCCTGAACTGTTGGCTAAAGCCACAACTCCAAGATTAATACAAAAAACAACTAAAAGACCATCATGAATAAACAAAATGTGGTAAGTCCTTACAATAGAATACTAACTGAGAAACAAAAATAAAAAGTACTGATATATGCTACATCATGAGTAAACCTTGAAACCATCATAGCCAAGAGATTTGCTTTTATGAATTCCTTTTATATTAAATACCCACAAGTGCAAATCCAGAGACAGTAAAGATTAGTAGCTGCAGGGAAAGTGGAGGATGGAGGTTGGTGACTAATAGACATAAGGGCTCATTTTAGTGATGGAAATATTCTAAAGTTAGATTTTGGTGATGTTTTTACAACTTGGTGATTATAATATAAAGTACTTAGCTGTCAAGAGGGCAAGTTTTATAGTATGTGAATCCTATCTCAAGAAAGTTATTTTTTAAAAGGTTCCACAGCCAATATAAGACATGCCAAGTAGAGTTCTTAAATATCCGAGAACAAAATTTTCAGCCACATTTTATTGGCACTTGGAATTTTATCAGTATCTAACCATCTTTATTCCCTGGGATCTATCTATTACACCTATAAAATGTGTATCTATGTCTATTGCTTTATTCAGAAATAATAATCTTTTGTTTTACAAGAGAAATAGGAATAACTATGAGTAGAAGCTAGTTCACACTGTGTTGCTCTTTGTTAACAAAGTATATTCAGTCCACCAAATAATGTAATTTATTACACTAATGAGCAATTCTTAGGAAATTTTCAGTCATCCAAATATTTTTGCAATCACAAAAGAATCTTCAGATAGTTACTTCATTGACTATTAACTAGTATTTCCAAATCTAGATATGATTACTGCTTTACAGCTAGTAACGATTATTAATCAATGAAAACAGAAGGTTTTAAAAATAGGATACTGACCTTGTTTCTTTTAATCCTTCTTTCTGAATGACTTCCAGTATCTGCTTTGCTGTCATTGGTGAATTGGGATGCTTTTCTAGTGCCTAGAAAAGACAAGACATAAATTTAAGATTCCTAGATTATTGCATTGAAACATACAAAAAAAAAAGTCTGTGTCTCATGCAGTCTTTTCTTAAATGTTTATGGGCGCAGGGGTGGTGGTGGATGGGTTTTTATGTCAAAGTTCAGCTCAGGTATTCAATTAGAGAATGTAATAATTTAATGATTCTTTTTATAAATAATAAATTTCTGCAACATAATAGGGACATTTTTTTTAAAAATCACCGAAGCATGCATATCCAAAAAGAAAAATGAATGAGAAACTAAGTCAATTAATGTACATAATTTCCTTTATTTGAAAAATTGATAATATGTTATCAGTCTAAACAAGTCTCCAGACTTAATTATTAAAATACTTCTCAAGTTCCCACTTTTAAGGAAACATAGAGCCTGAATGCCATCAAAAGCAGGGAGCAGAATGCTGGACAAAAATTAACTTCATGAGCTTGTCAGTTCAATCAATGTTGCTTGTATATTTTTAAAAAATGAGAAAGAAACTAAACCCTTCATGGTAAAATGATGCAAAAAGCCCACAGGTGCCAAAGTTACTCATTGCTCTATCTCCTCCAGCTCAGTTCCTTTCCTTTACCTTTTCCAATGAATTACAAATAGAACCTTTTCTCTTTCTATTCTGCTCATCCCAGCTTTATGAACTTGGCCCTATTTTCTTTCTTTCCTCTTCTACCCTATAATTCTACTGGGAAGGAGTTTCTTTTAAAGAAAGAGTATGGAGCACATGAACTAAGGTTAATTATTCCTACAGGTATTAGGCCATCACCCCACTTCCTTTTTTTGCCCAGGGACTTAATGCTATACAGGAAGGAGCAGAGCCTACACAGCTCAACCACAGGAACGAAATCTGGATAAAGGTACAAGTCTGCAGCTTACTTCACAATGACTTCTTTTGAGGGAAGATGATACCCATTGAAAAATGTATACTAGGTTCTGGCCCAGAGAAACTTAACAATAGTAAGAGTTCTAATTGATGATTATTTACACGAAGCATCATAATTTTACAAATTAAAAAGGTCACCTTAAAAGGCTTCTTAATCTTTTCAAAGTAGCTCTGTGATTTCTTCTGCGGCCAAAGGCAGAATCTGAACTAGCTCACTATCAAAAGCTTCGTTCATCAATGTCTCCCAGTGAATGCCATACAATCTGTCATCTACCACATCTAGGCTACTTCCTAGTCTCTTATTTCCAGTTCCCAGGCAATTTCCCCACTATCCCAGTCTTAATCAGTCCCTTGCTCATAGCTGACACAAAACAACAACAACAACAACAAAACAGCTATACTAGGTTGGTGTTGGTGGCTTAAGCCTGTCATTCTAGCTAGAATGATAGAAGGCTGAGATCTGAGGATTATGGTTCAAAGCCAGGCTGGACAGGAAATTCCTTGAGATTCCTATCTCCAGCTAGTCACCAAAAAGCTGAAAGTGAAGCTGTAATTCACATGGTAGAGAGCCAACCTTGAGTAAAAAAGCTCAAGGACACACACCACAAAGTAGCCACACTAAAAAGAAGCATGACAATAGCTAAGTCTCAGGAAAGAAAGAAAATAGCCTCATATAGGCATACACTGGAAAGCTAAACATAAGACACAGAAAGAGAGAACAAAAAAACGAGCATAGGTGTGTAGATAATAGGAGTAAGATATACAAATATTGTGGGAAAAGGCAATAAAGAAAGTGCGTAATAGAGCTGAAAGGAGGGAGGGCAATATTGGGTCACGTGGTCAGGAAAAGAAATGACTTGAAAACAAAAATGCTGTCCAACACAAGAGGATTTTTTCTTCCTTGCTAATGTTTCTAATGTTTTTATAAGGTACCATGTGATTTTTTTGTTGCTTTGTATGTCCCTCCCCCACAGTCTAACCCCTGTTTTCCCTGTATTTGATGTTGGTATAATTTGGGGAGGGGAAGGGAAAAAACAAATTGTTTAAATAGGGTTACATTCAGACCCATTGCAACAATGAGATGTACAAGACACTATGTCGAAAAGCAAACTTTACAATTTAGGCAGGGGGGGGGGGTAATAGCTGAGGAGGTGGGAGGGATGGGATGGTAGGGGAAAAACAAAGGAGGAGGAAACAATGCTGGATCAGAAAAGTACTCATTACCTTGCTCATGTAACTGTAACCCCACTTTGTATAGTATTTTCACAATAAAAAACTTAATTAAAAAAAAGTGCTGTCCAAAATTTTATGAAGAGGAGCCTTAGGTAGAACAGTGTTACTATAATACTGTTACAGTAACAGTAATAATAACTGTTACACTGTTACAGTTAATAATACTGTTACAGTATGTAACCGTTATGCCTGTTCTTTCCAGTGTATTACTTCCACTGTCCTTCCAGTGAGTTAATGGTAGGAGATGTTATGTGATATGAACTATGTATAGGGAGGTCATCACTCAAAAGGGCATCCATGTTGGGACACTAAAGATCTCCCATGAAACACACACACAGACTGTAAGCCAGCAAGTATGCTGGAGACAGGAAGGGAGCAGCACCGGATGGTGGGAAGAACAGGAATGCTGAGAAGAGGCAGAATGAAGGAAAATTGTTCTGAACTTGGATCGTCTAAAGTAAAACTGATTCCATCTCTATAAAGAACTAAAGAAGAAACTCTACTGTACTGGACAATGTTTTAACAGAAATTTGGGTGCAAATTAAAGTGGGATTTACCAAGTGTGGAGGATAACCTATCACCCTTTCCTGAGTATAGACCCGTTGGCACACCTGGGCAACTTCTCTTAACAATAGAGAGAATTTGGATAGCGCTGTCCCCTTCTCTATGACATCAATTCCTACTCTACAAAGGAAGCAAAAGTGCCAAGAATAACAAGATAAAGCGGAAGGGAGGGAGGAAGGAAATGGCGAAAACACACAGAACCTACAAGCTGCCCTCAATTCCTGCAAGGCACAAAAAGGAGACCTAGAAGGTGATTTCTGGGTTTGATAAAGTTGTACAGACATTAGCAAAACAAAAGATAGGGAGAAATGAACTTCACAAAACAAAACACTGATGCCATCAAAATATTGTGGCAGAGACATGAATCAGACCTGCAGGCAGCCCTACTGTAAAACATCAGAGAAGGAGAAGCTTATTCTATCCTAAGCTTCACGTCCAGATGATGGACTAGATACCTGTTCATTGTGAAAACAAGGTGTTAGCTATGAGGCAGTACTGGACTATCTAACTGATCTCAGCCTTTTCTGTGATATACATAAAGTCTTCTATTTTTATGCAAACAATTCTGTCAGCCTTTTCACTGCTTTAATGCATGAAAAATGGCTTTTATCTAGGGAGTATGAAATTATTTCTCTCCAGTTTTTTTATATGCTTGTTTTCTTTTTAATTCATCTCCAATTTCTAATTTTGTACCACGGTAAAATACTGACTTACACCTCCATTCCCCATTAATAAGCCATTATTCCCCAACATTATTTGCCACATATGGTTAATCCAGCTTCCGTTCCTGTATATAATGAAAAGTTTAACATCTATGTGTAAACGCGGAGCCCAGGGTAAAAGACATAGATGAAGTTCAAGGTTTTAAACTGGAGATGAGAGAGATCAGAGCTTTCTCTGGCTAAAGGCACATTCTGAGAATCTGAGGGTCTATAAACTGCAATCTACTATTTGGAGCTGGTCTAGGGGACCGGTGGGCCTCCACTGATCCTTCATTCAAGTATTGTGCCAGCACCACACTGTTGTAATTAATTGCTGTCACATTCTAATAGACCACTTTCCGAACAGGACACTACTCTCATTATTCCTCTTAAGTTTCTAATTATTCACTCATTTATTGTTCCAGATGAAATTGAGATTGGATTTGCATGAACCATCTAATTAAATTTGGAAGGAATTGACACAAATTATGCCATTTAAGATTTATTTTTAAACCTGTAATAATCTTTTAATTGCTTTATAATGCTCAGTTGCAACTATGTAAACTTTTTGCTATAGCATTTTCACATATTATTCTTAATGCATACCAAAGCTACTTATGCATGATAATTATTAACTGTGTGCACAGCTAATTAAATTTTAATGCTTTAAATAGTACAATAGTAAAGACCCATATTTTCTCACAAATATGAATTCTGTCTCCTTTCTTATATCTCTATTTTATTTCTTCTTCCTATATTATTTACTTTAGGTAAAGAAAAATGAGCTTTGTTAGTGCATTTCAAAAAAATGTGTGCTAAAAATTATCATTATTTCCTAAAACACAAACTACTAAAACTACTATGCTTCGGCTAAAAATATCTTTAACTAGAATTATTAGAATGAGTATGCCAAGAGAAGCGTGTAACTAAGAACCAATGAATGGCCAAACATCCTTCTCTTTGCACCAGGGTCTGTTCTGGTGCTCATTCCTTACATCAATATCCTTTTTTTTTTTTTTTGTAAAACAGATTGCTGGTCTCATGTCATTGCTAAATTTGTGATTCTACATAACTCGCAGTCTGCTCTTCAACTGTTGACCCAAATCCTTCAAGAACCTTCAGTTCTTAACAAAGTTACTTTTTTCACATTGTTATTGTACAAATGCTTTCTAATTCAACATGGGCACTCTCCATTGCCAAATTCATAAAAGAGACATGTCATCAGCTACCTTCCAATGACAGATCTTTTATTTTTCACTGAAATAAACAACCATGGAGATAGGGCAAAGAGAGCACTGGATTTCACCATCTTGACTAACTATATCAGAGCCTATCTCAAAGACATTAAAATTAATGGAAGTCAGAGGCACACAAACTTATCCCAGAAATTTCTTCCTCTACACTCCCCAGGATGGGAGGCAGAAAAGATACAAAAAGAAACCTACAAAAAGGACAGCCATTGTGTATATATACCACATTTTCTTGAGCCATTCATCTACTAAGGGGCATCTGGGTTGCTTCCATATCTTAGCTATGGTAAATAATGCTGCAATAACCATAGTTGTGCTGGTAGCTTTAATATGGTCTTGTTTATGATCATTTGGGTAAATGTCCAAAAGTGGGATTTCTGGGTCATAGGGGAGCTCCATGTGGAGTCTTTTGAGGAACCTCCCTGCTACTTTCCAAAGTGGTTGAACAAGTTTACACTCCCACCAACAATGCAGTAGGGTTCCCTTCTGTCCACATCCCCTCCAGCCTCATTAGAGTTCTTGATTAGAGCCATTCTAACTGAGGTGAGGTGGAATTTCAATGTTGTTTTGATTTGCATTTCTTTTATGGCTAGAGAGGTTGAGCATTTCTTCATGTATCTATTAACCATTCTTATTTCCTTTAATAACAACAGATGCTGGAGGGGATGTGGCCAAAAGGGAACCCTATGTATTGTTGGTGGGAGTGTAAACTTGTTCAACCACTTTGGAAAGTAGTATGGACCCCAAGTTAAGAACTCAAATGTTTTTTCTTTCTTGCTTTTGTGTCTAACATATTTATAAGCTATTTCTTTGTTGCTTTGCATGCCCCTCCCCCCACAGTCTAACCCCTGTTTTCACTCTATTTGATGTTGGTGTAATGTGTAGAGGGGAAGGGAAAACACAAATTGCTTAAATAGGGATACAGGTGGACCCATTGCAACAATGAGATGTACAAGTTGTTATGTCGAAAATAAACTTTAAACTTTGGTGGTGGGGGGTATGGTAGGGGGGACACACAGTGAGGGATGGGAAGGGGAAACAAAGGAGGAGGCAACAATGCTTGATAAGAAATGCACTCATTGCCTTGCCCATGTAATTGTAACCCTCTGTATGGTATTTTCACAATAATAAAAAAAAGGACAGCCATATAGTACAGAAAAGAGGCCAGTTGCTGTGACCACTGGCTATGTAAAGAATGTGTCCTTCTATGTAATTGGCTCAGTCTTTAAGTACTTTTCTGATCCAGGAACACTGGTGCAGACTTTTTAAGGCTTACACTAGAATTCTTTAGTGTCTTTCATACACAAAATAGACTTTAAGTGTCCCTAAGATAAACACATTAAACCACTGTTTACTCAGAGGTTTAAGTTTTGGCCCTACAGGCCCTAAATAAAACTTTCTGAGAGAGTTACTTATTTCATTACAATAAGAAAAAAAATTCCCGCAATTTAAAAAATAATTTCAAAGTTTACATTTGTATAATCCCAGATGGATATCAATGATCAGGCACTCTCCTCTTTTCTAGCATTAAAGTATGTTCTCCAAATCCACACTGGCAGTTCATTACAGGGTTTAGATACTTAAGGCCTTATGTTCTGGGCAAACGATTATGGGTTTATAACAACAATAAGCCATTATACAGCTTTCAGCAATTATAGAGTGCTTTCACATAATGTATAGTATTTCAATTTATTTCACACAACATGTTATTTTAGTTGATCCTCAAGAGAACTCTGTGAATTGCATAGAAGAGTCATTATTAGCAGTCTTCGAAATGTACAGAATTAAATTAATTGGTTTAGGGGTATAAAGCTAGCAAGCGGGTGAACAAGATTTGCATATCCGATGCCGTTGATGATAATAACATTTAAATGTAAAAGCAGCTAATACTTATAATACTTATCAGATACTTCCTCTGAACTAAGTCCTCACCAGGAGTATTACTTTATTACAACAGATTCTAGAATAACTATATTTAACATTTCCTAATCTACTAATGTAGGGAAAGCTCAAAGGTCAATGCCATTTTGTTAAAATAGGAATTTTTATCACCAGCAGTTTTCAGATAAGAAAGTGAGTCACAGAAAAAAAAGACAGTACCTTGGTATGACTGCCCAGATTTCATAGCTCAACTAGCATATGCCATTACTATAAAGGGATAAAGATGACAATTTTTTTATTCTATTCAAAAGCCTTTTATGGGAAAATGATATGCTGTAGCACTAATCATGAGTGTGTGATTTAAAACATGGGGATACCATAACAGCTGGAGTATCAGCACTATATCACACAAAAGCAGCCAGTTCAGGAAAGAGAAGGTCCCCCTAAGATCATACAGCTGGTAACCCACAGATGGACATAAAAATCTGCTCTTTCTACCAAGCTAAGCCACTCACCATAAGCACAAAGCTTTCTGCAAAAACTGAAGCCTACGGTAAAAACACTATATAGGGGTGCTCCAGCTCACAAAACCCACCTCAGCAATGCCACACTTAAGAACAGACATTTTCTTGAACTTTCCAACAATGGTTTAAACTGTATGTTCCCCTAGTAGCACCTGTCAAAGTTGTCATTAATTAGTGTAATCCATTTTATGATGTTATTCCTACTAGCCTGCAAGCCTCTTGAGATCAAGGACCTCAGTACTCATTCATGTCTACAGCCACTGACTGCAGCACTGGGAAACAGGCTTCAGTAAGTTAAGACCAAAGTAATTTGCATAGAAGTTTTGTTTCACTCAATATTTGGAATTTTTTAAACAATAATAATGAAGGCAATGCCCTTTGGGGTGTGATGAGCCTATCTGCTACTTGCTAAGATATGTAACCTCCTTCAGTCTGTTTCTTCACTTCATCATAAAAAGGTGTTGAGGACTTCATGGGACAGTGAATGTAAAACACTTATTCCAATGAGTCTGATGACTGCCTACAGCAATGAGAGTTAATAAGTATTAGCTAATGCCATTGAAGGGGCAGACAGAAGCCCCCTTTGCTCTCAGCCCCAAAGCACAGAACTTCTCGATATGGAGAACAGAGTTATAAGAATATGATGGGAAGGGGAGGAGGCAACAATGCTTGATAAGAAATGTACTCATTACCTTGCCTATATAATTGTAATGCCTCTGTATGGTATTTTCACAATAAAAAAAGAATATGATAGACTTTTGATATTATCACCCTACTAGTCACACCATTCTATCCCTCCTCTCCTGGCCACAGAGAAATTATTCCACTGTGGATTCTCAAGTAATCCTGCACCATATAAAACCTAGTGTCATCATAGCTGAAAAACCACTTCTATACAGAAAGAAAATGGGAAGTGAGAGACAGAACACACACAATGTTGGAAAAAGAAAAAGAAAAAATCATGTTAAAAAATTAAATGAAATAGGCTCGGAAGTTGGCTCAGTGGTACAGTGCTTGCTTTGCATGCATGAGACCTTGGGTTTGATTCCTCAGCACAACATAAGCAGAAAAATGCCACAAGTGCACTGTGGCTCAAGTGGTAGAGCGCTAGCCTTGAGCTGAAGAGCTAAGGGACAGTGCCCAGGCCCAGAGTTCAGTCCCCTCAACCAACAAAAGAAAGGAAGAAATCTGTCTCAAAAAATAGAATCCCGGGGGCTGGGAAGGTGGCTCAGTTGTAGAATGCTTGCCTTGCATGCATGAGGCCCTGGGTTCGATACCTCAGTACCACATAAGCAAAAAGAAAAAAGCCGGAAGTGGTGTTGTGTCTCAAGTGGTAGAGCGCTAGCCTTGAGCTGAAGAGTTGAGGGACAGTGCCCAGGCCCAGAGTTCAGGCCCCACAACCGGCCCTCTCCCCCCCAAAAAAAAGAAAAAGAGAAAAAATAGAATCCTTTTTCCTACCAAGAGAGTCCACTCAGATACCACTACTTGTTAAAAAAAAAACAAAAAAACACTTTTTGCATGCTTTTTTTTCCTGCCAAATAGTTCTAATTTTTTTAACTTTGAGCATAACAAGTTATTTAATATTAAGTTATATGTATTGCCCTAATACATGATCTTAAGACTGTATATTATATAAATATCTAAAATGGGGTCTGGTGAGTTATTCACATGTACATGTTTTTAACATTATCCATGCCAAATCTCCCTTTAGGAACCACAGTTTCTTTCATCAATCATCAAAGAAAATAGCTTGCAGACACTACCATCTAAAGCACCCATCTCTGAATATTCTTCAACTTTACATGTCATTTCAAAAAAAGTAAAAATACAACAACACTGAACTTAACTATCACTTAACTACATTAAGTAAATACTATTGGTAAATATGTTAATTGCAATTTAATCAAAATGCAACACAGTGATCCTACGAAATTCCTTCTTATAAATACATTAATGCAACCTAAAATGACATGTGTTCTTTTGATCAGACATATGATCTGTCACTCAAATGTCTAGATCTATTAATATTTTCCTTAGGAATAACATCCATAGTTCTGTGATCTATTTTGCAACCTTGCCAAACATAAACATGTCTTTGTTAATGCACTTATCTTGCTTTCAATCCATTTGAGTGGTCTCTGAAATCTTATTAGTCACAAATACTTGATTATACAATGTAACTGCTAAATCCCCCTGAGTAATCTCTTTCCTCAGTATTTTATATACCCCAGAAGTAAAGCCTACCAAAAAGAAAAAGACACTGTGATCCTGGGTAAATGTTATCTTTTTTAAATTGCAGGCTGTTGAAGTTTATAAAGTTCTTTTAGGATCATTATGTCATTCAATTGCTAAGTTTCCCCTTTAATTCTGAGTTTCACGTAACTGACAAGCACCATTCTGATACATGCCAGTTCATTCTTGAGACAAACAAGACAATGGAAAACAAACTCTGTCTGCCAATGGGATGTTCCTTCAGACTGATGGTGATTGCTCAATCAATATTCCTTGCTTATAGATGTTCAATCTGCTACAAATTCATTTAATTATACCATCACCCAGTTCATAACTGTCCATCACATCTAAAAGAGTTCCACAACAGACTCATGTCAAATAACTGGATGAAATTTGGCTCTAACAAGCATATCGTCCTGATATGTATGTTTAATAATCTTATCAAAAATAAATTAATTTAGTTTGACATAAATTAACTGAGAAAACCCACAGTGCCTTCCGGGGATCTTAACTTCCATTTCTAAATGCTCACAGTCATCTGTTTAATAATATACTCAACTCCGGGTTGAGATAAAGCTCAATGATTTACGATTTCAGAATTTTGCCCCTTTTAAAAATAATACCACTTCCACAGCTGTTATTCTACATTCTTATTTTATGACTCATATGAGATCATTTATTCCTCATAACAACTCTATAACTAAGCAATTGAAGACTTAATTTATCCACTGTTACACAATCAATGAGAAGCAGAATCAAGATTTGAACCTTAAGTTTTCTAGATAATGGGTCTCTTGTTCTATTGTGATTATTCCCACAGTTATTAGCCATACTCCCTGTTGTTCTATTCAAGTTCTTTTTGTGGTCTGTTGGTAACTTCACACTTTCTCATTTCTCATCCCATCCTCTATTTTTTTTTTGTTTGTTTGTTTGTTTTTGTTTTTTGCCGGTCATGGGGCCTGAACTCTGGGCCTGGGCGCTGTCCCTCAGCTCTTTAGCTCAAGGCTAGTGCTCTACCACTGGAGCCCACAGCACCACTTCCAGCTTTTTCTGCTTATGTGGTGCTGAGGAATAGAACCCAGGGCCTCATGCATGCGAGGCAAGCACTCTACCACTGAGCCACCTTCCCAGCCCTCTTTTTTTTTTTTTAAGGAAACGTATACTAATTCAAAAGGAGACAAAGACAACAAAATATTTCAAAAATGGGGAATTGTCTTTGATGATAAAATTGCTCTGACTGATCTAGAACATTGCTAATTCCGTGGCAGTTTTTAAATGTAGCATTAATTATCTCAAACCAGCTTAGTGAATGAAAAACAAGTTTGCCAGAGTAAAATAAAGGTTTCCTGTTTCCAGAGCTGGAAAGAAGCTCTGAAATAGATATCACTGAGAATGTTAAATCAAAAAGCCTGCGTACATAAGCTCCCCAAATCTAGTAAGTATAAAATGTAAGATACCTATTTAGATATTACTTTGATACAATTCTGTAAATCAGACTGGTGAGTGGCAGGATTCATACAATCTCATGCTTACATACCATGTACATGCCCATGTCCCTGAATTTGATTCCCAACACAGTCAACAAATAGATTAATTAAATTTAAAAAGGTTACCCAGGTGCTGGTGGCTTATGTCTGTAATCCTAGCTATTCACTGAGACTGAGATCTGAAGATCAGGATCCTGTTTTGAAGCCAGACCCTGGAGGAAAGTCCCTGAGATCCTTATCTCTAATTATCCACCAGAAAGCTGTCAGTGAAGCTATGTATGTCTCCAGCAGTAGAATGCTAGCCTTGAGCAAAAAAAGCCTAAGAACCTAGAGACAGTGCCCAGGCTCTGAGTTCAAGCTCTGGGACCAGTACAAAAAGATAGATAAATCAACAGAGCTGGGAAGGTGGTAGAGTGATTGCCTTGCATGCATGAAGCCCTGAATTCAATTCCTCAGCACCACATAAGCAGAAAAAGCTGGAAGTGGGGCTGTCCTCAAGTGGTAGAGTGCTGGCCTTGAGCTGAAGAACTGAGGGACAGTGTTCAGTCCTCATGACCGACCCCCCCAAAAAATAGATGAATCAATAAATAAATCAAAATTTAAAAGGTTTTCTATTTCTAAAGTAAGGGAATCACCTCACTTGTCAAATTATTTCAATTATCAAAGTTAACAGGCCCCCTCCTGTCCCCTCCCTGGTGCTGAGAGACAGCTGACTCAGTGAGACTTTCACTAAACAAACATACAACACTTGAAGTTGTGTGGTGGAACCTCCCGTAAAGCTCTAAATATAACACAAACATGTCACTGAGAATGTTAAATATAACAGCCTGCGTACATAAACTCCCCAAGATCCAGTAAGAGTAAAATGCAGGTTATCTATTTAGATATCACTTTTGATACAACTCTGTAAATCAGACTGGTGAGTGGCAGGATTAAAACAATCTCATGAAAATTAAGGTGCTTATTGTGTATTTTTGTCCACACAGGGAACAAAACCCTGCTGTGCATGTGGTTACCAGTGCTATCTGCGGTCAGAGCCGTCAGCATCCTCTGCAGAGTATATTCTGAAGCAGCAATCACTAGAGATCTCGGGAGTCCTTTCAAGGGATGAGTGTTAATAATAGTATCTTATCTTTATGTAATACTTGAAAGTATTTCATCATAGAAATAGGTCAGGCACTTTTCTAAGATCTCGACTATGTCAACACATTTAATCCCCATCCATCCAGATATGAAGGTATTCTTTTTCGGAAATGAGAAAACTGAGACAACAACACATGGATTCATTTAGACCCATCAGTCCCCACAGTAAGAAGTAGAGCTGGGATTCAAACCCATGTCCTCCTAGTTCAAGTGGTCTGCCATCACAACAGATTAGCTTCAATCAAAATTAGCACTCTTACTTACAAGATAACTTAGCAGTATCATTAAGATGTAAACTCAGTTTACCTATAGGTACCTTTTCTTTCTTTCTTTCTTTCTTTTTTTAACAGAAAAACACAACCTATTCTACAACTTCTACAAGCATTATGCTGAATTGCATCAATGGTAAATACATAAAAGTCCATGTGTACCATAATATAATTCATAACCATTACATAGAATAGACAAGGCATAATATGTACTTACATGAAAGAATGCCTATGAGAAAGTGATAAGTAAAAATAATCAAGGATAATATGTACAGAAGAAGTATAAATTCCAATGAACATAATATTCATATGCAAATACCCACAAACCCCATCCACATTATATAAAACTAATGTTAAAAATTACTATAGAATGAAAGGAAAAAGTAGAGGATATTTCATGTTGTTTTATGCTTTTGTACTTAAAACCACAAATAATTTTAGTAATCTTTTAACTGTATAGTTATTTAATATCTATACAATATAAAAGATATTAATTATGTATTTGTGGTGTAAATTATGTAACAGTTAATGACTAATCTAAAACAACTCCAAAAAGAAAATGAATACTCACCTAACAAAACAGATTTGTGCTTTATATTATAAAGTACAGAAGAAAGAATAAAGTACAGGTAGACTGGATTTTTTCCAAAGCAAACATTAATAGTGATTTAATTCAATGATTTAATGAGTAATTCGAGTCAGAAAAATTCTTCAATGTTGTCACAAACTATTCTTATATAATACAATATCCTGATATATTGCCCAGAAGGAATTACTTGCAAAATATATCTTGGACAATTATATAAAATGACTGGGTTATATGGAATTATTTATTATTACATTATAATTTGAAATTTGTTATTTGGTTCTACCTACTTAAATGCTGAAGAATGACAACAATGATTCTTTTTTGTCACAATTAATAGCAACGTTTTAACCTCACTAGTTGAACAACAGCATTGCTTTCCCCTAATAATTCATCTATTTAATAATATTTACCAAGCACATACATGCAATAAGATAAAAATACAATATAATACATCAGCACCATCTCTGGAGACACTTGTTCCATATTCACAGCCTATTTTACACACCTAATTCACAGAATTAGATTTTATGTCTTCTTTCAACTTATTCAAAATGCTAATCTAGCCAGCACAGAATAATGACCTCTGCCTATCCTATTTCCATCAGTGGTATTGTAATTCAAATCTCAAGGCATCATTATGTTTGTGTGATTATTATGTTTTGTTTTCAGAGACTAGTACCTAATATAAACTTTTTAAAAAATGAATGAAAGTACAATAAACAAATAATAGAAATGTATAGATGGACCTAATTTACTGGTTGTATATATAGTCTTTGATCACTTCTGAAAAGTACTCTGGCCCATTTTAGTTTGAAAGAGAGCAGTCATAATCATGTAAATACTGAAGAGTTGACTACCAGTAATGGAATGAAAGATAGTTAGAGTTGAGTACAATGGAATGCCCCATCACTGGATCTTTTCTAGGAAACACAAGTCTAAACTCAATGAAAACTCATTGCAATTTGTTTTTTCTTTGGAGTTGACATCATGGGACCCGGCACTGAGATTTGCTGGATGCATGTTATTAGCCATGTGGAAGAAGCCAAGCTCAGAAAATGAGTTTACTGAAGTGGACAGCAAAAGAGTTGAGAGTATCCTGAACATATTAATTCTTTTTTCTCTAGGTATTACTTAGGATATAACAGGCTCCTGTATTGTCATCAGGCTATAGTAGTCTTCCAGTAAATTCTCCTTTTTACTCAGTGCTTAGATAACCAAATGTTCAGGACCAATGTGTCTGTTATGATAAGTATTAAGGCCAAAATTGCTTCATTTCACTGCATATTTTAATAGCCTCTGATAATAATAATAAAACTTTACAAAAACATAACTCAGCTGCTAGCTTTTTTTAATTTCTTTTGAAAATGAACAGAACAGCCATTGCTAAAACTTCTATCACTGGCAATTCAAATTCTTAATGAACTAAAATGTTGAAAAGGCACAGTTAAATATATATTTTGATCCAGCCAGAGGTGATATCTAAAAATATTAAATGACATTATACTAGTGCAAGGAACTCACTAAACAAAGCTATGTGTAATTCTAACAGTAAAAAGTCTTTACCTACAACTTAAATCTGATGAATGGTAGTTGAAGGAATTCCTGCTTCCCAGGTTTCAGAAACAAAGTCTAACATTTTGAAAATATAAAGCAGGTGTCCTCAGATTTTTAGAAATATGACCCAAAGGCCTTTCTCCAGACTAGTCGGCTTAATGTGATATTGTGGTCCCTTCCTAATTGGAGTCATGCATAAAAATTGACCATAATGGTTTATTCACCCTGAGTTACTGTACTCAAGTAATTATGATATATTAAAGTATCTGCATCACGATTGATCCTAAGTAAGTTCTTACTGCAATTATTTTTATATGCACTAGCTATATTACCCAGCCAAATTTCCTCCATACCATTCTACATTCTGGTTCTCCCTCTTAAACCATATACTAGAAGAGAGGGAAGATTGCATTCACCAGGGCACCCAGCAAGCAGAACTGGGTTCAATCATTCAATATTTGTTAATATGAAATATAGTCTAGGTCTCTGTTCAAAGGAAATTAAATATTAAACACATAGCTTTGTTAACAAAAGATGCTTTATGAAAGCAAACAGTTCATATTGCTTCCTAGCATTTCTTGGGTTCTGATTTTGCAAAACTGAATTCTGCTAACAACCACATTTTGAAGTTAAAATAAATATGATTAACTTTGATGTGAACAAAAGGCCTATTCGTTTGAAAGAAAGAATACAAAGAAAGAGTTACCTATTAGCCAACTCTAAATTAGCACTCACATAAAGTCTTAGTCAAATTGTTCCCAGAGGTCACCATTCAGCATTATTAAATTACATCTAAAGATAAATTAGACCAGATGTTGTCCTATTATATTCACTCAACTACAGAAGCAGGCATTAGGCTTTCAAGGAATCAGTCCTCCAAATGCAAACCTAGCCCTAAAAAAGTGATGGGCCTACTCTTATCCACCCTTGCTTTCAAGTTTGACAGATAGCTATGGCTGCTGCTTAGCTCTCAGGCACAGAGGATATATAAAATGACAAACCAGCGTCTAATCTGTATGGATTCCAGATGATGCCATATATAAACATAAAATATATCCACTGTATAATATGGTAAATTAAAACACAGAGATGAGATTCTGTTTTGTGACCTTAGCCCTTCAGAGGTGGTCTTAAGTACAGTAATTATGATTAACTGACTGCACTAATCTATAATAGCTAAAATTTTGTTAGATAAGGAATTTACTGTGAAAGAGCTTGGGCTGATAAATTATGCCAGACTAAAAACAAATGATTTCACAAATCAGAGACTGTGAATTTACAATTCCATCTCTCTTTGAGGAAATGATTGGTGGAAAATTACAGGAAATGTCCTGGTCTTGAGGTTTAAGTTGGCCACATAGAACAGACACAAGTGACTATCTGTAAACTGAAGGGTTAGACATTATTCACTTCATTCTGGATGCATATGGCCAACATATTCCTTGTGACATGAAGGTCTACAGCTTTCAAAACTACTTTTCTTCATTCCCACTCCCCCCCGCCCCATTCAGACATGAAGGGGTTTGGGCTCAATGAGGAGTGTGTGATCCCACAGTGGTTACTGTATACTCTAGAGAAGAGTGAGGACAGGTAGGAAATAGCCTGAGGCCGACTGAGCCCTCACTGGACAGGAAATTGAGACTGGGATTTCTGAGACAATGTGGTAGGAAATATAATCAGCCAGTGGGGGTGTTTCTTAACCAGACCTTAAAAAGTAGGAGTGAGGAGACTGAAGAGAAAGAAATGAAGGGGGTGGGTAGAGATTGGGGAAGGGAAGGAGGGAGGGAGGGAAGGAGGGAGAGAGGGAGGGGGGTCAGGCAGGCTAGGTTCTATCCCCAAACAAAGGAAAGAAGGAAGAAAGAAAAGAAGGAAGAAGGGAAGGAAGAAAGGGAATGGGAGGGGAGAGGAAGAGAGGGAAGGGAAGCGAAGGGAAAGGAAGGCTGTCAGTGTTTGCTTCTCTTTCCAGTAGCCTGGTAATCTAGTCATACCTTTTTAACAAAACACAATTTATCTCCACTTAGAAACTTGAACACATTCAAAATGTCCAGGTGCCCTTGGTGCCCTTTTCACTATCTCTGCAACTATCTTGGAATTCAATTCCTGTTAACAGTAATTGCTCTATTCTTGCTAGCTAGAAAATGGTTCTTCTTAGAAAACAGCCAAGAGGAAAATCATTATTTTATAAGTCAAAAATATAAACAGGATTATCTAAGATGAAGCACAAAATTTTCCTTACAATAAAAAATCCTCTATTGTTTACTAGTTTAAAATATTAAAGCCCAAATATTGGAGAGAAAGATTTAATAAATCAACTTAATGTGGTGCAGAAGTAGGGCAAAGGGTCTTAACCTTGTTTGCCTAATCTACCTATTAAACATGTAATTATATATTTAGTGCCTCATAAACAGAGGTAAAAGTGGGCCTATAATAAAAACACCTGGTATGTAGCAAAGATTGCATCTGTCAGGGTTGATAGAAATATATGACAGTAAAACTTAACCCCCAAGTTTCTGTGGATTAAAAGAAATCCTTACTTCTCACACAATATCTATATATCTAATAAAGAGCCAGGTTGACTGAAATTCTAGCCTGCTTCTAGCTTTTGTGATCAACAAAGATAAGGGAAGAAGGAGTTAAATCAAACACTGGATTTGAAGCGTTTCAAGACAGAGATAACAAGACAATTATTATGACACAACCTAATTCAAGGCAACCAAGAAGTGTGTTTGTGACCCTACAACTTGTTCTCGAGGGGGAAAAAAAATAAAACAACTGTGCACCAACATTCAAACTATAAGAAAATACCTTGTTTCCTAAAAAAAAAAAATGATGATGATGTAGCAGAAGACAATCTCTGTTTCATGCTGGTGTTAATTATCAAGGCAGTGGTGTACATATGGACAAACATATGTGGCTGAAATGGTACTAAATGAAATGGTCCTCCTCTTTCTCCATCATTCAGTTGTTGTAGATGACAGCTTTCATGTACTTAGATTTGCTTTCATTTTCACTAAAATTGCCTACCACTAACACCTAGAGAGCAAAAATTCCACAAGAAGACAAGGTAGAGGAAATCAACTGAGAAAGACTACATCCTCTGCCAAAGCATTTAATAAATAAATAATGTTTATTGCTCATGAATGAATTGCATGAACGTGGTGAACTGTGAGCTTTGAAAATCATAAAGGAGAGCCATTAGATTAGAAAGAATATGTAATTTATGTATCTATCCACAGATTTGTCTTTTTCCAGTTCCCAACAGACCATCTTTCTAATCTTAGTTAGTTCCTGGAATACGTTTGGTAAAGATAGCATTAACAAAAAAGTGACAAGACACACAAATCAAAACTGGAGACAGGTTTTTCATTTATGCTGAATAGTGTATTTATTATATTCCTTCCTTAAAAATCCTGATCTAACTGGGATAATGTGTTTTTCTCTTTAAACACAGAGATGTCTTTAAGAACAGTGGAGTCTTCTGCCCAGAGCTGGGTATGAACAAACATGAGCCCTTTAGTCTTCTCTCTCCTTCTGAGATACAGGTAAAGTTCCAGTTTCCACAGACCTCAGGGAAACAGTTTTAAAGAAGTGAAAGAACAGATATAAATGTCTGAAACACTACGTCTCATTCATGTGGATTCTAGGAGAAGAGACAGGTTGTTAATTGACAATTGTTCATTGACATGGCTGCAAGAACAGAGAAGTCTCCTTGAAATAAGAAGACATTAGCTAATTCAGCTGACCTTATCTCAGCACTCAGAGTACTGAGTAAGACTTACTCTAGCAAGTTTGTTCTCTTTGGCCAAGTTAGCATCTGCTATTTCTGATGATCAACTCAGGGAAGAAAACAGTATTTTACATAGTGGATAAAAACATGTGCTTTTATCTAGAAAATACCTAAAAACTTTATGTAGAAATATATATATATATTTCAGTACCTACATAGAACATATGTCAAATTGTTTTAAACTGTGTTAAAAATACTGCACACAGGACATTTGTAAATAACACAGAAGACACTAGTCTGTGGAGGAAAATAAAACAAACCATCCATGGCAATAACTTCTGGCCTTTAAATTGGGAAAGTAGGTTTCAGTAGGGACAGACCAAAGAAATATTTAGGATATTTGCAGTGACTGCCTTGGCTCTACCTTTTTTTCGAATAAAATATCATAAAAGCAACACCAAGAATAATCAATGGGAAAGCACCTATATAAGAATACTTAAGTTCCCGAGTGCTGAAGTTGGGCAGACATAGACTTTAATCATTCATGCCCCACTCACTAGCTGAGCAAGTTAACTGACCCTTTATGTATGAAAAACAATAACGGTTGTCGTTTGTTTTCTTAGCATGCTTCCTATCTGCCTTTTATTAGTCATTTTGTGTGCATTTCTGTTCCATTCTGGCAGTGAATGTTAGTATTTAGGTCTTGTGGCCATTGTTGTGGATGAAGAACAGGCCTATTAACCAAGGAAAGGCAAAGTGAAGTCTTCCTGTAGCTGGTTGGCTCTCACTGCTTTGGGAGTTCTATGGCAAGGCAGTACATCATGGTAGGCAGCACACGATGGCACAAAAAAGAAATCATGAAACTTATGGCCAGAGAGGAAGAAAGGAAGATCAGAACCCACAATCCTTTTTGAAGGCATACCACTAGAAACCTAAGACCTCCCACTAGACTGTCCTAGACGGTCCTTAAAGGACCGCCTCTCAATAGTTGAAGGCTGGGGAGCAGACATTCAGCCCATAGACCATTCAGGGATACTCTAGATTCAAACTATAGCACTGTCCTTTTTTATTTTTATTTTTGTCAGTCGTGAGGGCTGAACTTTGGGCCTGGGTGGTGTCCCTCAGCTCTTCAGCTCAAGGCTACATACAGCCCTACCACTTGAGCCACAGCGCCACTTCTGGCTTTTTTCTGCTTATGTAGTGCTAAGGAATGGAACCCAGGGCCTCATGCATGCGAGGCAAGCACTGTACCTGAGCCAACTTCCCAGCCCACTGTCCTTTATTAATAGGACTTTTATGATCATTGGTAGGCGATTCCATCACTAGCATTCCCATACACTAAAAAGAAGCCTTGACACTAAGCTTATAAATATGTCCCTTATCTACTTATCTACTTTGTAAACATTTCTAATCTGAGTTGTACTCTTGTACTCTTTTTTTTTTTTTTTTGTCGGTTGTGGGGCTTGAACTCTGGGCCTGGGCGTTGTCCCTCAGCTCTTCAGCTCAAGGCCAGCGCTCTACCACTTGAGCTACAGCGCCACTTCCTTGTACTCTATTTTCTAGGTAACTCTACTTTGATATTAGATAACTCTTCTTTTGGAAGTCATAGCAAATTTGTAGAGATCATTGTTGTATCTTATTAACATCAAACATATAAGAATATCACTTTTCGGGCTGGGAAGGTTGCTCAGTGGTAGAGCGCTTGCCTTGCATGCCTGAGGCCCTGGGTTCAATTCCTTAGCACCACATAAGCAAAAAGAAAAAAAAAAGCCGGAAGTGGCACTGTGGCTCAAGTGGTAGAGCGCTAGCCTTGAGCTGAAGAGCTGAGGGACAGCGCCCAGGCCCAGAGTTCAGGCCCCACCACTGGACTCCCCCCCCCAAAAAAAAAGAATATCACTTTTCAGGCTCACACACCTGCAATCCTAGCTACTCGGATCACAGGATTGTAGCTCAAAGCCAACCAGGGCAAGAGTGTTCATGAAACTCTTATTTCCAATTAACCACCAAAATAGTGGGAAGTAAGCTTTGAGTTGAGCAAAAAAGCTCAGGGACAGTGTTAAAGCCCCAGAATTGACATCTCAAAAGAAAGAGAAGGAAAGGAAGAGAGGGAGGGAAAGAGAGAGAGACAGAGAGAGGAGGAAGGAAGGAACAAAGGAAGGAAGGAAGGAAGGAAGGAAGGAAGGAAGGAAGGAAGGAAGGAAGGGAGGGAGGGAGGGAAGGAGAGAGGGAAGGAAACCACTTTTAGGTTACTGAATTTCTACTGCACTGCATAAATTTAAATTTACAGAGAAGAATCTCATTTGGGCCCTGAGGGCCTTTTTTAAGTTAATTACCAAATGTCAAGGCCTATATCTTATTTGATTCACATCATACCTAACATATTAAAGAGAGGAACTGGATATTTTCCGGTACAATTAATTATGATAACTATCAAAGTATATCCCAATGAAATAAAAGATACCAGTAGTGGCTGAAAGTAGATATAGGCTTTCAAAAGTATGTTATCTAACTAATTCTGGGAAAATTTCATCCACTTATCCTATACAGTAATGATTCAGCAATGACACACAGAAATAAATTAAGAAGCTGGAAGTTTTATGGAGAAGCACTCCTCCCTTTCTTCAGATCTATTAAAGACATTTAAAAACCTGGCTCTACCTCCTGCTCTGAAACTGTTCTTTGGTTCACTTAATTCAGGTATAATAAAAACCAATGAAAGAAAGCAAAGAGTGCACTACCACTGGGAAAAATTACAAACAAGAAAATAAGCAGAAAATTATAATATACCATAGCAACTAAAAAGTGCCATAGGAGAATATAAAAGCTTCTCAAAGAAGTTGAAATCTGTAAGAAAGTCTGAAAATTTACCATAGAAAAAGAAGGGGAAAACCAACATGACCATGCCTGGAAGTTACTCTTCCCAGGCTCTGTCCTCATGGCCTAGGGAAGCATAGGGCTCTGCCCAATGATGTATAATCCCTTTCCACAATGTTAGATATCTGCACCTGCATATTTCTGCAGCTTCCCAGAGTCCTGTAGACAATGACTGGGGAGATAAACCATGCAGGAAACAGTCCATAAATAAATAAACAGATAAATAAATAAATAATAACAAAGAAGGGGAAAGAGTGGGGAGAGACCATTTCATGAAACAAAGGAACAACACATACGAAGTCCAGGCCAAGAATAGACAGTATGATTCATTCAAAGATCTAATAGCACTTTAATATGACTACAATTTAGAATGCAGTGGCAAATGAATTAAACAATGGGACCAAAGATCTATGCAGAAAACAGACATCAAAGTTTTCAAACATGTGGGAACTATGCACTTGGAATAATAGAAAGTTTTTAAAGAGGTACCTTGGACAATCTTCATAAGCAACTTCCAGATTTACTCTCACCTCTTCTCTATCTAGTTCTGTGTTCCAGTTGGCTGATCTCCATTAATTTCTTCATTAACTGGAAGCTTAGAATGGCAGGAGAGAAGTCTCCATGGTTCCTTCTTGAAGGAATTAAGGCTCTGTTCTGCCAGTTAAGGCCACAGTTTCTATCAGTCTTCTTGACATAAGTAATATCCATAGTTCTTGGTAATATTCTTCCAGTCTATTATAAAAGTTTCCTGTAAACATTTTCTGATTTATCTCAGGGTTTCTTTTACTACATGGTAACTTTTTTAATCATCCCTTTAAGCCAAGGTCATCTTTTTCCAGCAGGGAATAAGTTAGACTCATGTGAAGTATCTAGGAACCAATGTTTCTTTTTAAAAAGTGGTTAGATCTGCAACATGAATGATTCTCCTTGATTGTTCTACTTTAATAGAGACGAGTCTTGATCAGTGAAACAAGTTATGAAGTGGTTGCAGCAACTTGCAGAGATGAGATAGTAAGTTATTAACTGGAATTCTATGATATCAGACAGTGTACTGAGTATACTTACATATATACATCTTATCCATTCTCTTAAGTTAGATATTATTCTTTACTTAATAAAAAATGCAACTAAAACTTTTTTAAATGCTCAAGAAACACATATTAAGTGGCAGGATTTGCACTCCAACACAAATCTGCTTTACTTTTGACCATCAACACTCTATAATCTCCCTGAGCCACATACTTCTTGAATTAAGGTAAATGTCAATGGAGAGATATATGAATGTGAGAATTTAAGGAGTTAAAGAAGAAGGGATACACTGGCAAAATTCAATTATCTACTGGTTTAAAAGGAAAAAATATGAGAAGGAATTAATGAGGATAAAAGGTTTGTGGTTGGAACAACTGTGGAACCAGGGATGAACCAAAGAGTTGCTACAGAGTGGTGGGAAAGAGAAGAAACATTCGGCTTTAGTCTTGTGGAATATCTTCTTATGAAAATGGAAATGTCTCTACTACGGCAGGGACATTTGCCCCTACAATCTTATGTCTGATTCTCCAGCAGATAAAAAATAGACATGATACCTGAAGTCTGCCACCTAGATATTTCTGCCTATGTACTACAATCTTAAACGTGGGATGCAAAGGCAGCAGGCTATGACACATTCATGAGAGGTTGCCAGCAACTATGTCTCATGACAGCGCTGAATTCCAATGGTGGCCCTAACTGATGAGACTCCTGCTACAAAGGCAAACTAGTCCTAACTAGATTTTATAGCATGCCCTGGTCTGCATACTGCCCAGCCTCTACTGATCACTATATGTCAAGCTTGGTTCTCTGAATCATGATTACATGTAGGATTTTATAGCCTCAAAAAAAAATTTCCTCTGTTTCTAACTTATCAGAGTTTCTTTCTGTTTCTTGCATATCATCATTCTAAATGATAAAGTCAGCACATTCATCGCTGTATCCTGTTCAGTATTAAAGAAGTCATTTACCATTAATGTTAGATGTTAGATTTATTAAAAGTTCAGGGGGCTCTTAAAAGACTTCAAAGAATCTATAGTCTTGTATGAATGCAATACGATGAGTAAGTTCTCTACAATGTAATTCACATTGTAGAGAATAAAATGGTGATTATTAAATACTTATCCTTTAGATCTAAGTAGAATAAAGATAAATCTACTCGGCAACATTGACACAAGAATACCAAAGTCATCTGATGTCGAGGAGGAAGAGGGTTTATAAAACTGAGTTGCAATAAAGAAGTAAAAATTAACAGTAGACCAGGTGTCACATTCTTCTGTGCATAAGTGTAAATGAAGAAACATTTTCCAAGTACTAAGGCTAATGAAGAGAAATAATTATAATTGGCTAAATTAGTATTCCAAGGTAAGGACAACATGGAATCTCTTACTTTTTCCTGCTAAGTTTCTCTACTTTTTAAAATGAAAGATGTGCTGAGCTTGGTTGTGAGATCTTACTTTAAGCCATATACTTACAGAGTAATGATTCAAAACAGTTGCTTTTAATTACTTTGTACCAAATCACAACAATATTCAGACTTCATTTATGAGAAAAGAAAGGATGACAGAAAAAATCATGGCCAACTACTCACCCTTTCCATTTCTAATTCTCCTGATACCTTGTGGGTCTATAATGCAAAATTAAATGGTTAAACAAAAAAGTCATGTAAAAAATGGAAGCACATTTTAGACATCCAAAACTATGTATTAGACCCAAAGGCCTTTGCATAAGTTGGCAATTTGGAGGGGGAGGGGGTGGAAAGAGCAGCACAAGAAATAAAACTGAGCATGAAGGTTGATAAAATATGCTGATGAACTTAGTGAACTAATGTTAAAATTAATAGTTTGCTACGTTTTCAAAGAATATAAAATAAACTTATAGCTGGATAAATTACTAGAAGTTGAGAGGTTTGATGTATAATGGATGGAACACACTAAATTTTGCATATTATTAAGGAAAACAATCATATATCACTTTTTAAAAAGTGCTGCTTATATTAAAAAGGATTTGTCCTGGCCTGATAGTCTTTAGCTTAAAGGTAATCCATCACAGTCTAGGAAAAAGAATGACTCAGTAAGATTTGACCTGTGCTAGAGAGACATATAGCTTTACTATGTAAGATCTGAAAAAGAAATTAAGAGACAAAAATTAGTTGAAAGATCAAAACTACATATACAGTGATCGGATCCTTCCGCTGTCACTTCTTGGCAGGCTTAATGCAAGATGCATTTATGGGAAGTGTTCAATAAATGTTAAATGAACTTAATAAATGTCACTTGAAATTTCCATAGGATCTAGAAACAAACACTAGGAATTCTTGATACAAATCTATAATTCAGGATGAAGATCAAGGGTGGCATTTCCATGATGAGGAAGCTGGCTCTGGTATGGGCGAGAATGCCGGGGAATGGAAGAAAATGATGATATAGTACGATAGATGGAATCTTGAAATATAAAAGAGACCAAGGCACTCAGTTGAGGATGAGGGACAGGAAGAGAGCAGGGAGAGCATCAGTAACATTGGGCTAAAATACTGAGGTTGATTTGGAGAAGAATCTAAATGGAAAGTATGTAAGGAAGACTACAATAATTTCTGGTTACAAGGTTTCAAAGATGTTACGGTAAATGTCTTTAAGTGGAGATTTTCTTAGAAATGTATTTTTAAGTGTTTTTGGCTATGGAGAGAGGGTTGAAGATGTGGAGGGTTACAAAGAACACAGATATCCCAGAGAGTAACCTAGTTCTGTCACTATAACCAAGAAGTTTTGATATAGGTATAAATTACATGTATTATAAATGCTTAATAAATAATACCTTCATTGTGTAATGACTACCTATAACTACGCTGGAAAACATGAGTAAAATCCAATATCAAGTGAAGAGGGTCCATTCTGTTCCCTTCTTTAAGATAGCTGATAACTGATTTTCATTGAGAAATCAACTCCAGCATGACAGCTGCATAGAGAAGAATGAAGTATTTTCCCCAGATTGGCAACTGCAGAATTATTTTCAAAATCATGATCTGCTTTTTCCTGATCTAATTTATGCTACAGTTAATTGTGTAAAACAAACCCATGATAAATAACTATATCATAAATTAAATTTAGGCATATCTATTTTTAGATAACTCTTATCATTTCTAAACTTAACCACAAAGTATGAACTGTACCACCTGAGAGAATTCCTCAAGTTCTAAAAGTTCCACCAAAGCTAAGGTCTGGGTTGTCATTTAAGTCATATATTTCAGCTATTAAAGTCAATGTTCTGACAAGCCCTTTGGCTCTAACCTCAGGCCATGAATTTGCCTTAAACTGACATAAGAATGTGTCAGAGGGCTATATGTCAATCAACCAGGAGAAGGGCCTATTCTGAATTTAGTGTTGTCAGTTGCTGACATTAAAACCAGCAACAGTTAATTGTTACCACTTCGAGTGGAAATACTAAGGAAGAGGAGTGGAAGGTGTCTAAGTTCAAGCAGATAAAGCTATTAATTGCTATCCTTTTATGTAGATTTGTTTAATAATGAAAACAATGTGGCTAATCATATAATGTTTCTATTTGTTCCCTAAGGGCTCTTCAGGGAAAGTTTCAGTCAGGGCTAGATTTCTGCTGCTACCAACTGTGAAGGGACAAAAGGAGAACAATCAAGGCACTCAGAGCTGGCAAATAGCTGAAAGTGGTTCCACACTCCCCAGTGCCCTATCACCTAGGAGCCAGGGGCTGGACTCCTCAGCTTTTGGGATAGGATGGGGGAAGTGGAAGATGTATAATTAGAATAGCCAAAACTTCACACAGATTTTTTTACTCAGAGAGAGAAGAAAGGGGAAGAAAGGAAAGGGGAAGACAGAGAAAGATAAAAGGGGAGAGGGAAAGCAAAGAAAAACAGGAGGAGAGAAGAGAAAGGCAGGCAAGCAGAAAGGCAGGGTGATGCAGCCTTGGATACTACCAATGACTGCATGCAACTAATCTGTCAAATTCCCAACAGCTAAAATGCACATGCCCCCCCCCCCACCCCACCACAGAGGCAGGCTAGACTACAGTAAAATGAAAGTCTTACCTAGCACTGTTCCTTAAGGACATGATGATGAGACTGGACATGTCATTAAACCACCCTCAAAGACAATCACTGAGATGATTCTAGCTACCTACTGATTTCAAGAGGGTATTTTAGAAAACAAATGTCTTTTTGTTTTTGCAAATGTAATACATGTTATTTAAGGATATTATTCTGCCTTATCTGTTATCAAATGTAGAAGAGAAGAGATGTGTATTATTTAATTTTGTTGTTCAGACTCTTTATTGCCAATTAATGGGAGCATTCAGAGCCACCTCCAAACAGGACAGTGTAATCTCTCACTGTCTCTGTATGACTACATGTATAATAATAGTTTGTTTCGTGCTAGTCTGTGAGCATGGGCTGGCCACGGTGTCTTAATTTTCCCTCAGTTACTTTGTCCTTATAGCTCATGCTACATCTCATTGCCTTGAAGTGATTTCCAAGTCCCTCTCCAATCTGATCAAAATTTCCCTGTGCATCTAAGGGCCTACTCCTTCCAGTCTTTGACTAGACTGATAGCTCTAAGCTTATCTATTCATCACTCCCTGGAACCTATCCTCTTGCTTAGTGCCTCGTCTATAGTGCTATCTCAGGTCATTTTCCTCTCATCAACAGTTTAAGTATTCTATTTCAAGATCCAACATGGTTTCAACTAATCCATGAAGCATTCCAATCTCCCCACATACCACAAAGCTTCTCCCATAAATCAGTGAACCACCACCTGTTTAGTCATTCCTGGGTCACCTCCATGATTTAACTATGTCTGTTGTCATTCTCCACTTTTTCTTGATCATCTGATGAACTTCATACTTCTTGAGGCTCTATCTTTAGATTCTCTCCCCTGCTCCAGCATCTGAACCATCTAAACAGAACCCCACAAAATATTTAGGGGCCACATTTCACTTTTGCAGTGCATATGGGAAAAGTTGTTTTTTTTTTTTTCCTCCCCCCCCCCCCCCCCATATGGGAAAAGTTTAACAGCTACTACATTTGTAACTGTTGAGTTAAGTGCCTTTCCTGGTTAGCTTTTCTGTGATGAAATTCCTTTACAGGTAAAACTCAACAAGTCTAAAGGCCTCAGGTATACTAAGAAAATATCCATTCCACTTCTGACATCTGCTATCAACGAATATATCAAAGAGAAACACTTAAAGAAAATAGTTCTTAAAACTTACTGTCTTGTCAGCAAGGAAAAGCAAGTAACAACCTAAACGCGAGGCCTAACTTCCCATTACTTATCATTTTGAAAACATTTTTGCAAACTTGAAACTCATTTTCTGTCTAACTAGGCATATAGAGATCACTAAACTATTTTCTATGATTCAAACTGCAAAATGTAAATTTACATTCCATATTTGAAAGACAAGATGATGAGATACCGACATGAAGACATGATGCTAAGTGTGAAAATCAGCTGAATCAAAGTAAGTGAAATTTAGGCAATTGAAACTAAAACTCCATTTGCAGAAACAGATTAGCCAGGCTCATGAGCCAGTAGGCATTTTTGTAAGTTATTGCTCATGCGCACCTATGGGGTGAACCCAAATCACAAATCAAAATATATTTACTGTTAAAAAAAAAAGGCCTGAATATATCCTAAAATTTAAACATCACTAGTACAATGAGAAAAATGTCAAAAGCAATTCAAACATTCTGTCGTTTTCATGATTATCATTCCTGAGAAATGATACTTACTTCCAAAATATCAAGACTAAAGGCAAAGCAACCAGTACATTAACAATTATGAATTGTTTTCTATTTTAACAACTACCAATACCATTCAGTTTCATTTTATAGAAACCCTAATAGTTTATTTAGAATGTCATGCATTATGCAAAAAGAACCATTGCTGAGCAACCGTTTCACACAGATTTCCTTTAATTAATAAGCCCTCCTACTTAATTTTTAATATACTGTTATTTTTCAAACTTCAATTTACTTAATATCATCAGTAAAATCCTGTTGTGGCATAAAAGAACAGAGGCCTGTTTTCTTAAAAAATTAAGTAAATTTGCTATTTAATTTTTTCCAAAGGTCACCTTGAACTACCACACACACACACACACACACACACACACACACACACACACACACAAAGAATAAGAAGAAACCAAAGAGATGTACATTATCTGTATGAATATGTCTTCGCTGTGAGTAAATAAATCAGTCTTGTTGCTAAGCACAAAGCTACTAAGATGTTAAGATTTATTTCCAGGTGCCACTGAGACTAAACAAAGATTGTAAAGAATAAAACAAACAGAAGGAAACTCTGGGGGAACAAATTAATACACTGAATTGTTATCTCAAAGCAGCATTACAGATACAACAAAGTGATGAAATTATTTTTAAAAAACACACAGTCCTTAAAGCAACATCAGTTTTTGCATGTCAAAAAAGAATTAGCCTAGAATAAATATATAAATAACAGTATGTTCTGGTAAGCCAGTAACAAAGAAGCCCCTTAGTGCAGTAAAACAAAGTCCTGTCAAATCCCCATTTTTTTTTTTTTTTTTTACAAAGAAGCATGAAGATCCTTTCACAATGGTTTAAACTGTATTTATAGTAACAGAGTGAAGACTTGGGATAAAAGTCAAAAGGATTAAAGTCAAAGCCCCAGCTCGACATGAGTTATGGTTTTGATTTTTATTCTTATTGTGGTCTACAAATATTAAGACAGAAGATACTTCCATTTGATTGTGGGATCCTCTGAGACTCTCGACCCTCAGAAGAGCAGATGAAACAGATGAAAATGTACAGGGTTGGGGAGCAGACTCCATATTAAATGGCAATGCGCAAAGTAACAACTAAAACTGCAGAAGGCTGTTGGGGGAGGGGTGGAGGCTAAAGGCTGAAATTGTGCAACTGATGCTGGGCAGAAGTGTGGCAGGGGAGTGTGGTCTTAACGTTTTAAGATGGCAGCCTGTTCATAATCACTGCATTCCTGAAAATATAGGCAAATTATACCACCAGCATTTCTGTAAGCTGAGCAAGCCCACCACATTACAAGCATTTCACACTCTATGAGAAGAAAATGGTAGAGATGTAGCTGCCACTATAACTCAAACACAATTCCCCCTAGTCCCCCACCCCTAGAGTTGCCACTTAAAAGAGTTTGCAGATTTAGAGACTGTATACTTTTCTGACAAAGAAAGAAAGAATTCTGTGACGTATGGAAATTCTTACTCCAGAAAGAATTACTCATCTTCCATATCTATTTTTTTTCCTTAAAATGAAAAAGCTGCATTTAAACATAAGCTGTCAGTTATGGTTAGAAATGTCTACTTTGAATTCTCTCTCTCCTGTGTCCTCTTGTAAGAAAATCACACATGTAGTGACACATACATCCATATCAGTAGTGTATGTGTGCATGTGTGTGTATAAATTGGAAGGTTATTCTTAGTGTTGAGTAATCTATTAATTCATATAGCACAAGAATCACATATAGCCAGATCCTTAATCTTTACTTTTAAAATCAGTTACTAAGTGTAATATTTGACTTTTTAAAAAAAGGCCAACAGTCTTAAACAACAGCAAATTCATCTGCAGCACTGTAAAACCTGAATACTATCTGCTTTAAAATTCACTTTTCACTGAGTATGAATTAATGCTCTCAAATATAAAAGTAAAAATACTTTAACATGCAAGTTTGGAAGAGAGTTCAAGTCTATATGTATTCATGTAATCATATAAAGAGCATTAAAAACTGTGGTCATTACCCACATGGATCCCTCTTTTTATTCATAAAATAAGTTAGAAATTGTCATAACTCACTTTTACAAATCACAAATTTCTGAAAATGATATTTCCAATACAATTACTTGCTATTTTACTCAGCCTTTTATTTCAATTGTCACATTTTGAACACATACACATTTATACAACTACCAGGGGAAAAATAACTTGAACCAAATTGAAAAATTACCATAACTACTAGTTCAATATGTCTGGTTAAAATAGAGACATCTGGTCTATCATTAATTCTTTTGTGTTGATGACTCCTAGTGTGTCTTTTCCCATTAATGAACTTTGCAAAGGACAAATTCAACTTTCAAAACACACACACACACACACACACACACACACACACACACAAACCTATAACTTAGAAATCTAGTGCAAGATACACTAATAGCTAAATGTCATGATTCAACAAAATAAAGCCCAGCCTTTTGACTATCATATACTGATTGAATACAAACAGCTAGCTTTAAATCCCATCAGGGTAATGTTATTTATTAAATTATTCTCTGTAGGCAGGGATGGCTAATTCGTGAATCATTACTTTTAAATATTTATAAATCAACTTATTGTTCACTTGTTTAAAATATATACACTGAGACTCCATAACAGTACTCGATTGTTACTCCAAGGAGCCCGAATAACACGATTTCAGATGCCTTACACACCCCCACACAATTCTGAATTAATGGCCGAGCAAACAATAAGTAATACACTCTTGCTCTGGCAAAAAAAAAAAAAAAATCCTCAGTGATCCCATCAATCTCGTATCTACTTAACACTTACTGCTCACTTCTCACACACCCCCACCACCAAGTTTCCTCTCCCAGACACAGTTCATTAGAGAATGACTATCACCTTCTCACTCATCCACAAAGAGAGTGATTTAGCTTTAGCGATTAACACAATCACAGATAAAGAGAGAAATGATAACATACACCACTACCAAATTAACAGAGGAAGAAGTAAAAGGGGCAGGCCCCTCCTGCTACCAATCACCACATTACAATTAAAAAAGACTTTTGTCACTTCTTTGCAATAAGACCAATTATCTAAAACCCTTTGCTAGAATCCAGAGACAGCAGCAAGGCCCTTCAAGGAAACTCGGATAATTACTTTTGACAAATGTTGTCCTTGAGCATAATGTAGTTACTCAAAAGCCTTTTTAAATGACTACAGTTCGAGTAAAACAATCTTTACAAAGTCAACCCAATAACAGGTCCACACACACACACACACACACACACACACACACACACACACACCTGCATGCAGCCTGTTTTCTTTGGGCCAATTTATAACAGATAGTAAGTTAGTGAATAAATATTTAATTTAAGCAGCCTAAACCCCGAAAAACTCAGCTTCGAATGCAATGCCTCGCATTCCCGTGAGACAAGACTGTGCAGAAAGAGCCTTAAAGAACACACACACACACACACACACACACAACCGTTTACAGCCATCCTTTAAAGGATGTCGGGGGGGGGGGGAGTGAGAAGAAAAAGAAAAAGAACACACACGTACACATACATGCATCTAACCACAGACGCCGCCGCCCCTGTGCCAACCAGCATTTCTATAGAGACATTCTTTCGATGATTAAAACGTAAGCTCCGAAAGGTTAAAAGAAAAGGAACAGGCGCCAAGTAACACCGCCGTCCGGAAAGCCAGGAGTAAAACACACCTAGCTGTACACTCTTAACCTGCCACGACAAATGGCACTCACTTAACTTCAGCCAACACACACACACACACACACACACACACACACGTGCACGGATGTACACACAAACATCGAGCAGAGCACAATACCTACAAACACAGCGAACCGGATCCACACAAAACATGCACGTATCAGTGTGCGTGCAGAATGCACACGACACGGCACACAGACACGCACACGACCCCTAGACCCACATGCACACGCCCCACGAGTCCGTGTCGGACACACACACACACACACACCCCGTGCAAGCATGCACGTGTAAAATGTTTGAACTCACAAACGCCGAACATACCCCCCAGCCCGTGCACAGAGTTATTGATGGAATTCCGGGGGGTGGTGGGGCCGGGAGGGAGTGGTAATTGCCACACAAAGGTCTCGGGAGCGGCGCCCAGCGCTCGGAAATTCAGCCTCGGAGCCGGCGCAGCCGAGCTCCGAGCGCCAAGTCCGGGCCGAAGTGTCCCGGGCGGTCCCGGGCGCGGCGGGCGCGGGGCTCCCGCGGATGATCGCTGCGCCCCTCCGCGCGCGCACGCACACACTCGGGGGCCCCCGGGCGAGCCCACTCCCGCGGAATAACAAAGAGCGGAGCCGGCGAGCGGGCGGCGGCTCGGGCTGGAAGTGGCCGTCTCCGGCGGCGGCGGCGGCGGCGGCGGCGCGGGGCCGGCGCGGGGCGAGCGGCGGGGCCGGCGGGACGCGCGGGCGGCGGGCGGGGGGCGGTACGTACCAGGCGGGCAGCCTCGGCCCAGGTGCGGTCCTTCTTCTTCCTCTTGTCTTTCATGTTTGCATCTCATTGATGGCTCTGCCGATGACGTCGGGGATTCCACGGGGTGCTCGGGGTTCGGGCGCGGAGACAATGACCCAGTGACCCGGTGACCCGCACTCGCTCGGCGGGGGGAGGCGCGCGGGCGGCGGCGGCGGCGGCGGCGGCGGCGGCGGCGGGTGGGAGGGATGAGGCGAGGGGGTGGGGAGGGTGGGTGGGGGCGCGCGGCGGCGGCGGCGGCGCGCGGCGGGCGGGATGGGGGCGGGGGCGGCGGCGGCGCCCGGGACGCGGGGACGGGGGACGGGGGCACGGGGGACAGGGGGGCGGCGCCCGGCCGGGCTCGCTCGTGCGGGGCTCGTGCTGCGCCGCCGCCGCGGCCGCCGCGGTGACAGCTCCGGGGATGCTCGGCTCGCTCGGCCCCGCTCACAACAATACACTCTGACGTCACGGGGAATGGCGACGCGGCCGCACACTCGCCCCCCGCGCTCACACTCGCCCCCCGCGCTCACACTCGCTTCTCCCCCCCCCCACGCGCGCGCGCGCGCACACTCGGCCTCCGCGCGCCCCCTCCTCCGGCCACGCCCTGAAACCCTCGCGAGACCCCTCTCCTGCCAACCCGGTCCCCCCCTCCTCCTCCTCCCGAATCCACGGGGACGCTGCCCCCCTGCTGGAGGGAGGGAGGAAGGGAGGGCGGGTCCACTTTCGGCCCCGCTGTCCCGGGAGGGCCGAACACCCCGGGCCCCGTGGCCCTTGGAACTTGGGTAGGACTCTGCTTCACAGCTGGAGCCTCTCTGTCTTGTGCACGCACTGCACACACACACACACACACACACACACACACACACACACCCTCACTCACTTTGCACTACTCCCCCCTACTGGACTCCTTCCACCCTGTGTCTGCCTGGCTGAGTGGATTCCCAAGCCTAGTTGAAGGGAATCAGCCTCCGCTGATACAGACCAGTATCGAACGTACAACTTGATACACGGTTGGACCACCTACATCACCTTAAACGAGGCAGGACCGAGGAACCTTGGCGGCGGATCAATGCGGGGCCGGGCCTCGGGAGTCATTATTTTTACACGGCAAGGCCACATCAGTCACCGCCTAGAATATGATGCTATGTAAACAGCAGGGCAGCTGTTTTTTAATTTTTTTAAATTTCCGAGTTCGGGATTCCTGAAGAGTTGGATGGCTCTTCCTATTAGCAAACACACGACCAAACGTGTGTGAGGACTTAAGTTTGTGTAAAGATCTACAACTTACAGCAGCACTGCTGACGTGTTTAGGTCGATGGCGTTACACCTGGGCAAAAAGAAAAGAAAAAGAAAAAGAAAGATGAGTTAGACACATGAGTGAATTATGTGTGTTTGTGTCGAGTATCTAAACACACAAGGGGAAAAAAAGGAACACTTGCTGGATTATTTGTTTAAAGTTATTTTCTGGATCTAGTACTATTAACATGTAAATAGCACTTCGCCTTGCTTTATATACATTATCTTGTCACAGGTTCAAAATAAGGCAGTTAGACATAATTTTCTTCACCCTGAGATACAAATGAAGAATTTCAAAAACTTTATAATGCATTCAAGTTCTTTTCTGTAAATCTGCTTTAAGAATTGGATCCAAATCATTTGACCCTATTCCATGTTGTTGGCACTATTTTGTACTCCCATGATTAAAAATACTCACGTCTAAGAAATGAACACTTAAAGCTAATGAAAACACATTTGCCTAAGAATGAGACCAATTATGGTAAGGTGAGTCCTTTGAGGACACTGTTAGGAGATTGGAGTAATAAAAAATGTTTGACTACAAAAATTAAGCCCAGACAGTTCATAATCATAAGGAGTCACATATGCTAATTCTTTAAAATGTTTGCTTTGTTAAATTCTTAGAATAAGAAAAATGCTGTACATCGGTGTAAGGAAATAAACTATCTCCACTTTTTCTTCTTTCTTAAAATTTTTTTTTTAAAACAGATTTAGAGAACACATTTGAAGTTATCCCTGGAGGAAAATTTTACCCATGCAATTTGCATAACTCTAACCAGGTGTATTATGTTTTTTCTTTACATTTCAAATACATTAAATTTGCATCATGTTCACATCTGCTTTTATTCTCAAGAAAACTGTAGGACTAAGGTAATTGATATATTTTCTATTTTTTTCTTCTACTCAGAAAACCTATTTTAAGCAGCCAGATGATAACATGTAATTTGTTAGTTTTCTATGAATTAGTGCTTAATAAGAAGTTTTGGAGCCAGTTATTTCAGTTATTTCATGAGAAGACAAATTTTAATTATAAAAGAGGAGAAAATATACTGGTCCTATTTAACACCTGTAAGTTGATGTTCTAAAAAGCTGTTGTTCATGTGTTCATTCTGTAACAGTGAGTAGAGTATAAATAGCCAATATTATTATCTGATTTTTTTATTCTACATTTCTATATGTTTCAATATAAAATAACTCAGAGCAGACACATCTAGTTAAAGGGCTGATGAATATTCTATGGCAAAATATGAAATTAGAGATAGGCCAGTATTCCACATTCTACTATTGTTACATTCCGTTCTACATTTACCTAAGCACAGTCAGCCATTATTTCTCCTTAGGGGAATGTGTGTGGTAGGAGGGAGAAAATATATATGTATCAATTATAGAACTTTCATAGGTTGGTGAATTACGTGAATAGCTTTTCAACTGAATGCAACAAACCACAAGAAATGTACAAGTAAAATTATTTGAAAATTAGTAAGAAAAAATTTACTACTGGGGAAAATTAAAGAAACAATAATAAAAAAAAAAAGAGATCCTGAAGGGATTTGAAGATGGAAAGACCAAAGGAAGAGAGACATAAGAATTTGGAGACAAAAGTTACTGTGTCATGTTTCACCATGATGCTCATCAAGAGTTCACTAACACAACAAGGTTTTGGTGCTTCCAGGAGGAAGAAAAAACTGGAACTGTTTGGGCATTCAAAATCCTTGTGTATGTAGTTACCATTCCTTTAGGTGTCCATTACTTAGTGAATAAAAAACAAGCTGTTGGAAATGTAAATGGATCCCTTTTATTGTTAATACAATGAGAATCTGGTGCATCAAGATATATTCATTGTTTGTCTTACTAATATCAATATTTTCCCTTTTGTATTTCCCTGAGCAATCCAGGACTAAGACCAAAAATAAAGTGAAATAAAGCCAAATTTCACAGATGTTAATTATGAATAGTAAGATATTACTGAATGATATTCCTAAAGTCTAATGAATTTTGAACTGTGTTATTCTAATTCTATAGGTCCCGTGAAACATTCTTCTAAGTCTCTTGATAGTTCCCTTCACGTTGGTTTATTCCATGAATATAACCATTAGTTGCAGTCTGGGAACATGCAAGGTTGATACAATATTATCTGAGACTAAATTTTTTCTTAATGGGATAATTCTTCAACTACGAAATGAGTATATTAACTGGGATCATTGTTTTGTTTTGTGTTTTACCTGAAATCTGTAACAAACTAAATTTTAAGATTTCTGTGTACACTGGGAAGATATGGGTAGCTAAGAAAGAAAAAAAAAACAGATATTTTACTTTATTCAAAATTTTTCTGTAACTGACTTTATTTGTATTGTCTCTCTTTGTGTATATATGTTTAAACTAATTAGAGCTAGTTTAAGGCTTTTAATTCTCTGAGCAACTTGTATTATTACTTCTTGCCACATTAATTTTAAAAAAAATCATGTGTCTAGGCACTTAGCAACTAGTATTTTTTAAAACAGAAATAGAATAAAGATAGGTTACAAATATTTTCATGGCTTTCTTCTTACTCACTTTCTTAAATTGCTCTCTTTTCTTTTTTATCTCTCTACTTCCTCAGTGCAATAACAAACTGGGCTTGTGAGTAGTGCCCTTCATTCAGGAATTTACCTTTCCCCCCTTTAAACCCTTAATTAGGCAGAGAGAACATGGTGTGATTTATGACCTAGTGTTTAACAGAACTCACACTTAATCCATTATACAAAGAAGGATACACATATTCCCTAACAGCACCACTCATTAGTTTATACAAAATGAAAAAAAAAATCACTTAGAAAATGTAAATAAAGCTTTTCTTGATACTATCTCCTTATGCATATGTAATGTGATCAGGATTTCAGCATTGCAGTCTAACAGCTTTTGCTTATTTTCAAAACTGCAAATTAGATTTCTCTAGGTAAACTCTAATTCAATCCCACATTTAGTGGCTGAGAAGGAAAATTACATGCTGCTAAATTCATCTTTATGTGAAAAGAATGTTCTTAGTTCAGGAAGAAGACTAGAATTTCTATTAACACTGAAGTCTCTGATATTGCAATTCTGTGGAATCTTGGTCAGGGTATTGATACTTTACTTCCCCAAGTTTCCATATTTACTGAAAGGGTGTAACTTTCTTGATTGAGACCACATCCAAAAAAAAAAAAAACTTCCTAGGGATCACTGACAATCTATTCTAGTCATTTTTCAGTTGCTCCTATTTTAAGTTGTACAGTAACTTCCTCTCCGTTCTTCCCCACAACACTAAAAGCTCAGAGGAAAATATAAGGCAATTCTGCAGCATTTACAAGGTTGGATGGAAGGGATGGGGAGATAGGGCTCCTTTTATAACCAAAGAATTCTTATTGCTTTCCCATTGAGTTTTATTGCAGGAGACATGGCTGATCATCTTAGCCAACACACTTCCAGTAACCATGGCCTGACATGATTGATTAGCTAATTAGCAGGAATAACTAGGAGATCTCTTAGGAATCCATTGTGGCCAAGGAAATGTGACACAATTGTCCATTGGTGTATGTCTTGAGAGAAAAGAAGGTGGAGGGGACACAGGAATTGCCTTTCACCCTCCAATGAGATCCACCTAGCAATGAAGAAAAGCAGCAGGACTTGATTTCATAAAGAAACAGGAACAATGACCCTACAATGTCTGAAGTCTGCCTAGGATTTTCATAGCCCTAGTAAGGCTGGGGTAGGAGTGGAGCTAAGCATAATTGTCTCTTATGTAAGAATAGAAAGATCCCCTTGACTCTACCACTTTATCACGTTAAGGCAAAGTATCCCCAAGGAAAAGGATCAAAGATAGTTATGACATGCAGATGTCAAAATAATGAATCATGCCTTTTAACAATACCTGGATTCAGTTGCTAGTAAGAATTTTGAACAGTGCATATATTTTTAAGGAAAAATTTCTTTTTTTTCTGGAGACCCCTCCCTCTTTTTAGACCAAAAAGTGATAAACACAGATCCTAAATGTCTAGATCATAACCTTACTACCAACACATGATCAGTTATTCATTTCTATTTCCTAACACTAATGCTCTACTCCGTCTATCTCTGTGTTTCACTGTCTTTTCTATACTGACAAGTAGTATTTCACATTGGCAACATTTCTAAAATGTTTTATGTCTAGCCTTTAAATTTGAAGTATCATTAACAGAATTTGCCCAAGTCTTTGGGGTTTGGAGTAACAACTTTTGAGGAGTATATGCAGGCCAATAGCTATCCTTCAAAACAAGACACAGAAAAATTTCCATCACCTCTGAGATTTCTATGTGCCATTTTAGTTATCTGTTACCATAGATGAAGATGAATTTAGCCTGTTAATAGACTATCTATATTTAACTCTGTCAGTAGACTGATTTTTGAAATAGCTTTAACAATGCTGTTGAAATTGGGACATTCATAATGTTGATTTTTGTTTAGGGCCTCTTTAACTTTCCTAGGTAATATTTTTATTTTTTTAATGGACATGTTAGTTGTATTAACTTCTAAGTCTCAACACTATTTTCATTTGGTTTGGGGATTATTTGCTAGTAATCTACAGATCCAAAATGATTCTATAAGTAATTTTTAAAACATGGATCTTATATATTTTATAACTTTTCCAGATTTATTTGTTGGATATAGTCCTAGAATTTCTACTCACAAAATTATATTGTGCAGAACTAATGCATTATATTTCTTCTATACTTACCACACCTGTTTTCTTTTTCTTATCTTATTATACAAGCTATGAGTTCTGGGTTAATACTGAGGTATTCTGGGTTAATTCTGAGAATAAGAGGAGAAGGAAACACACACAATTCCCAGACTTGCTGTAAAGAGATAAATGTTTCCCTTAAGAATGTTAAATGATTTTGAATGTTAACTGATGTTAACTTTTTGTTTGATCAAATAAATTTCTTTTCCTAGACATCAATTTCTCCACACCATCATGAGTAGTTTTAAGTTCTTAAATGTTTCTAAATCCCTTTAGAGAACTATAGATTTTTCTCTATTATTCCTTTAACATAATGTGTCATCTTAATTGATTCGTGGATGTTAAATGATTTTTACAATAAAACTCAGTGGATCATTTTGAGTATATTTTGTAGGTTGCTAGTACATTTTTAAAGCATTTTGCTAATGATTTTTGTCTTTTTCTCAGGAAGATTAATATATTTCAGATATAATAAAGGCCATATTACCAATAAATACAAAAAGTAAGCTGAAAGTTTATTCCTTTTTGCTTTGCTGAAATTTAAGTTCTCTCAAGGGAAATAATTACCAATAACTAGATTTGAAAGCAAATGTAATTTCTGTTATATATGAGGGCTATTTATTTTCTCTCTGAGTTCCAATTCATTAAAGTTCTGTCAGTTTTACTCAGGTTTAGAGGTTAACACAATTTGCCAAACAAAAATTTTGATACTATTAAGTATAGGTTGAAATTTTGTTTTTATAAAGTCATTCAGTTGTATAGCCTTATACTGACTACCTATCTACTCATTTGAAGTAAAACCCAACCGTCACCTCCAATGAATGGAATCACAAATGTATACTCTTTAATGTCTGGCTTCTTTCCCCTAGCATAATAGATTTTACATTTATCCATCTTATATAGCAGTAGTTTGCTTTTTATTTCCAAGTACTATCTTATTTTATTACTCAGTCATATTTTGTATATCCATCATCAGTGTCAAAGGACATTGGGATGTTTCCAGTTTGGAAGTGACACTGTGGATCAAGTGGTAGAGCACATGCCTTGAGCTTAAGAACTCAGGGACAGCATGCAGGCCCAGAGTTCAAGCACCATGACCTCCAGAAAAAGAAAAAAAGAAAAGGAAAGAAAAAGAATGTTTCCATTTTGGCACTGTTATGACAATACTGGGAACTTTGTGAACCAATCTGTCTGTGAACATATGTTTTCATTTTTCTTGGGAAATACAACTGAAATTATTGTAACTTATGGTAAGTATATGTTTGTTTAAAATTGATGTCTTATTTAAAATATATGTTTTCCAACTAGTACCCCTTATATGGTGAAATATATATGCAAAAATTTTATTTTGTTATTTGCTTTATTATTGAGTTTTAAGAATCCTTCATATATTTTAAATACAAGAACTTTGTCAGATATATGATATAAAGATATTTTCTCTCAATCTCCTCCTCCTCCTTCCTCTCCCTGTCCTTCCTCTCCTCCTTTAGTCCTGGGACTTGAACTTAAGTCCTGGGTGCTGTATTTAAGTTTTTGTGTTCAAGGCCAGTACACTACCACTTGAGCCACAGCCCCACAGATGGCTTTTTTGCTGGTTAATTGGAGACAAAAAGTCTTACAGATTTTCTTGCCTGGCTGGCTGGCATTAAACTATAATCCTCACATCTCAGCCTCCTGAGTAGCTGGGACTACAGCATGAGCCACCAGTGCCCAGCTTTTTACCTTTTTAAAGACCTTTTTATCTTTGGAAGACCAAAATACCTTGACTTTGTTAAAAACAAAAAACTCACTGTCAATTTCTTCTTGCATGATATATGCTTGTAGTACCATATCTAAGAAACTTTGTGTAGCTTTAGTCCATATGTTTAGCTTATATATTCTTCCAGAAGTTTTATAGTTTCAGTTCTTAAATTGATGTCTAAGATTGATCTTATAGTATGAATTTTATATTTAGCATGAGGAAAATATATCAATACATTGCCTTTGGCATAAGATTATTCAATTACTCCAGGATCCTTTCTTAAATATATTATCCTTCCCCCATTAAAGTACCTTTTCATGCTTGTCAAAATTTTCACCCATAATTATATGGATGTTTTCCTGAACCATGTATTAGGTTTTGTTGATACATGTGTTTGTTCTTATGCCAGTATCATACTGTTTTGATTACTGTAGTCTACTATAAATTTTGAGATCAGAGTAACATATCTGACTTTGTTCTCAATTTTGAGGTTGTTAACAGATATTCAGATTTCCTAGGATTTCCACATGAATATTATAATCTTTTGTCCGTTTCTACTCACAAAATGAGAAGGGAAAAACTGGTGTTAAACATCCCTAAGAAATCTCTTTGCTTGCATGTGTGTGAAGAGAAATCTGCAGTCATCTTTATCTTTGCCCCACTGTCCAAAACCACACCATCTCCAGCGACCTTTAACATATTTTACTTATTTTGAGCAATTTTGTTATAAGGGTTGTTGGTGCCTTTTGCTTTATGTTTCTTATGTTTGGGGCTTGTTTAGCTTCTGGCATCTATGCATTTATAATTTTCACCAAATCAGGAAATGTTTCAGGCATTTTTTCAAAGGTCTTTTATGTTTAGTGAACATCCTTCTCTATTTTCCCCACTGCCTGAGACATCTAAGGAAAAGATAACATCTTCTTTTTGCCAATATTGCGGTGTTGTGATGTATGGAAACTAAGTCATGAGAGTTTCCAGGATAAAGAAAGAGCAGAAAACGTGCTCAACAAACCAACAGGCTTTATTCAGGAGTGAAGCCTGGGGAAGAGCAACCAAGTCTCTATCATCATGGCCGAAGAGGAAATGGCAGGTCCCCTGACCTCTTACAGCTAGGACTATTTAAATATTAGGCAGAAAGAGTGAAATCAGGGTTGAGGCACATGGAGATTGAACCCTTGGCCTTGGCACTGTCCATGAGCTCTTCAGCTCAAGGCTAGTGCTCTACCACTTGAACTACAGAACCATTTCCGTTTTTCTGGTGGTTAATTGGAGATAAGAGTCTCATGGACTTTCCTGCTGCAGATCCTCAGCTCTCAGCCTCCTGAGTAGCTAGGATTACAGGCGTGAGCCACCAGCATGAGCAATGTTATTTTGACTGAGGAGTTTCAAGGTTTCAACAGCATCTGTGTTCCTCAGAGCAGACATCTCCTTGGTCTCAGGTTCTGTTTCAAGACTGCTGGTACATTTGGTCAGGGGTAAAGGACAGGAGATGTTCAGCAGTGTCTCTGTAGCAAGGACAATTCTAAGATATGACTATCTTGGGGGAAGGAAAGTGAGTGCTTTATGTTGTTACATTCCATCAGTGATTAACCCAGACTGCCTTACTTATGATAGGTGCTGGGTTCAATCTCCAGTACTGCCAATATGTGTGTGTGTGTGTGCGCGCGCACACGCACGCATGTGTCTGTTTGTATGTGTGTGTGTTCATTCATTCACCATTAAAGTGTCTTTGAAATTTGTCAAAGATCATGCAATATAATCATTTACTATATAGATGCAGTTAAATCTGAAGACAGTGCTAATGAGTCACCTTTGAAATAAAAATTTTAGACAAGCAATTTGGAAGCATTGTTCTGGATGAGTGTGTGTGTGTGTGTGTGTGTGTGTGTGTGTGTGTGTGTGTGTGTGTGAAGGGATTTCTCTAGACCTTACTTCTTGCAGATCCACACTGGTTTATAAGGAGAAAATATTCTAAGTAACTCACTCAGGCAAAACCACAAGGGACTTACTAAAAAAACTGTTGATCTCCTAGACCTGCTCATATAAAACACAAAACCAAACCAAAATAAAAAACAAAATAAAGAGAGACAGAGACAGAGACAGAGTGTTTGGTCAACCTGTGCTGAGTTAGTAACCAGACTAATACTAAAATACTAAAATACATTGGAAATAGGTTGTTCTTTCCTACTGCAAACTGAATTTTGCTTATTTTTAAAAAATACTGCAGTTCATTACTTTTATACCTGGAACTTGGGTAGAGATGCCATGAAAGTGTAGTGAAGATTTGAAAGAGGGCTGGGGGGGAGGGAAGAAGGGGAGGAGGTTGGGTAGAAGCATATGCTGATGGGAAGTAACAACACTGATTCCAGAACTTCCCAACCCTCTGTACTTAGGAGTCACTCAATTTCTTGCCCTAAACTATTTGTGCAATTTAAGCTACCGCACTACCCAGTGGTTGAAAGTGATCAGATACTGCCTTTAATTCCCTTCCAGATGAAAAATACCATGCCATTCCATTTCTGCAGCAATAAAGAACTCTAAGTCACAAGCACCTCACAGCAAAACAACACAACCCTATCCTCACCGGTTTGGCCAAATGAGTCACTTCTCTCTAAATTCAAGATGGCACATTTCTAGGCTCAGGCCTGCCCCATAACTGAAAGTTTTGAGTAATGAGAAATTCTGTATTGATGTCTGCTTCTGATTCCTCTCTTCTCTAAGTACACAACAAACAGCAGTAATTGTAAGCACATGCAAAAATGTGAATTCACTTTGCAATCCAAATCAATGTCGCCAAATTTCTCTCTTGTGGGATGTGCTGCTTTTTAATTCTGATAGCTTGTCAGCTGTTACATTAATATTTTATAACGGAAAGGAAATGTCTTGAGATTTCAAAATCATCAGGAATTGCCCCAGCTCCACTCTATCGGTTACTATAACATCATTAAATTCCTTTGATATATGTATAGAACCTTCCTTCCTGGGAGTGGCTTCTAGTCTCAGTTTATACCTATGCCAAATGCATAACCTATAAAATCCAAATTAATGGCACTGAGGTCTTGAAAGGGTGCTTTTGGAAACTGTGTAATTGTTGTATTCTGCATGGTTTCCATAGTAAAAAGTATTCAGCAGCTTTTCTTTTTCAAACAACTTCAGCCCTCTTTTGAGGTTGTTTCATCTTCTTTCCTCTCACCCCAAATCTGGGCTTCTGTTTACAAATTGATAAAGAAAATATTAAAATGGAATGAATATGAATAGCCCCTGCAGGATGCATTCTGCCAAAGATAAATTCAGTGTTAGAATAGCTAATGTGCTGGAACTATTTTGTGGTAACAATAAAACAAAACAAAAACATTTTTTGACAATTCTTGCTCAGTGAAGATTCCACTTAAACTACATTCGGAATTACTGTGTGAGTGTGAGTGTGTGTGTGTAGATATGTGTATGAGAAAGAAAATTGAAGTTAAAGCACCATGAAATTTTCTTTCATATTAATAGGTGTCTGATAATTAGTAGTTGAATAAGTATGGTATTTAGAAAATACATTAATATTGAACATTTAACTTTATGCAATTGCATATGCTACTTTTATAGCAGAGATTGGAAGGTGACGATTCAAGGTCAGTCTGAGTTACCTTAAAAACAAGTGGGTATTTTGGGCATGTTTGTAATCCATGTAGGTAGATGTAGGAAGGTTGAGATCCAAGGTGGGTGAGGCAAAAGGAAGGGATCCTATCTGAAAAAAAGAATCAATTCAGGGACAGGGCTCAAGTGATAGAGTACATGTGGAGCAAGTGGAGGCACTGACTTCAGTCCCCAGTACTTCTAAAACAATACATTTATACTAGATGTCTAATCAAGACCTTTGTTCCTCATATACTCTTATCTTTAATATTTCAATAAAGCTGAAAGAATGACAACATATATTCTCCTCAGAAATTTCAACTTATTGTTAATATAGTGTCATTTTTTATATCTGTTCTGTGTGTGGATATATTTATTGTGGCGCAGATTACCAGGCTCTAGGTTTGTGAATTCGTGGTAAGGAGGTCTTTTTTTCTTCTGTTCAGTTCCAAGGTGCAATTAATCTACTGGGGGCCTTGGAGAGTAGTTTCCAAGTCAAAGGCAACTATAAGGCCACATATTTTCCCAAGCTCACCCCCACAAAGTGTTCAAATGATGTGTCAAAACCCTTTATGTGTTCTAGTGGGCTACACTGTGTTAGTACAACAGCAAAAGTATCACAACCAGAAACTTATAATAGGCTAGACATTAAAATTTTCATTCACTTAATTTACTAACAATACTAAATAATTTTCTTCTCACTAAAACATGAAATAGTATTTGTTGTTGTTGTTGCCGGTTGTGGGGCTTGAACTCTGGGCCTGGGTGCTGTCCCTCAGCTCTTCAGCTTAAGGCTAGCACTCTACCACTTGAGCCATGGCACCACTTCTGGCTTTTTCTGCATATGTGGTGCTGAGGAATTGAATCCAGGGCCTCATGCATGCAAGGCAAGCGCTCTACCACTAAGCTACCTTCCTAGCCCTGAAATAGTATTTTTAAAAATATTTTTTATTGTAAAGATACTGTACAGAGGGATTACAGTTGCATGAGTATGATAATGAGTACATTTCCTATCAAGCATTGTTACCCCCTCCTTTGTTTTTCCCCTACCATCCTATCCTCACCTCTCCACCTCCTCCTGCTCCCCCCTTTAGTTTTGTAGTTTGTTTTCAACATAGTGCTTTGAATATTTCATTGTTACAATGAAATAGTATTATTAAAACATCATATTTAAAAATATTTGCTCTTTGGAAACTTTGTGTAGTGTTATACTAATGAATGAATTGACTATATTATTTGACAGCTAATTTTGTTTTAAATTAGTCTCACTCCAAGTTCGGCTTTTCCTGGAAAATAGGGTTTTAAAAAATGGATATCTCACAAAGATACATATAACTAAAGGCAAACCTGTTTCACTGTATATTCTTCCTAAATCATGACACACAGATGTCAGCACACATACACATACACACACACATGCACGCATCAATCATGCAAAGGTTCTGTTGAAATTCATCTTCTATATTTCCATCCTACCTAATGTAATCATTTGCTTTAGCAAACTTAACTTCAAGATAGTTGATTTGATAATCTCATCAAATTTGTTAAGAAGAAATTACTGGAAAAGTTTTTTTTGCAAGATAACAGTTTAAAAAATAAGTGCTAAGATTTTTAAACTATATTTAGTAATCATACATCAAAGCCTTTTAATCTTATCAAATATGGAAATATTCTTTTGGTATTGAAATATGTACATATCATTTTGGCAACAAAAATTTCACAATGATGTAAAAAATTTCAAGCCTACATCCTCTCCCCCATGTACATAACACACATATATTAATGGTATTTGACATTGAACTCAGGACTTACATTTGATAAGCAAGCACTCTACTACCTGAGCAACACAGCCCCGCTTTTTGACTTTTAGCTATTTTTCTGGAATGTCTCATGCTCTATGGCCCCTGACATAGCTGGGACCACCAGGACTCTTTCAGCTTGTTTATTGAGGGATCTGGTCTCACTAACTTTTTGTTTAGGAGCTGGGCTTGAATGATGGTTCTTCCAGTTTCTGCCTCCAGACTAACTAGAATTGCAGGCATGAGCCACCACACCTGGTTTTAAACATGGATTGAACTGTTTATGTGTGTATTTCCCAACTCATTTGTCTATTATTTTAAAGGGTAACTCTATACTACCTAATGCTGATAGGCATGTATTATCACAGGAAAGACCTGCAAAATTGGAACAGATATGTTTTTCTTAAAAGCATGTAACTCATCCTTGAGCTCAGTGACTTTCGATATTTGAATGTTTTGACACTGGAAGATGTCGCAAGTTTCTGAATAGTTAAGTCGTTTTCATTTTACTCATTTTCGAAATGTTAGAAAGATTCTACCATGTAGGATCACATTTGAATCTATTCCTTCCCAGTATGTTGAAACACTAGAAGCTGATTTAATGATTTGGAATGCTGCTGTCAGCCCTTCCATGTTAAGTAGTTTCTGGTCTTCCTTTAGAGTACTTCACATTATATTCAGGGTGTATGTTCCAATATAATTAGCTGATATACTTACCTTAATCTACTCAGTTATGATTTCCACTGGTAACTGCACAAAAAGGACTTCAGATTATTGCCTGGATGTAGGGTAAAATTTCACCATTGGCCATTTGTGTGAACTAAGGGAAGGATGTGACTATTGTGAGCCTGTTTTCATAAAAGTAAAATGAGAACAATAATTTCTAGCCTATAGATTTCCTCCCCAAATTAAATATATTATTTTTCAAATTCTTAACAAGCATTGTACATATTCAAATTTTCCATATATCAGTATTCAGTGAATTAAAAGGCAAATATCTCCAATTTCAAATATTTACACTTTAAAAAGTAACCAGAGTGCCAGGCGACAGTGGCTCATGCCTGTAATCCTAGCTACTCAGAGGCTAAGATCTGAGGACCGCGATTCAAAGCCAGCCCAGGCAGAAAAGTCCCTGTGAGACTCTTTTTGTTTTTAATATTTTTTATTGTATAGATGCTGTATAGAGGGGCTACAGTTACATGAATAAGGTAACGGGTACATTTCCTATCAAGTATTGTTACCCCCTTCTTTATTTTTCTCCTACTATTCCTTTCTTCCCCACCTCCCCAACTCCTCCCTCACCCCAAGTTGTAAAGTTTCTTTTCAACATAGTGTCTTTCTTGTATGTCTCAGACTCTTATCTCCAATTAACCACTAAAAAACTAAGAAGTGGCACTGTGGCTCAAGTGTTAAAGCTCTAGCCTGGAGCACAAAGAGGCTCAGGAACCGCACCAAGACCCTGAGTTCAACCTCAGCAACCAACATCAGCAACAAAAACTGCTTTACACTATGCAGTAAAGAGGATAGCTCTGGAGAAGGGGTGGGGTGGGGTGTGGGGGGATGGCTCTACCCTTTCATCAAGGCCAAGTAGGGAACCCAAATTCCACCTCAGTGACTGATGAGTTTGTCTCTCACCTTCTAATGTTTTGACTGGTCATAGGGCTTGAACTGTAGGCCTGGGTGCTGTCCCTGAGCACCTCTTGCATAGGAAAGGGTAATACCACTTCCCATTTTCTGGTGGATAATTGGAGATAAAAGCCTTAAGAACTTTTCAGCCTGGGGCTGGTTTTAAATCGTGATCCTCAGATCTCAGCCTCCTGAGCAGGTAGGATAACAGGCATGAGCCACAGGGGCCTGGTTTCTCTTACCTTCTTTCCATTCCAAGCCAAAGCAGTATCAGAAAAGATTGATGTGGGGGATTGAGGACCTTTAGTTAGGCCAACCGCAACCAAGTTCTCCAATCTCTTCAGTGCTTGTGGAAATCAACCATGTACCTGGACCCTCATCTCCAACTGGCTGAAGCCAGATACTGCTCCTCTTCCCTGATTCTGTGATGTCAATGGAGAAGTAAAAACAAGACAAAATAACAACAAAAGAAAACATTAAGCCATGGCAAATAAAAGTATATTGTCATTTTAAGGGCCTTATTTTATAATTTTAGGAATATTTGTACTTCATGACAACTGCCTTTAAAAGTCAGAAGATGGGAAGAGAACTACTGTAGTAATGCTATGAGATTTAAAACATATCACTTATAATGTAAGACCACAATGTGTCAGGGCACAAGAGCGAATACCTGATAATGGGTACATCTTATGGATAGAGATAAAAATTTATATCATCCTAATAATGAATAAACTTTCTCCAATTAACAAAAGGTTTGAAAAGTTATTAATCAATAAATATGTCATCAATTTCCAAATGATGTTTTAGGACCGATCTCAGATGGTCACACAATGAAAGCATAAATTAGTTACAGAATTTAAATACAACTTAAATTTCATTCATGGAAATATAAAAACTTTCTTTAAACAACCCCTAGATGAATAAAGAAATAAAAATTAATGCCATAGAAAATTTAAAAATAGATTAACAACCAGAAAACCTATCTACCAGACCTCAAGGGAAAGAGAAAAATAAGGCCTAAGATTATTCATATCAGGAAAAAATAAAAGGTTAAAATAAGTGCATTAGATTTCCAGTTAAAACGAACTAGAAGCAGAGTGCTGGTGCAATGCCTGTAGTCCTAGCTACTCAAGAGGCTGAGATCTGATGATCACTCAAAGGCAGCCTAGGCAGGAAAGTCCATGAGACTCGTATCTCCAATAAATTACTCAAAAGAAGCTTGAAGTGGCACTGTGGCTCAAGTGGTAGAGTGCTAGCCTTGAGCACAGAGAGGCTCAAGGACGGAGCTCAGGCCCAGAGTTCAAGCCCGGGATTGGCCAAAACAAAACAAAAAGCAAAACAAAAACAGGACTAGAAAATCAACAAGAAAGCCCAATATTGGAAATAATAATTATAAAAGCAGGAAATAGTTAGGTAAAGCCTCAAAAGCCAATAGCTCTAATATATAAAAATGCTATTTTTTTGAGAAATAATAAAAATTCAAACTTCTATACAATTTAATAAAGGCAATTAGGAAGCAATGTAAGAGATGACATGAAAGTAAAAACATTGAAGGAGAAGAAATATTTTAGAAAAATATTTGGGCATCTTACTTTGAAAACCTCTATATGAATACACTGACAAACCTTATCAAAATTAATAAATTTGTAAGAAAGTGATTTTTTATCAAAACTGGTCCAATTAGAGAAAGATTAAAGTCACCAATTTCTGTAGAATAGAAAGTTCAAATTATTAAAGCAAATCTTACAATTAAGCCACAGGCCCAGTGCCTTTCCCAAAGGGAATCCAGCAAATCTCTGAAGTAGAGATTATGGCAATACCACACAATGTGTTTTCAGTGGAGTAAATGAAGAAAAATGTCCCAATGTTTACCTAAGCAAATCGATGATAATTAAACCACATGAAGAGAGCACAAAGAAGAAAATGGAAAATTAACAAATAAAATATTACTGACACATAATAGACTAATATCTTTTCCAGGAATCCAAAATTGAAGCTCTCATGCTCATTCACAGATAGATATATAGAAATCTTGGTTAAAAAAAAATTTATATAAACCAAATTATACACACACATAAATCAGGAGTAAGACAAATATTTCCTTCCTTCTAGTATTTAACACAGTACTGAAAGAATTTTTCCAAGTCATTTAAGGAAAGAATCAATAAATGCACATGAATTATAAAGGAAGTAAAACATTCTTTATTAACAAAAGACAAAGGACTACACCCAGAAAACTGAAAGAATCAATGAAAATAAGGTCAAATATAATGAGTAAGACTGTAGGATATACAAATAATAGATAAAAATCAATAACCCTTCATAGATTATAATAACCAGTTAGAAGAAGTAATGGTAGAGGAAATTCCATTTTCTAATGCTCAAGAAAATAAAATGCATAGAAATAAACTTCACATAAAATGAGTAAAACCCAAGAAAGAAGGTTTACAACATTTCAAATATTCCTAAAATGCACAAATACCATTTACAAAGAAAACACAGATATTTGCTCTTTAACAGGAGAAGCCAACCTCATAAAGATGCCAGTTCTCTTGAAAGTAATTTGTGAATTTTACACAATTCAATAAAGTATCAATAAACTACTTTTATGCAGTCAGAAAACGTAATAGTAAATTTAATGTGGAAAAATAATCACAAAGGAATAGCTAGAAAAACAATGAAACAGAGACACCAAGAGGGATTAGCTTCCCAAGAGGCTACCTCACAGAAGAAGTGAAAAACTACAACAAAACCACTGTAGCTTTGGCCCATAGACAGACCAATGGAGAATGGAAATTTCAGAAACAGATGCCAAGGCAAATGGAAGTTAATCTTATAAAAGCAGGGCATAGCAAATCACTGGGACAAAGGTGGGCTTTTTAGTATATGATGTTAAGACACCTGGATAGTCATTTTAGAAAAGATGAAAAACCTGTGAATGTCTCAGTGGCCTAATCATAAAAATATAAAGTAGCCAAAAGGTAATACATGCATGTTCCTCATTTAGGTGCAAACTGGGCACAGATGTCTCACATCCTGTAAACCTAGCTACTTAGGAGGCTGAGATCTGAGGATCAGGGTTCAAACCCAGTCCAGGCAGGAAAGTCCTTAGAACTCATATTTTCAATTAACCACCAAAAGCTTGGAAATGAAGCTGTGACTCAAGTACAGAAAAATGTTATCCTTGGGCAGGGACAGCAATCAAGCCCAAAGTTCAAACCCCAGGACAGGCACAAAGGTGTAGAAGAAAAGACTTCTAGATAGAAGCTAAAATCCAGATGTAACATTTCAAAATTCATAAATTCTTCTCTATTTTTTGTATATATATTTTTTATTGTAAAGATACTGTACAGGGGGTTATAGTTACACGAGTAAGCTAATGAGTACATTTCCCAGCAAGCATTGTTGCCTCCTCCTTTGTTTTTCTCCTCCCCTTCCCTTCCCACCTCCCAGATTCCTCCCCCACCCCTCCAAGTTGTAAGTTCATTTTCAACATAGTGTCTGTACATCTCAATTGTTATAATGGGTCAACCTGTATTGGTACTGAATTAGTACTGAAGCTTAAACTCTGAATCTTGCACTCTTGGTTTGTTTTTTTCCTGCTCAAAATTGGTACTCTACCACTTGAATCACAGCTCCACTTCTGTCTTTTTGCTGGTTAATTGGACATAAGAGCCTTAGGAACTTTCCTGCATGGGCTGGCTTCAGATCCTCAGATCTCTGCCTCCTGAGTAGCTAGGATATGACAGGCATGAGCAGCCAGAGCCTGGTTCAAAAGCAAAATGTTTTGCATGACAAAGCAGGAAAAAAACTACCTCTGAGAACAAATGATAATCTAGGAGGAAATTATCTACAATTAACAGCTCGTATCCCAGATATATGAAAAATTGTAGCTGGTTTCAGAATATTTAGATTCCTTCTCATAATCTTTTTCATAGAATATCTCTTTCATAGAATTACCCATGTGGTAGCTTTTTACAAAACACGAGCTTTCATTATTTGAATTCCAGTTGAATGTAGCTATATTTTCAGAATACTGAGCCTCAGGCAAATTTGTCTTTTGACAAATTGAACTGAGAATCATTTGATTGCAGAAGTCATATTCACAACCTAATTTTATGCTAATTGGCCAGGTGATTCAGGTTTTCAAAACAAATTTATTTACATTAGCCCCTTGATCAATTTATTGCTTTGTCACTTTAGCAATGCTACACAGTCTAGGTTACTCTACAAATAAACCCACTAGTCTCTGAATAAAAGAGTGTTAATGAATACTACATTGAGCTTTTTGTTGGCTAAATTACTTCTAACTAGACATTGTAGAGTTAATTTAATGATGTTCACTAGGAAGGTAAGTAGCTTTGTTCGTTAAATGAGGCAAGTTGGAAGAAAATAAACACAATAAACAGTAAAGTGTTGGTAATTTTATCGTTTGCAAACTACTTTGAAGTCGTTCAAGTAAAATATGAACTTTCATCATTAGTCAGTTTATTCATTGTCCTGTTTCCCTGATATTATGTTCCCTATATTATGTTACTAAATTTATCTTATCTGTTGTTTATTGAGGCAGCATATTTTTATTAATCTCTTTAAACCATATGTAAACAGCATATAAGAGTGCTATTAAAGCTCATGATGGCTCATAATGGATATAGAGGAAAGTAAAAATAGACAGCAGAACACTTTCTACACGGCATTTTCCCAGAAACCTTTCCAAAGTAGCGTTCTGAGGTAATCAGTCAGCAGATAAATAATTCAAATTACCATACAGGGATGGAAATGTTCATCCTACAGGCTTTATAATGTCTGAGAAATCACTTGGTTCATGACAGGACACACATGGGTTCTTCATTGTCTACCAGCGGCCGTCTACCTGGGTCGGTGATTTTGTATGGCCCATAATGTTATCTAACTGGCTTTTGGCAGAATAAAGGTTCCCACCTTTGATAGGAATGCATTATTTTCATATATGGATATTTGTATGGTCTCATAAATCTATTTTTCATATATATAGGTTTTCAAATGTAAACTATAGAAAAGTAGAGTCATGCACACCATGTTATTTCAGGTTGACATAATACTTTCACATCTCTCACCTCTACTGCTTTTTATAACAAAATCAAAAGATAGTCTTCCCTGTTTTAAAGACTAAAAGTAATCCTAGGAGGAACTTTGTATTTACATGACATAAAATGTGACTAGAGATGTATTCAATATGAAGTCTTAGGATAAATTGTTGCTACTTGCACAAAACGAACACCTGCCGATGGCTTCTTAAAATTGGATACTGTATCAATACTTTGTGAAATAACAAATCTTAGGGGGAGTGATCTTTCACCTTGTTTAAAGCTCTCTCTGTGGATCCAACTTGACAGAACATTAATGAGACTACACAAGTCCTTTGCCAAATTTTATAACTCTTCTGGATACAGATAAGAAACAGTGGGGGAGCAACTGTTTGTAGCAATTACTCTAGAATCTTGTTGACTTGTTAGAAACATATGTTGACCAAATGTGGTGAGTTTAAAGCAGAAAACCATAGTCTTGGTTTGTAGAATTTTCTATTCTGTTTCCTAAGTAGTGGCACTGTGGCTAATTTGGATCTTTCAATGTAAATGCAAAAAAGCCAGTTTACAGCAGTCCCAATAGTTACTGGCTGGAAATTGTATAATTCTCCAAGGGTCTGAAAACAGCATTTGAAGAATGGATAGTTGAGTATTTCGATTTATATCTTACCTAGGTCTCATAATTTTCTTCCCTTCTATTAACCAGGTTAATACTAAAGAAATTATAAAAGGAAGTGATGGATACTTCTCATGCTCATTTTACCAGAAAACTTTCAGCAGTGGAGCTCTGAGGTAACAAGTTTGATAAGAATTTGGCCAACATTATACTATGGAAATGCTCACAGTGTTCTACGGTAGGCCATACTTTCTGAGTTTGAAGGCATAGATGAGACCTTTGTATTTCATAAGTAGAATGTCCCTTTTACAATTTGAACTTAATTATGGCTATGGTGAAATATTAGAGCAAGTTAGACCTGATCTTTGTTCTCTAGTGACCTACACTCTAGGGAGGAGGACTTATACGCAAGCATCTAATAAGGGTCTAAAGGGCAGGTATTTATAGTATAAGCTCTGATGGAATAAACATCCAACTGCCTACCTACCTGACATTCATCTCTGAGGTTTCCTGTTGCTTCTCCTTTTTCTTCACACAAATTAGTAATCTGTTGTGATGGTTACAATAGAATAACTTTGATTTTTCTCTAAGGTGGTGTTTTTCACATATGTCATGCAAACTCACACGTGAGGAACCTGGTACTTTGCTTCTACAACAACTCCCGCTCTGATCTAGAAATATTCTCTATTACTCACAAATCCACCTTAACAATTCACCCTGAGGTGTCTGAAAGTTCATGTGGGGTGGCAATTCTCAGCAATTCCTAATAGATGTCTGGTGAAGATTTTCTGTAGGGTCAAAGTCTGCTTGATGAGAATGTACACTCAATCTATTGGTTATATGCTGCAATGAGGAGAACTAATCTTTTTTGTGTAACATTGTAGTGCAATATTTTTTGCTTCAAGGGCCTTCTGGTGCTAACATGCAGTCTGGAAACAGAGAAAAATCAAAATTCTACTGAAATATCTAGGTAGCATTCTTAGGATTCTATTACAAATCTGACACTGTTTAACCATTTACATACCATAGGCCATGGCTTGTAGCATATGGGAACAGATTCTCAGATCCTGTCCAATCTCTAAGCAACCAGACAGTCTTGGGTGATACACAGCAATCTGTTTTTTTAATATATATATTTTTATTGTAAAAATACTGTACAGAGGGGTTACAGCTACACGAGTAAGGTAATGAGTATGTTTCCTATCTAGCATTGTTACCCCCTCCTTTGTTTTCCCCTAAGATCCACTTCTCTCCCCACCTCCTCAATTCCTCCGTGCCCCCCAATTCCTCCCTCCCCACCAAAGTTGTAAAGTTTGTTTTCAACATACTATCTTGTACATTGCATTGTTACGATGGGTCAACCTGTATCCTTGTTTCAGAATTTTGTTATTTTCCTTCCCCTTCCCCAATTAGAAAATTGTATATACAAGATGCAGGGCACCTGAATCAAATACAGTGAAAACAGGGGTTATACCATGGGGAAAGAACAAAATAAACAAAAAAAATCACAAAGTACATTATAAATACATAAAAACAATAGCAACAAAGATAAAACCTCTTATGTCCCTATCTTGGGGTTTATTTTGCTTAGCATCATCTTATATGGTCATATGTACATAGCTGTTGGCCTTTTCTAAGAAGTCATACATACAATAGCAAAGTTCAAGTTTCTTAAAGCACTGGCTTAGCCAGGCATACTGGCTTATACCTTGAATTCCAGCTACTTAGGAGGCAGAGGCAGCAGGATCAAGGGTTTGAAGAAACACAGGCAAAGTTAGATAGAGCTTATCTTGAAATCAACATGAAAACGAAAGCAAAACTATTGATGAGTACATATAGTTCAAATAAGTAAGATAAGGGCCTTGGGTCCAATCCTAATTCTGGAGAGAAAAGGTGAGAAAGCAAGACAGGGCAAGAAAGACGGAGACTGAGATAGTGACAGAGACAAAGAGAGAGATAGAGAGACAGAGACAGAGAGACTACCATTGTATAAGCAATGATTATTGACATTGACATTGAAATGGAAGAACTGGTATGTGTGTGTAAGTGTGGATGTGATTCCTTTGACTATTGATTCAAATGTTACCATACATTATATGTGTGTGTATATAACTTTTGGACATTTTTAAATTTAGAAAACCTTTTCCCAGATTTTTCTTCTAAACTAATTAAAACTTACACATGCCATTTTACTTTGAGATGTTTAACTTCTATGACTGAATATTCCCAGAGCAAGCTTATTCTATTGAGGAAAAGCCTAAGTCCTCCAACGTTTACAAACCAATCTGACATATCATTTCACATTTTAAACACAGGAAAAAGTAGGTCTGAACTTCAAAAATGTTAGAAAAGTGTTTACCCTATGCCTACTAAAACATGAGGAAACACATTTAACATTTTTCATGTTAAATCCTTTCTTTGCCAATCTTCAGTATGTTTTACAACTTGCTAGCTATAGGGTATTTAGATTTGGGCATAAAATTTCTCTGCTGCATGTATGATTTCCTGAATTGATCTTTTCCTGAATATTATTAATGGCATCCCTTTAAGAAACCATATTTCCTAATTACTCACAAGTCAAGAAAAGCAGTTTACTTAGCCTTTGTTTGTCCATCTTTCCACCAGATTCTTCTGCTTCTTCTTGCTTGCATGGAATTCTACAAACTGTTTTATCTTAACTTACTTTTTATTTCCCACCTTCTTATTTATTCTAGCCCCACGATTTTACTTTCCCTGGTTTTACCCTAGTTCTTTCCTTATGCACTGGCTGGCTCCAATTAAGAAAAGCTTATGTTTATTCTTTTTAAGATCTGCACTTGAACACAGGGTCCTTCATAGACAAGTGTACTTATACTAAATGGACTAGTTTTGTTCAGAGAAACGCATTAAGACAATAGAAGTAATGGGGTTATTGGTTTTAGTCTCAGAACAACAGGAAAGTTAAATCCTACCCTGTTGAGAATGTAGCTTCTTTGTGAGTATAAGATCTGAAAGCCAGAAAGCTTTAAAACTAGCTTCTAATGGGTTCCTAACAACTCCTTATCATTCTTATCAAAGTATAAGAATTTTTTCCTGTTCCTTTAACAGACATTATTCACATTCTTTGGAAGGGCTTAACATTCAGGGAAATTGCAATATTGCTTTAACTCAGTACCCCCAAATAGGATCACAGGTTTTTTTTTTTTTTTTTGGTCTATCTTTTATTAAGCAATGGAAATGTCACAAACCCCTAGAAATTCTTTTTTTTTTTTTTTTAATTTTATTTTATTTTATTTGAGAACATACTGTACAGAGGGGTTACAATTACATGGGCAGGATAATGCATACATTTCTTACCAAGCATTGCAGCCTCCTCCTTTGTTTACCCTTCACCTCCCTTCCCAGCCTCCCCCCCCCCCACCCAACCATACCCCCCCCCCCCCCACCGACATTGTAAAGCTGGTTTTGACATGACATTTTGTACTTCTCATTGTTGCAACAGGTCCACCTGAATCCTTAAACGACTTGTTTGTCCCCGTCTCCTCCACATGTTATACTGACATCAAATATAGTGAAAGCGGGGGTTACACTGTGGGGGAGGGACATACAAAGCAACAAAGAAATAATCTTATAAATGCGTTAGAAACACATGCATGAAAGAAACAAAAACATTAAAATACATATTTGAGGGTTCGTTTTCCTAACATCACATTCTCTGACTTTTTCCGCTTGACTCATACCTATACTACCAGCACAACTATGTTTATTGCAGCATTATTTACCATAGCTAAGATATGGAACCAACCCAGATGCCCCTCAGTAGATGAATGGATCAAGAAGATGTGGTATATATACACAATGGAATTCTATGCCTCCATCAGAAAGAATGACATTTCCCCATTTGTTAGGAAATGGAAAGGCTTGGAAAAAATTATATTAAGTGAAGTAAGCCAGGCCCAAAGAAACATAGGTCCCATGGTTTCCCCCTAGAAATTCTTTTGTGCCATACTCACGTTCACAGCATTCAGCTTCCCTCTTCCTTTGACTGAGCAATTATATTCAAGAACTAGGCTGACACACATCATACAATGCCAATACAATTTGCAATCTCACTCACTCTTAGATATTTCTGGTTCTATTTAGCAGAATAGTGTCCTCTAAATCTATCAGTTAAGTTTGAAGTATCAGAGCATGGATTCTTTGAAAAGATCATAAAGTCATGGAGAAACATTACCAAAAGTCTTAAGTGTTTTTCCAAAATGCAGATACATAGAAAACTACCCATAGTTCCTCCTGTGTAATGTAGTTGAAAATTCTAAGACACTTTCTTGGCACATTTTAGGTTTGTATTCCCCGGTGATACTTAATTCTCACCAGTTTTATTCAATGAAGCCATACTATTGTACATTACATTAGATAAGGGGAGGTGCTTTTATTTATTCTTACTGTCACTTCTGTGATCAGAAAATAGTTTTGGCTAGGGGAGAGGGGCTAGGGGATCACATCTATAATCCTAGTTAGACAGAAGACTAAAATCCAGAGAATCACAGTTCAAGGCTAGCACTGGAAGAAAATTTTGTTGATTCTATTTCCAAAATTACTAACACAAGGTTAGTTAGAGGTGTGGTATTGGCTGAGCAGGCAACCTAAGCAAGTGATAAGGCACTGGCAAACAAAAAGGAAGAATATAATAATTTCCAAAATATATCATGCAATTGTTTCTAATATATTTATAAGATGATTTCTTTGTTGCTTTGTATTCCCTCCCCCACGGTATAACCCCTGCTTTCACTGTATTTGATGTTGGTATAATTTGTGGAGGGGAAGGGAAAAAACAAATCATTCAAATAGGGATACAGGTGGACCCACTGCAACAATGAGATGTACAAATCGTTATGTGGAAAAGTGAACTTTACAATTGGGGGGGGGGGGATGGGAAAGGATGGAAAGGGGAAACAAAAGAGGAGGCAACAATACTTGATTAGAAATGCACTCATTATCTTGCCCATGTAATTGTAACCCCTCTGTATGGTATTTTCACAATAAAAAAAAGAAAGGAAAGAAAATACACTTGAAGTAAGAACTAAGAAAAAAAAGATTATAACCATACTTAGGCACCAGCGCTCATGTCTATAATCTTAGATTGAGATATGAGGACTACCCTTCAGGCAGGTAAATTTGTGAGACACTTATCTCCAGTTAACATCCAAGGAGCCAGAAGTGGAACTGGGCTCAACTGGTAGAGCCTTCAGCACAAAAGCTCAGGGATAGCACCCAGGCCCTGGGTTCAAGCTTCAAGACTGGCACAAGAACATATAAAAAGAAAAAAAAAACATAGCCATAAATACTGCAACTAGTGATTATACATGTTTTAGATTCTGGTATGCATATAATTTCTTTGAAGAATGTAAGTACTTAAATATATTTATAAGCCATATATTTTTCAAGACTTAAAAAATCGAGAATTGTATATAAATATTGTATAAATTGTATATAAATATTGTAATAACACAAACAACTCTATGCACATAATGAAATTAATAAACATTAATATTATGTCCTTTTTCACAAATTATGAGAGAAATATCAAGTTCCATCCGTTTTCATTTTACTTCTTACATATGTGTGTGTGTAACAATACAAGTAAAACAAAATTAGTAAATTTTCAAGATTTCTAAAGGGCAACATATTGTGTATTCATTTTCTAAGTAGATTAAAAGAAGATTCCCATGTAGATATAGACCTACTTTGTTAAATTTACTACTATCTGTATACTATTCCATACTACTAAGCCTCCACATTTTTAATCCATGTACTAGATGTTTTAATATTTTTACCATGTTAAACAATTTTACATTGGAAAATTACATGTATGTCTTTTAATGACCATATAGGTGGTATTTTTCCTTTAGAGTTCTTATCTTGAAAATTATTGACCATAGATCATAGATATTTTCAATTTTGCTAGGTTCCTTGTGTGTTGAACAAAGTGAGAATATTGCCAGTGTGAACAAACTTCAGTTGCTTCACTTAACAGACAATGTACATAGTATTTACTATTTGTCAGTAACACATTCCATCATATTAAGTGCACATTTTAAGTGAGATTTTAATATTCTTTTTTACAATTTTTAAATTGTAAATTATTTTTTAAAAATTATTTTTTTATTTTTAAAATTGTAAATGATTTATAAGTACAATGCTTCTTGATCAATATCACTCTTTCACCAGTATTCTCCATCTCTCCCAACTCCCTCAATAAGAACTGAGCTTAAGGCTTCATGCTTTCTAGGCTGGCATTCTACCACTTGATCCACACATACAGCCCAGATTTTGTTGGTTATTTATGGAGATGGATTCCTGTAGATATGTCTGTTGATATTGGACTCATATCACCTTCATCTATATCTGGAAACTACTAAATAGCTAAGATTACAGGTGTGAGTCACAGGTGCCCATGTAGGTATATATATATAATACAAATATAAAATATACATAATATAATAATATAATGTTATATATAAATATAAATATATATGTATGCATATATATCAAGTTTCTGTCATCACTGTCCTATTTGTATCCTTTGTATTTAAAGTTCAGCATTTTCTTCTTTATCTACAGGAATCTTTGTATATTTTACATGCAATGTTTGTATACTATTTTACAGATATATTTGCATATGTTGCTTGACTCTACAGTTTGATTATGGTTATATATATACATATATATATATGTATATATATACACCAGTCTTCTGGTTGCCTAGAAATATATAGTACCAATCATTCTCATTCCAAATTACCTTGACATATAATTCCAACTTGACTTTTAATTTGAGAAGCAGTACTTCAATGTTAAGGTAAATTTCATTTGAAATGATTATTTTGTAGAGAAATCATTAGTGATTATTGTACTTTTCTGATGAATAATACTAGGAAGTCTGGATTTCTTAATGGATATGGAACTATATGCTACTAATCAAAACATGGGTTTAGACAGTTGGTACATGTTAGTACCTTCAGAGAGAAGCTTTCCTTCACCATACACAGACAGAACTGAGTCTAGGAGTGTTAGAATGAGCAAAGCGCTGGTACCCATAGAAGATATGCAGCTAGACATGCAACTGTCTGTTTCTAGTTCTGGAAGGTTCTGTTGAGCCACAAACACAATAAAGAAGGAGCGGACAGAATTTTGTTTTTATGTTTCCATTTCTTCGAGTTCATTTTGAGAAATATTATTTTATATGATTGTATGCACTTATCTATTGAGCCTTTGTGATTCACTTCTATGAATATCCTCCTTTGGTCTCACCATGTGAATTAAAGTTCATCTTATTCCTGACTAGCACACTCCCTTTCCTTCCAGAAATAAGTAACAACAGATAATCAGTATTTAGGGTTTGGATAACACTTTCTTTAATAAAGACCATACCTATGGAAGTGGGTTCTTTAAATCAGTGAGTTGAGAAAGACAAATGTGTCCACTAACTATGCATTGGCCTTTTCCTGGGGCCACGCTCTGTAGGTGGCAGGGAAACCAAATGGACTCTAACTTGCATTAATTCACCAATTTCACCTTGCAGAACACTGTTCTGATGCGCTGAGAAAATTTCTAGCAAAGGTTGAAATAATCCCAAGTCTCTGCATGCAAAAGTTAAGTTTTAGGAATTGTTCAGGTTAAGGAGAATGTTAAACCCACAGAGTAATTACATCGCCATTATCCTTGTAGAGTCCCATGCTTATAACAATTCCCTGTAACTGGGAGAACACTAAACATCGGAGATACTGAATTACTTACTTTTACTTTGGTGTATGGACATTATACATACATATATCCATTAGTAACAGCAGTCATTTTATTCATTCAACCTTGTTACCTTTCCAGTTGAAAAAAAATTGTGATTGGTACATGGTTTAAATAAATACAATTAAAATACAACTTTGGATCAGTGTGTAACTATTTTGAGGGACAGTAAAAATGCTTTCAAACACCATCTGAGCTATTTCTTCTCCCAGCTGCTTGTAAGTAGGAGATCTTTCATCTTTTTATGGTGGCTTAGTATTTATTTACATCATTTAACAGTACCTTTTCTAGTATGACATCAAGAACGGTGTATATTTTTTCCTTTTGTTCAGTTCCAGATAGAAATAAAGTAACAGAATATGAGAGAGGAGAGAGAGAGAGAGAGAGAGAGAGAGAGAGAGAGAGAGAGAGAGAGAGAGAGAGAGAGAGAGAGAGAATTGTTTTAATATTGTAGTATACTATTAGGAAGGAAATCTATGTTACAAGAAAGTATACATATGCAATTCCTACAGAGTAAAGCACCCTGAGACTTAGAGGTCAGTTCATGTCCCACATGGTATTTTTTAGTTGCCATGGCAATTACTTGTTTTCATTGGGCAACTGGGCGAATGGCCACATCTGTTCTTGCTGAGCGCTGCTTTCTCACTCTAACACAGAGCGTAGGGAATAGATTCACTTCACAGTGCACAAAGATTTACGTGCATGATGTCTCCACATCAAGGGGAGGCTGTAAATCTCAGGTCATAGAGTCACACTTGCCCTTGATTGCCCTCTCTTTTTTTTTCTGCACAAATGTTCTTCTGTTCCTCTCTAAACACAGCTATATATGCATTTATTCAGTGGAAAAACATACATAACATTTCCCTCAGGCAATAAAGAAATATACATTTAAACAGATATATATTTACATAATTATGGCAGCAACTTGAATATGTAAAAAATGGTAATGTGCACTGGCACAATGATATTCTGGAATTCCAAACTCAGGATTCCTTTGGATAAGTTTAGCTGCATTTGTTACTTTCCCTTTTAACTAAATATGTCCTCATTGAAAAAGTCTTTTCGTAAGTATTCACTTCAGGGGCTGCTTGAGATCAGATCTTTAAAAAAAAATGGATAAATGTGTACTAATTCCATAAAAATAACTTTCTAATTTTTACAACCTTGGAGAAACCAATGCTGACAATGATGTAAAGCAACATTCATATTGACATTTGACTCAATAAGCTAGTCATAAAAGGAAATGACTTCTAGTAGTTCTGCTGTGTCCTTTAGGAATCAGAGGATCACAGGCAGCATCTATGTGGAAAGAGCCAGCACTTTCCTACAGCAGAATATCATATTCATATACTTCTAAAATAGCTGAAATTACTCTATATCTTTTGCTAGGTTTTTCTTGGGAAGATTGGCCAACTGTACTCTGACTTTATAATCTTAGTCAGCTGTCTTTCAGATTTTTTTCTAGTTGTGGGGGCTGAATTCTGGGCCTGGGCGCTGTCCCTCAGCTCTTCAGCTCAAGGCTAGCACCCTACCACTTGAGCCACAACGCCACGTCCAGCCTTTTTCTACTTATGTCATGCTGAGGAATCGAACCCAAGGCCTCATGCGTGTGAAGCAAGCACTCTACTACTTAGCCAACCCTAGCCCTCTTTCAGATATTTTCATGAGGCGCTAAAGAATAGAATCTCAGCAGCAGAAGCAAACAATTCTGAGAAAATTCTAACATAAGTTGTTCAAAGTGATATCATAGCTAAAGCTGAGCCTAAATAGATACAGGGAACGAGACTGAAAACTGAGAATTTTAACTCCAAAAGCAGCAATGAGTGTCATCCTTACAGAGAAAGGAGGATAAAACCCAGGACAGTGGCAAGACTCAAAATGCATATCTGCATGGCATTAAAGAAATATAATTCCTTTTCAGGATTCAGTATCGAGGAATAAAAATTGTATCACATGCAAAATAACCAAAACCAGGAAAAACAAAGGTTAAGCCCCAGCTCAGAGAGTTCCAAAGTCCAATGATGAAGACCAAATTCTATGAAGGGCAATGCATGGTGCTAAATAAAAAAATATAAAATCAAAAGATCAAAAAGCAAGTGTATATTGTTGTGGTGTAGGAAAGTGAAGGCTATGGAAAGGGGATTCTTCCTAAAGGTCTTACTGCTACTGTGGCGAGTATGTTGTGTGAACAGTTGGATTCAAATCCACAGTATTCCAATAGTACATGAAGATTTGAAGGGTTTAAAAAAGAAAGAAAGAACTTGTATAAGTCATGAGCTATAAATTTTCAGATTATATGCATTCATGTTCTACTGTTTAATCTAGAGCTAAAATAACTTGGCCAAAACAGCACTGGCTACCAATATTTGGATGTAATATAATAAGAAATACATTATTTGACCCCAGTTCTTAAGATAGAGATCCTAACACGTCTGTAATTTCCTAAGATATGGGGATAATAAGTTCATTTTAAAAGTTTGTTTTTCAGCAGGGTGCTTGCTGGTGGCTCATGCCTGTAATCCTAGTTACTTAGGAGGCTGAGATCTGAGGATCACAGTTCAAAACCAGCCTGGCCAGGAAAGTCTGTAAGGTTCTTATCTCCAATAGACCACTCAGAAAACAGGAAGTGGCATTGTGGCTCAAGTGGTAGAGCGCTAGCCTTGAGCTGTAGAGCTGAGGGATATAGCCCAGGCCCAGAGTTCAAGCCCCAAGACTGACAAAAAAAAAAAAGGTTTGTTTTTCATAAATTTATTGGAATTTTCTGGCGATATAGGTGTTTTCTTTTTTTATTCTGATGAAATAACTTTTTGTTGGACTCTAAATAGCCATGATTGGAGGCTGGGAACATTCAGTCTTATGAGACTCCAAAGTTTAAGAAAGAAAAATTCTGGAGACTGAATTACTTATGCTTATGCTTATGTTTTTAGAGGCTACAGAAGTTCTTAAGTAATAAGGTTTGATGAACTCTAGGTTAATGAATATATAGATCCTTGTTCAAGAGGATGGCACATGTTGACTCTTTAGGACAGAAGCTCCCATGTTTGGTATTTTTCTGAACCTCACTCTTAAGTTTTGTGTTACCTAGATTTTTACTTATATCCCTCCAAGTATCTTTTACAATAAATTGTTAAATATATTTTCTTCAGTCCTGTTAGTCATTCTTGCAAGTTACTGGCCTTGAAGAGAGAGAGTTGTGGGGACCCTTGGCTTTGTAGCTAGCTCAGAAGTCCTGGTGGTCCAGAGCTTGCAACTGATTGCAATCTTGTAAAGATTGAATCCTTAACTTGTGGGATTTAAAGCTAATTTTAGGCAATTAGTGTTAGAATTGAATTAAACTGTGGAATGCCCAGTTAAAGTTGAAGAGAACTGGTTATTGATGTGACAATAAACCACATTCATTTGAAGTCAGAAGGATTCTGTGGTTAGAAATAGATCATTGTAACAGATTTTGCAATTGTCACAGAAAATAAGCTTTTGAGTTGAAAGCCACAAGTAGATCTCCCAGGTCACCATTACTGTGGAAGCCAGAGGCATGGGTTTATGTAGTTCTCAACTTGCCTCTCAATTACCATTATTACATATTTAAATCAGATCATGTTCTCCTTTCTACAATCTCCATTTGACAAACATTCTGGGTCACACAAAATTCTAGGTAATGTGAGAATTCTTCAAAAGTAAGATATGAGGATTTCCTCTCTTAAGGGGCTATCAACTTTAAGGAAATGTTTTTATACAAAGCACCATTAGGATTTTATAATATCATTCACAGGCCATAGAGAATTACCAGTACAGGCAGAAGATCCATGCGAAGCTGACAGACAAGAAGCATAAGTGTCTGACTTGCCATGTGCCAAATGATTTTGAGAGCTTTAAGAATATTCCCTATTCTTGGGAGGTTTGCAGAGTGATAAACGTGAAACTGATTATTTGCTAGTCAGAACTCTTCTTTTCTAAAAGAAAAGAAAAAAGAATAACAGTATATTTTTTGTTTTATCTTCCATCCTTGCCAATCATGTACAGGGAACCATCTCTTTTTCTTCTTTTGATTACTACTGTCTTCCATGTCCTATTATAAAATCTCCTCTTCCTATTTTCCACTCTTCTGCTACTTCCTTTCAGATGGGACCTGGACTCTTTGAGAATTTGGAATAATAAAATATTCAGATGTACAACTTACTTTGAGATGTCATACTCTTTCCTGAAAAATAACTTTGATGAGAATTGACCCTGGGCATAGGGGAAAAAAAGAAATTATTTTAAATTAAATATTTATTATATGTATAATTAGAATACTCTCCAGGATGGTTCCCAGATTCTATTAGATGATAATTCCAACAAGGAAATAGTGGAATTTCTCTGGCTGACATTTTACCCCCAGTTCCTGAACAATTCTTAGCATGTCATTTATACTAAGCATTCGAGTGCATATGTGAATGAACAAGCAGAGGAAATTAGAGCAAAGGACATGTCAGGAAGAAATGGAAATGGTTGTGAGGACATTAGTGGGAAATCATGAGATTAAAGTGAACACATGTGTCCAGGATGTGGTATAGGATATAAAGCATGAGATACTATATAAAAGTTTTGTGCATTCTATATAAAAGTTTTGTGTTATCAGAGATGCTACAGGATGCTACAGGCTACCTCTATGGGACTATGCAGTGGGGTTATACTGCAAAGGCCTTTGGGCCATTGGGACCTAATCTTGCATGCTCGTAAATCATGTAGTCATTCCATTTGTACTTTCCTTTTGGAAGCCCTTCACTGTTTTCTCCTACCTTTTTCTACTGGGATCCCCACTCCTCATTGGGCTGTTTTGCTTTCAGTTCAGTTAGTATGTTAGTTAACATGAAAAGTACACTATGTGAATATATTAATAACATTGATGTTTTAGGAGAATTTGAGCTAATAAATTCTGGGTAAAATGAGTAAGTCTAAAAACTTGAGTTATTCAGATCAAGTAGCACAAGAGAAAACATCTCCCATGAGGAATAAAATACCACAAGTTGTTTCTTTGAAGTATCTTTGAGTCCTTACCAGTTGTGGATTCTCATTTTTAGGATAAAAGTCAAAATGGAGTTTCAAATGATTTTATTAACATAAATTAATCTTCACAACTGGTAAAACTTTTTTTTCTATTTTCAGACAAAGAAGCAATTAAACATTTCAAAAGGCGTTCTTCTTTGCATCTAAGTTTGATAGTTTTTTTTTGTCTGTAGAACAATCTCTTGCTTTATTTTAAACAATTATTTAGGTGAAATTAAATGTTAAGCATCATATTATTATTATTATTATTATTATCATATTATTATGTTTCAGCCATAGATGAACACAGTTTTACACACAGATGAATTAAGTTTTAAAAGAGTCATAGTTTGGGCTGGTAAGGTGGCTCAGTGGTAGAGTGCTTGCCTCACCTGCATAAGGCCCTGGGTTTGATTCCTCAGCACCACATAAAGCAGAAAAAAGTTGGAAGTGGTAAAGTGGCTCAAGTGGTAGAGCACTAGCCTTGAGCTGGATCACTGAGGGATAGTGCCCAGATCCAGAATTCAGTCCCCATGAACAACAACCACAAAAAAAGTGATAGTTTGATTGTTATAGAGACTGGTAATTTTTTCTTATGTAGGAACCATTAAAAAGAAATGCATGAGACTACCTAATGGTACATTTTCCAATTCATTGTAATTGAGTAAATGTATCCTCTGATTTCTTTTGCATACTCATCAAAATATGACGATGCAACATGGAAGAAAATACCTTATAAAACATTGTTTAGAAGTGGCGCTGTGACTCAACTGGTAGAACACTAGCCTGGAGCTCAAAGAGCTGAGGGACAGCACCCAGGATCAGAGTTCAAGCCCCATGTCTGACCAAAAAACAAAAACAAAACAAAAAAATTGTTCAAAAGACATTAATGACATTTTTGCTCCCCTTCCCTTCCCTAATTCAGATAAACATATACACAGTACCCAGTGTATCAAAATCAAACACAGTGGCAACAGGAGATAAACCATAGAGGAGAAAACTCAAAAGAAAAAAAATCATGTAGCACATTAAAAAAAAAAACAACAAAGAAAAACTTCTTGTGTCCATGTCGTGGAGCTCATTTCACTTAGCATCATCCTATATGTACATGATACAAAGGACAAAGGGGGAACCAATGTAACAATATAAGACACTATGTTGGAAATGATCTATACAACTTGTAGGGGGTGGGGAAAGAAAAGAGGGAGAAAAATGAAGGAGGGGTAACAAGTTCGACAAGAATTGTACTCACTACCTTACTTATGGAACTGTAACACCTCTGTACATCACCTTGACAATAAAATTAAAATAAAAAAGACAACCAAATTTCCATGAAACAAGTTTTATTAGATATGTCAAATAATTATCTATTTTAAAATTTATATTTTCCTTCCACATGATAAAGAGCATAATAACTGAGTACCATGTTCTTCCTAAATAAAAAACTAAACTAAATATTAAATAAATATTTCCATGTAAATTATAACGTAGATCTTAATTATGTTATGTTTACATATTTATGTAGGTGAATAAAATCAATCAAGTTCAGGGGAAAAATAAATAAAACATAATCTAACCTAAATAAAAATGCAATGCTTTTTTCAGACTTGAGGCTCAAATTTTACAACCCAAGGGAAAGAATGTATAACATAGTGCTCTTGTTTCTTTTCTCAAAACTGGACAGATAGCATCTCCAGACTCAGCCTGCCTGGTGGCTCTCACTGCAGTTCACTGCTGCCTTCAAACACTAAATGTTATATGAAAAACTTAGGTAAGTATTTACTTCACCTACTGTATCTTTTTGTTTCTCTTGTACAAATCAAGTCAATTGTGAGTAAAAAGCTGCTTTTTACAATTTCTGTAATTTAACTCCTTGTGTGCTTTCAAAAATGACAAAGTCTGTTCTTTTTAAAAAAAAAATGTTCTCTAAGAATCTACTCTCTCTCCAGCTGTGAAACTGATGGATGTTTTCAAAATCTCCAAGGAGCTTGTGCTAGCAGCTAAGATTACAGTTGCAAAGAAGAAAAAGATGTGGTATGTGTTCTACCTAACAAACTTCCTTGATTTCTACTTGAAAGAACAGATCATTATGCAAAGTGATACCCAGGGGGAAAATCATATAATTAATCAACATTTTTAATCTGATTGTACTAATGCTTAAATACTTTAAAATTTAAATGAATTTATCATAAGATAGGGAGATATTATAACTTCACTACAGCATTCCAGTAAAGAGGAGCTCTAGGGATGAGTATTCAAAATGTTATGTCTATTTTTAGGAGGCTGTTTAAATCAGAAAAAAATTCATTAAGAATCTGCTTAATGGAGATTAAATACATTGGAGTGTCTATAAGTTTTCATTTGGAATATCTAGGTACTATTAATAGGAAAAAGGAAGACAGGAAGAATATAGAAAGAAGTAAGAAGTTTGATTTCTTACTCTTGTCTTAAAGAGATGTGAACTCAACTGATCCAACGCACTTTGGGAATCATTATAACATTTTTCAATTATCTCAGGCATACATGCACTTGAATTTAGGGACTCCTCCTACAAAGTTTCTGCTAGGTTGCCTGTTATACAACTAATTTTCAGACAGATTCTACCACAATTAAATATTTATTAACACAAGCATAAAAAGCATCAAACAGCCTATTTTTTAGACTTATTAAAGTGTCATTCTTCTATCCTTAAGGAATTGTGATACAAGTTCTGTGCATGAAATTTTTATTGGAAGAATGGGCTGCAATATTCTAACAATATGATCAGGTAAGTGCCCAGCCAGACGGGGAGCCAAATCCGAAAGATTAAACAAAGCAACAATGACAACTGACAAGTTTGTCAAGATCAAATCACAATGGATATTGCTTTGTGTTCATTGTGTTTGCGAGGGAAAACAATCTAGTACAAGGGGAAAGTAAATAACTTACTGTTTCAAAGTTGGTAAAAATTAGAGCACAATAAGTTATAAAGACTAGATTTCATTTGCAGAGAAAGATCTGTAAACCCCATTCAAACAACAGGGCAGGTACTTGTACAGAGTGTAACTATTCAGTTTAGGATTGTAACGTTATTATATCATTGGTAACAATAGACATCATCTCCTCAAATTTTGTTGATTCTTCCTTATTACATAGAAGTTCTTCATATACTCAAAAATCTTATTAGTAGAGTATGTTGCCTGAAGACAACAAATCTCCTGGGTATTTAACAAAGCCATGATATAAAGCATTGTTTATGGCAATCATCCTTTTACTATTAGTCAAGGTGACTGGTCTGTAATTTTCATTTTTTTGTAATACTTTTCTTCAGGTTTGGGTAGGAAGGTAATTTTTTTCATTAAGCTAGGTAACACTTCTATTTTCTAAATTAAAAAAATTGTATTGTAAAGATGCTATACAGAGGGGTTACAGTTTCAAGAGTAAGGTAATGAGTACATTTCTTGTCAAACATTGTTACCCACTCCTTTGTTTTTCTCCCACTATCCCTTCCTTCCCCACTCCCCTGATCCTCCCCCCCCAAGTTGTAAAGTTCATTTCTGACATAGTAGTCTTGTGGATATCTTTGTTGCAATGGGTCATCCTTGTTCTAGTTTCAGCATTTTGTTTTTCCCCTTCTCTTCCCCAAATCAGATTAGTGTATATAGAAGACTCAGAATACCAGAATCAAGACAGTAATTGCCAGGGATAAACCAATGGAAAAAGTAAAGTGAAATAAAATAAAACCCAGATGCCCCTCAATAGATGAATGGATGAAGAAATTGTGGTGTATATACACAATGAAATTTTATGCTTCTATCAGAAAGAATGACGTCACCTCTTTTGTAAGAAAATCGAAAGCCTTGGAAAAAATCATATTAAGTGAAGTAAGCTAGACCTAAAGAATCATAGGCTCCACGGTTTCCCTCATTTGTAATATTTAATATATGTCTAGGGCAGTCCTGGCAGAGAACCATAACAGCTCAATAGCTATGCGCATATGACCATATAAAATGATGCTAATTGAAATGAACTCCAAAACATGGAAACAATTTTTTTTTGGTGTTGACCTTGTTGTGGCCAATGTACTCTTATCTAGTTTTTTTATTCTTATTTTATCTCACTTTTCCTTTTCCATTGGTTTATCTCTAAAACATTTTGTGTAGGAAAATTATTATCTCTTATGAAATGTTGGATACAATTTACTATTGAAGCCATCTGGGATGGCTCTTTCATCTTTTGTAAGAAAGCTGCCTTATTTATAAATTCAATTGTTTCAGAGATGTAAGGCTGGAAGTTCCGGGAAGATGGCGGAGGAGAAGCTGGAATCTGAACAAGCTCTTGCATAGAAAACAGTTTCAGAGTTCCAGTGAACAGTCCCAAGCCAGAGAATCACACCAAGTGTGCCATCACAGGACAGAGAGTTAGTCAAGAGAGGGGAAGCCAAGCAGACACATCTGAGCGCCTGCCAGCAGCTGCTGCTGCGGCGGCAGGGTCGCGGTAGCGACCACCGCCGCGGGGGCATACCTGAGACACAGTCCGGGACGAAGGAGCCAGACTCAACACCAGCAAGAACCGACAAGGAGCGGACAACTTCATCCTGCACTTTGCAGACCAGAGACGACCCGGGATCCAAGACTCGGCGTGAGTAGAAGCCCGACTTCCTCACTCCTTCTCTGGGAGCAGAGGAGGGAAGGCCACCCCTCCCCCCCCCAGCACCGGTGATCTCCATCTTGGATACTGACAAAGCTCGGAGGAGCGGCTAGCTCCAGCTCAGGCCTTGGAATAAAACTAGTCATTTAGCAGGTCACAAGAACTTAACGGCGAAGTGACCTCACAGACTCAGTTCCATCCAGGGAAAAGTCACCCAGCCATTGGAGTGGCTCTCCTCACTGGGTAACCAGAGCCAGAGGGTGCCCCTCCCTCTAGCAGCCACCACAATCAATTGAAAAACAGAAACCCTGAGAATGGCTCCAGGCTGGGTGCTGTGAGTTTTTTTCACAAAATAGCCCCAGGGAAAAGCTACTGTTTGTTGAAAGGCCTCAACTCTACCCAGAACCTAGCCTCATCACTGCATCCCCCTCTTTTGTGATGCTCAAAGCAGATCACCCTCCCAGTAAACTAACCTGGGAGGGGGATCTCAAAATCTTGGGTAAAGCAGAGCATTTTTCTGCCTGTTCCAACAAACTGACTTAAGAAACCAATCAAGCCACAGGACCTCAAGCTGACCAGAGACTCCAACCAGACTCTGGTTACAGACAAAAGGGAGATACAGGACTCTTCCCACCCCTCCCCCCCCAAAAAAAAAATCAAAGAACTTTTTTTTCTTCTTCTTCTTCTTTTCTTTTTTTCTTTGTTTTGTTTTGTTTTTTTTTTTCATTTTTTGTTACCTTATATATATAAAAAATTTTATTTTTTGCTTTTCTAAAACTTTTATTAATCTTTAATTTTTGCCTCTTCTGAAAAAATAATTATTTTCCATTAACTTTTATTAATCTTTAATTTTTGCCTCTTCTGAAAAAATAATTATTTTCCATTAACTTTTTTTTTTCTCCTCTTATAATTTTTATTTTAGGAATACGTGAATGTGTGTTTTCCTTTCTTTTCTTGTCTTCTTTCTCTTTTTCTTTCATTCTTAATTATCTTTTTGTTTTTTGTCTAGCTCTACTGAACTTCTGATCTTTTCTTCTCACTTTCCTATCCTTTCCATCTTTTCTTCTTTGTTCTTCTTTATGTGACTTAACTCTTGTCCTGCACATCCTCAGATAAACCCGTAGTTAACCAGTAGACCCTATCCCCCATTGTGTACACACTTAATCCACAAACTTATTACTCAATTCAAAACCTCTGAGACTTAAATTCATTAATAGCAGTACTACCTCTTTATACCTATATAATATTTTAAGCATTTTTTTAAAGTTTTTCACATCTCCTCTATGTCCCTCCCTTTCTCTCAACATATTCATATTCCTCTATAAATAGATGGTCTTTTAATCTCTAAAATAACATTAATTTTTATGTTTCTATTTTTTTTTCTGGTCTCTTTTCATTCCCCTTTCCCTTCTTTTTCTCTCTCTCTCTACTTGCATCCTACCCAACCTATTTCCTGCATTGTGATTAGGACATAGTTAACTCTCCCTGTGCCTCCCCACACCAATCTATTCCTATTTTTTACCCACATCTCTCCCTAACCCTAATAATTTCTGGTTTTCCAAATTCTTCTCTGCGGTTCGAAGCCCTTTAACATATAGTTGTTTGATGTCGAATAGATGTATCTGTTGAACTAGATTGTATCTGTAGACTATTGACTGTACAAATGCAAACTTTGGTTGATGGTTGCCTTAAGATAGTGTTCTAGCACAAAACTGGTGCTATCTTCATCTCAAATGGGCAGAGTAAGCTGGAAAAACACAAGAAAAATGGCAAATTCGGGTATCTCAATTCCCAATCTTGATAATCAGGGGTTAGAACAGATAATGAATAATCCAGAGGAGAGTTCCCAAATAGCTCTACAAACACTTCTGGCAAACATGATAAATGAAAAGTTTGACAACGTACAAAGGACTCTGTATGAGCGTGATAGGGAGAGAGAGGAGGCATCCCAGAAGTTTATACAGGAATATCATAAGCGTGAGGAAGCTACCCAAAAACTGATACAGGATTTGCGTGAACAACTTGAGAATACTCAAAGAGAAAGGGAGGAATGGCGTGAGCAGGCTGAGAACACTCAAAGAGATCTGCAGGAATCCCACGAACGGGAGGAAGCTAATCAAAGAGTAATACAGGAATTGAGAGACCAGGTAGAGAACACACAAAAATCACTAAAGGCATTCATGGAATCCATTAACAAAGAGCTGAAGGAAGTCAGGGAGACCACAAAGGGAATGCTGAATGGAACCCAACAGAAGGAATGGGAGCCCAAAGAAACCATAACCAATCAACTAAGCGATTTGAGGACAAACACTGAACACCAAATTAAGAAAGTAAAGAAATTCATACAAGACCTAAAACAGAGCTTCAACAAAGAACTTGAAGCCATCAAAGCTGACCAACTAGAAGGAAAAGAGATAAAAAACAAAGTAGAGAGTCTTGACAGTAGGTTAGACCATGCAGAAGATCGAATCTCAGGGATTGAAGACAGCCTAGATATTATAGAGAAAGAACATACAACCATCCAAGACAAGTCCAAGAAATATGATAGATCTATCCAACACCTGGAAGACACCATCAGAAGGCCTAATCTAAGGATAATGGTTGTAGAGGAGCACCTAGAAACAGAAGTTAATGGCCTAGGAAATTTGTTTAACAGGATCCTAGCAGAGAACTTCCCAAACATGCAAAAAGATAGGCCTGTCCAGATACAAGAAGCCTTTAGAACCCCAAATAGACCAGACCAGAATAGGACATCCCACCGCCACATTATAACCCACACAGGATCAACTCAGAACAAGGAAAAGATCCTTAAAGCTGTCAGAGAGAAAAGGGTAATCACTTATAAAGGGAAACCAATTAGAATCACCTCAGATTTCTCAGCAGAGACAATCAAAGCAAGAAGAGCCTGGAATGATGTATGCCATGCCCTAAAAACAAACAACTATCAACCAAGAATACTGTACCCAGCTAAACTCTCCTTCATAACTGAAGGCCAAATAAAAACCTTCCATAGCAAAGAAAAATTGAAACAATACATCTCCACCAAACCAGCCCTACAAAAGATTCTTAAAGATGTCCTACACATAGAAAACCAACAAGACCGCAATAAAGGCCAAGAAACTGCACCCAAACTGAGAATCCAAGAACCATAGGAAGAACCCAGTTTTCGGAGCCCCCAAGAAGGTAGATAACATGGCAGGAACTCCCAAATACCTCTCAGTCCTATCTCTTAATGTTAACGGACTGAACTCTCCAATTAAGCGACATAGACTGTCTAGTTGGATTAAAAAACAAGACCCTTCTATCTGCTGCCTGCAGGAGTCACATCTTGCCCGTAAAAACAAACACATTTTCAATGTTAAAGGCTGGAACAAAATCTACCAAGCAAACGGACCGCATAAACAGGCGGGAGTTGCAATCCTAATATCAGATAAAATAGACTTCAAATTAAAATTCGTGAAAAGAGATAAAGGAGGTCGCTACATACTAGTTAAAGGATCTCTCCTTCAGGAGGATATTACAATTCTAAATATCTATTCACCAAACAATGGAGCGCCCAAATTTATCAAAGAAACACTACTTTCCCTCAAATCCCATATAGATCCAAAGACATTAATTGTTGGGGATTTTAACACACCACTCTCCCCACTAGATAGATCAACTCGGCAAAAACTCAACAGAGAAACCGCAGATCTAAACAGTGCATAGATCAACTAGACTTAACAGACATTTACCGAACATTTCACCCAGCAGCATCAGAATACACGTTTTTCTCAGCAGCACATGGAACGTTTTCTAAAATAGACCACATTTTAGGCCACAAAGCAAACTTGTCTAAATTCAGAAACATTGAAGTTATACCTTGCATTCTCTCTGACCACAAGGGAATAAAGTTAGAACTCAACACCAAAAGCCACCAAAGAAAGTCCGGTATCACATGGAGGCTGAACAACACACTGCTGAATCATGAGTGGGTCATGGAAGAGATTAGAAAGGAAATTCAAATGTTCATGCTATTCAACAAAAATGAACACACAAAATACCAGCTCCTCTGGGACACAGCAAAGGCAGTACTCAGAGGCAAGTTTATAGCTCTGAGCTCCTACATCAACAAATTGGAGAGATCTGAAACTAGCAATTTAATGACACATCTAAACCTCCTTGAAAAAGAGCAGCAAGATAAACCCCAATCCAGTAGATGGAAAGAAATAATCAAAATTAAATCAGAATTAAATGAATTAGAATCCAAAAAAACTATAGAAAGAATCAACAAAACAAAGAGTTGGTTCTTCGAAAAACTTAACAAAATTGACAGACCCTTAGCAAATCTTATCAGAAAAAGAAGAGAACACACCCAAATTAATAAACTCAGAGATGAGAATGGAAACATCACCACGGAAACAACCAAGATTCAGAACATTATAAGGGAATACTTCTCAAAACTTTATGCTAATAAGTTTGAGAACTTGACAGAAATGGACCTCTTCCTAGCAAATATTGACATGCCAAAACTAAACCAAGATGAGTTAAACTATCTTAACAGGCCCATATCAAGCATTGAAATAGAAACAACAATAAGAGACCTCCCAGCTAAGAAAAGTCCAGGACCAGATGGTTTTTACAGCGGAATTTTACAAGGCCTTCAAAGCAGAGCTCACACCAATTCTCCTCCAACTCTTCAATGAAATTGAAAGAGAAAGCTCACTACCGAACACATTCTATGAAGCCATCATAACCCTCATCCCAAAACCAGGCAGGGACTCATCAAAGAAAGAGAACTATAGACCCATTTCTTTGATGAACATTGATGCAAAACTTCTCAACAAAAGTTTGGCCAACCGACTTCAACAATTCATCCAAAAAATCATACACCACGATCAAACAGGATTCATTTCAGGGATGCAAAGCTGGTTCAATATAAGCAAATCAATTAATATTATTCATCACATCAACAGGAGCAAGAATAAGAACCACATGGTTATCTCAATAGATGCAGAAAAAGCATTCGACAAGATCCAACACCCCTTCCTGATGAAGTTTTTGGAAAAATTAGGAATCCATGGAACATTCCTCAATACAATAAAGGCTGTATATGACAAACCTACAGCCAGCATTATACTCAATGGTGAAAAACTAAAGCCATTTCCTCTTAACTCAGGAACAAGACAAGGATGCCCACTCTCTCCACTTCTCTTCAATCTAGTATTAGAATGCCTAGCTACAGCAATAAGACAAGATATAAACATAAAGGGGATCCAAATAGGGAAAGAAGAAGTAAAACTCTCCCTCTTTGCAGATGGCATGATCTTGTATTTAAAGAATCCCATAGACTCCACTCCCAAATTACTCAAGCTGATTCAAAACTTTGGCAAAGTAGCAGGTTATAAAATTAACCCCCCAAAATCAATGGCTTTTCTGTATGCCAACAATGAGAAAAGTGTGGCTGAAATTAGGAAAGCAACTCCATTTGTAATAGCCCCACAAAAAATAAAATACCTAGGAATTAACTTAACTAAGGAAGTGAAGGACCTCTATGATGAAAACTTTAAAATCTTGAAAAAGGAAATCAACACAGAACTTAAAAAATGGCAAAACCTCCCATGCTCCTGGATTGGAAAGATTAACATCGTGAAAATGGCAATACTTCCCAAGGCTATCTACAAATTCAACGCAATACCTATCAAAATTCCACCCTCATTCTTCAAGGAAATAGAAGAGGCAATCCAAAAATTCATATGGAACAATAAAAGACCCCGAATAGCAAAAATGCTCCTCAACGGAAAGAACACTGCTGGAGGAATATCAATACCAAATTTCAAACTCTACTATAAAGCCATAGTAATCAAAACAGCGTGGTATTGGCATAAGAACAGACCTCAGGACCAATGGAATAGAATTGAAAACCCAGAAATGAACCTACAGACCTATAGCCATCTAATCTTCGATAAGGGTGCTAAAACAATAGAATGGAAGACAGACAGCCTCTTCAGTAAATGGTGCTGGCAAAACTGGTTAACTACATGTAGAAAACTAAAGCTAGATCCTTATATATCACCCTGCACCAGAATCAACTCCAAATGGATCAAAGACCTTGAACTCAAAGCAGACACTCTGAAAACATTACAGGATGGAATAGGAGAAACCCTGGGTCTCCTTGGCTCAGGCCGAAATTTTCTGAATAGAGACCCGGAAACACAACAAATCAAAGAAAGGTTGGACAAATGGGATTGTATAAGGTTGCAGAGCTTCTGCAGGGCAAATGACATAGCTAGCAAGATCAATAGAAAGCCCACGGACTGGGAGAAGATCTTTACTAGCCATACAACGGACAAGGGTCTCATATCTAAAATATACTTGGAACTCAAAAAATTAAACCACCCAACAACAAATCCTCAAAGAAACAACTGTCCAATAAGTAAGTGGGCGAAAGACTTAAAGAGAAGCTTCTCTGAAGAAGAAAGAAGGATGGCCAATAGACACATGAAGAAATGTTCAACATCCCTAGCCATAAAAGAAATGCAAATCAAAACAACATTGAGATATCACCTCACTCCAGTTAGAACAGCAAAAATCAAGAACTCTAACAACAACAGATGCTGGAGGGGATGTGGACAGAAAGGAACCTTCCTTCATTGTTGGTGGGAATGTAAACTTGTTCAACCACTTTGGAAAGCAGTATGGAGGTTCCTCAAAAGACTCCACATAGAGCTCCCCAATGACCCAGCAATCCCACTTTTGGGCATTTACCCAAATGATCACAAACAAGGCCACACTAAAGCTACCAGCACAACTATGTTTATTGCAGCATTATTTACCATAGCTAAGATATGGAACCAACCCAGATGCCCCTCAGTAGATGAATGGGTCAAGAAGATGTGGTATATATACACAATGGAATTCTATGCCTCCATCAGAAAGAATGACATTTCCCCATTTGTTAGGAAATGGAAAGGCTTGGAAAAAATTATATTAAGCGAAGTAAGCCAAGCCCAAAGAAACATAGGTCCCATGGTTTCCCTTATTTGCAATATCTAGTATAGGTATGAGTCAAGCGGAAAAAGTCAGAGAATGTGATGTTAGGAAAACGAAACCTCAAATATGTATTTTAATGTTTTTGTTTCTTTCATGCATGTGTTTCTAACGCATTTATAAGATTATTTCTTTGTTGCTTTGTATGTCCCTCCCCCACAGTGTAACCCCCGCTTTCACTATATTTGATGTCAGTATAACATGTGGAGGAGATGGGGACAAACAAGTCGTTTAAGGATTCAGGTGGACCTGTTGCAACAATGAGAAGTACAAAATGTCATGTCAAAACCAGCTGTACAATGTCGTTGGGGGGGGGGAGGGGGGGTATGATTGGGTGGGGGGTAGGGGGGAGGCTGGGAAGGGAGGTGAAGGATAAACAAAGGAGGAGGCTGCAATGCTTGGTAAGAAATGTATGCATTATCCTGCCCATGTAATTGTAACCCCTCTGTACAGTATGTTCTCAAATAAAATAAAATTAAATTAAAAAAAAAAAAAGAGAGATGTAAGGCTATTTAAGTTTTTTAACCCCTCACCCCTTCCTGGAAAATTGTTCTCTAAACTTTAAGAGGTCATTTATTACCTTTTCCTCTGGAGCTAATTTAGCCCCCTAATGCCTGACTCTTCTAGCGCTTCTTCTAAAGGTTTCAGGTCTTTTCTGCAGACTTTCTATTGTGTCTGATATGACTGCATAAGCTTCCAGCTCTGTGTGAGCTCTCTCTCTATATATATATTCCATAAAGTTTACACCTTTATTGACTATTCTTTGAACAGATCTGAGGGTTTCTGCAGCCCTTACTGTGTATGATTTTCTAGTTTTGTTATTGTGTCTTGCGATTTCTTCCACCTCACGAAACTGAGCTTTGGGACCCTCTCTCAGAAAGACATTGCTTTAAGGTTCCTTCTTTAGATTACAGATCAAAATCATCTTCAGGCAATAAGCTAGGGAGATATATTCTACATTTTAATTTGTTTGGGGCTGTTCTTTTCTAATAGTAGCTTACCTACACCAGATTCTTTTTGTTTGGATTCTCTGACTAGAAATTCATACATATATATATATATATATATATATATATATATATATTTCTGATATTTTTTAAGAACCAGTTTTGGTTTCATTGATTTTGGCCATTGATTTCCTGCTTTCAATTTCACTGATTTTTGCTATAATTTTTCTTTTTATTAGGCTTGCTTATAAAGTGCTTGTCTCAGCTTAAATTTTTTCACTTTTAAAATTGGAAGCTTAGACTCTTTTAGATGCTTTATTTTCTATTTTATTTATTCAATCTTGTATTTTTTCTGTAATCATTCTAATTTTTAGGTTTAGAGTACACATGTGGCAGAAAACATTCAATATTTGACTTTCTCAGTCTGATTATTTTGATTAACATGGTCTCTGGATCTATTTATTTACCTGCTAGTGACATAAAAGAAAATGCAGAAAAGACTCTTGAACATAAAGATGTAGGTAGTTATTTTGTGAATAGGACTCCAATGACTTTTGGAGTCTTACTTCGGAACAGAAATCAAGTAATAGGATCACATCTAATTAAAATGGGATTTGCACAGCAAAGGAAACAATTACTAGAATGCAGAGACATAATGGTGTGTTGGGAGAGAATCATAACCAGCTATCCATCCATAAAATATTAACATCCAAAACATACAAAGAGCTCCAAAACTGAAAAAAAGAAGCATCCCAATTAGTAAATATATACGTGAATCAAATAGATAATTCTTAAAAGAAGATGTATAAAGGGCTAATAATACATGAAGGAATGTTTTGATCCTTTGCTATCAAGAAGCATTTTGTGATTCCAGTCTCTATCTCCCGGACTTGTTCCTCAGCCTTTTCTTACCATAGACTTTTATTTCCTGTAAGCCCTCAAGTTCATATTATATCAGGTCACAGGTTTCTGCACCCACATTCTAAAACACAGCTTGAACAGAGGAACAGGGAAGTTTTTCATTCCCTCCTCCCTCCCTCTTTCCCCCACTCCCTCTCTCTCTCTTCCTTCCTTCTTTCTTTCTCTGTATCACTTTATCTCTCTTTTAGAAATCCTGTGGAAGGAATTGTTTTTCTATGATCTGAGTGTTAGTGTCCTTCCCAAATTCCTGTTGAAACCCAATCCTCAATGCTATAATGTTTAAAGATGGGGAGATTAGGAGTTCAGTCATGAGAGAAGATCCCTATGAATGAGATTAGTGCCCTTATGAAAAAGACAAAAGGGAAATTGTTGGATTCTCCTTTGCCACCTGTGATCTCAGCAAGAAGGCAGCATGTATGAGGTACAGTCTCTCACAAGACCCTGACCGTGCTGTTGGCACCTTGATCTTAGATTTTCTAATCTTCAGAACTCTGGGAGGTAAATGTTTGCTGTTTATGTGCTGGTTTATACTTCACTCAGTATTCTTTCCCTCTTTAGAATTTTTTTTAGTGTATATTAAATTTATATAGTAAAGGTTCCCATTATGATACTTTCAGATATTTAAATATGTAAAATTTTCTTTGATCATATTGGCCCCCTCTTTCTAAAAAATATTTTAAAGGTGATGTACAGAGGGGTTACAGTCGCATAAATCAGGTAATGAGTACATTTCCTTTTGAACAGTGTCACTCCCTCCCTCCTTCATTTTCTTCTAATTTTTCCCCTCCTGACTTCCTCCCCCTCAAGATGTAGAGCTCATTTCCAACATACTATCTAGGGGGTTTCACTGTTGAATTAGTTCACCCTTTGTCTCACCTTTTTTGTGTTTCCCTTTCCCCTCCCAAATTGGATAGGCTTATATACAAGGCTAAGTATACAAAACTCAAAAACAGAAACATAAAGGAATAAACTAATGGACAAAGGAAAGAAGAAAAGAAAAAAGAGAGAAAAACCCACTGACACAATACAATTAAAAAAACACTCGCTTCCATTTCTGAGTTCATTTCAATAATCATTGTTATTGAGCTATTGAGCCCTTGTGATCCTCTCCTAGGAATATCCTCCTTTGTTCTCACTGTGTGAATGTTTAGAGTGCTTTTAATTAATAATGTTCAAGTGTAATTATTTGTCTTTTACTATCCATTGGGTTTACTTGTAGGTTTACAGGCACATTCTAATTATTGCAAATGAGGGAAACCATGCAATCTATATTTCGTTGGGTCTGGCTTACTTCACTTAGTATAATTTTTTCCAAGGCTTTTGATTTCTTTACGAATGGGGCAATGCCATTCTTTCTGATGGAAGCATAGAATGCCATTGTGTATATGTACCATGTTTTCTTGATCCATTCATCCACTGAGGGGCATCAGGGGTGATTCCGTATATTGGCTATGGTGAACAATGCTGCAATGTACATGGTCATGCTGGTATTTTTAGTGTTGCCTGGTTTTTTGATCCCTTGTTTTATTCTTCCTTATATTTACCCTGACCAGTGTTCTTGATAACAACAATCAAAAAGGACAAAGGTCTGTATCATTTATTTAAGTTCAGAAAAGTAAATTTCCATTATTCCTTTAAATATTTCTTTCTCTACTATATGGTCTTTCTAGGAGTTCTATTATCTTCATGCATTTTATTCTACTCTTTCTATCTTAAATTAAATACTTATTTTATTATTTTATTTTTCATCATCCTAATCTTCCCATTCTTTTTTTTTTTCTTCTTTTTTTTTTTTGGTTGTGGGGTTTGAACTCTGGGTTTGGGTGCTGTCTCTGAGCTCTTCAGCTCAAGGCCAGTGTCTACTACTTGAGCTACAGCAGTTTTCTAGTACTTTTTTGGAGATAAGAATCTCACGGACTTTCCTGCTTGGGGTGTTTTTTAACTGAGATCCTCAGATCTCAGCCTCCTGAGTAGCTAGGATTACAGGCATGAGCCACTGGTGCCTGGCTAATCTTCCCATCTTAAGTTTAATAATTCTTTTCTTTTTCTTTATATATTTTAACTTTTTGTTTTGGATACTGAAGTGGGTCTTTCACCAATGCATTCCTCAATTACATATTTTAGATGAACTCAATATAATAATTGTGCTCCTTATCATAAATTATTTTCTCAAATCAGTTTTCTGCTAATTCCTACTCTTGTATTTTGTTTATCTTTGATAACCTTGTGTTTGTTTTTTTAGGCTTACTAAAATGTTCATTTGTTCTAATTCATCTTTTCCAGTGTTTTGCAGTGTGTATGTGTGTGTGTGTTTTCTCTGAAAGTGAATATTCCCTTTAAATGTCTTGTTATTTATTCTGTGAGGGTATTTCCTCCAGGGGTATCAGATAGCCTGTCAGATAATAAATATGGGAGATGAGATCCCAGTTTATGGAGCCCTGTGAATTCCAAGAGAAAATTGGCATGGTTTATATTTAGTGAGGTCCAGGTGATAGAAAATGAGACTTATTCCTTATTTGGAAAAATTCTCATTCAATTTCTGAGTTGTGCCTTTTAGCAGAGGCTGAATTAAGAAAGATAACTTCCTCTGCTGTCCTCTTAGTTCTGACAGGAAGTATATTAAAATGTATACTATAATTGTAGACTTGCCTACAATTATATATATACTGAACTATATTTTCAAATGTATTTTTTCAAATGTTACTATATAAACGCAAATAAGAATTTGGTGCATATCTGACAGGTTGTTTAAAAAAAATTTTTTTTCAAATGTACCCAAGTGCCTGGGGTAATGTCTCTCTCTCATTTGTGTTAAAATATTCTAAATCACAAAAATTTCTGATGTATCTCCTCAATTATTATGTCATTTACAATTGAATGGCATTTTTAATTGAAAATCTGTTTAGTTTAAATTGAATTATTGCTACACTTGGACCAATAGTTTCCATTTTGCAATTTGCTTTGGTGTGACTGATCTCTTTATGCTCAACATTCTGCATCTCATCTTTCTTTGAAGTAAGAAGATATTTGAGATTACCTTATTTTTCTATCTTTAAATGGAACATGCATGTATTTGTTTGAGATCTCTATTTTAGAGAATTAGATATGTGAGTTACTGGATCTGATAAAATTAAGTATTTAAAATTTCCTAACACCAGGTCATAGAACACTTGAACTCTACTTTCTTACTTCTCATCATTTGCCATTTTATTGCCACAATTTTAATCCTGCATGTATTTAAAATTTCACAGTTTATTAGTCCTATTTTGTGTAGTCAATAAGCTTTTCTAGGTACCCTTATATTTACCTGTTTCATTTACCTTGAGTGTTTCCTGTCTTTCTGACAAGCTTTTGGAATCATTTTCATCCAACAAGAATTTTTAAGTTTTTGTTTTTTAAAAAATTTATGTTTTTATTGTAAAAATACTGTACAAAGGGGTTATAGTTACATGAGTAAGGTAATGAGTACATTTCCTTTCAAGCATTGTTACCTCCTCCTTTGTTTTTCCCCTACTCCCTTTCCTCACCACCTCCCCAACTCCTTCCTCACCACACCAAGTTGTAAAGTTTCTCTTCAACAGTTTCTTGTACATCTCATTGTTACAATGGGTTAACTTGTATCCTTATTTCAGCATTTTGTTATTTCCCTTCCCCTCCCCAAATTAGAAAAATGTATATACAAGATACAGGGCACCAATATCAAATACAGTGAAAACAGGGGTTATACCATGGGGGAAGAATATACAAGGGAAACAAAAAAATCTCACAGTACATTTTAAATATGTTTAAAACAATAGTAAGAAAGAAAAAAAAACACCTATGTCCCTATCTTGGGGTTCATTTCACTTAACATCATCTTATATGGTCATATGTACATAGCTCCCCTATGACCCAGAAATCCAACTTTTGGGGATTTACTCAAATGATCACAAATAAGGATACCAGCACAACTATATTTATCGCAGCATTATTTACCATAGCTAAGATATGAATCAACCCAGATACCCCTCAGTAGATGAATGGATCAAGAAAATGTGATATATATATATATATATATATATATATGTGTGTATATATATATATATATATACATCTATCTATCTATCTATCTATCTATCTATCTATCTATCTATCTATCTATAATGGAATTCTATGTCTCTATCAGAAAGAATGACATCGAACCATTTGTTAGGAAATGGCAAGACTTGGAAAAAATTATATTAAGTGAAGTAAGCCAGGCCCAAAGAAACAAGGGGCCTCTAGTTTCCTTTTTTTATTTTTTAAGAAATTTTATATGTAGCTTCTCTCATTTTTTTTGATTCTTAAACTAGAGGTTTATGTATTTTTACAAACTTAGATTTTTGTTGCTTTTAAGGACCCAGTTTTGCTTTCACTGATTTTGTTTATTGATTTCCTATCTTCAATGTCACTGATTTCTGCTATCTATCTATTTTTAAGTTAGGCTTGTTTGTAGCTTAAAATGTTGGATCTACTTAAATTTCTTTTTTTTTATTTTCCTGTTGCAAAATTAGATTATTGATTTATAATTTATTTTCTGTTTTATAATTCAATATTATTAATTTTTGTATAATCGTTTGGCTTTCTACATCTCATGAATTTTGATGGCAGGTTGATTTTTTTTCCCTTTTTGCTTTATTATTATTAATCATTTGTACAAATGGGTTCCAATTCCATTAGTCAGGTTATGAGTACCATGCTTCTTGGTCAATGTCACCACTTCTTTGATTTTCCCCCATTTCCTCCTCTTATCCCTACTCTTAAGTTGCATAGCTTAGTTTTTACATAGTGTACATTGATTATAATGAATACATTTGCTCTCCCTTCTTTCCTCCCTCCATTCCTGTGAGCATGTTTAATTTTTATTTAATTCTAACTATTTAAAAATTTCTCTTGAGCATTTTGTTATTTCCCTTCCCCTCCACAAATTAGAAAAATGTATATACAAGATTCAGGGCACATGAATCAAATACAGTGAAAACAGGGATTAACTGTGGGAGAAGAACATACCAAAAAAAATCACATAGTACATCGTTAAAAACAATAGCAAGAAAGAAAAAAACCACTTGAGTCCCTATCTTGGGGTTCATATGTACATAGGTTTTAAGTTTTTCAGGTTGACCCATTGTAACAATGAAATATACAAGACACTATGTTGAAAATGAACTTTACAACTAGGGGGGGCATGGGAGGAGTTGGGGAGGGAGGGAAGGGATGGTAGGGGAAAAACAAAGGAGGAGATAACAATGCTGGACAAGAAATGTACTCATTACCTTACTCATGTAACTGAAACCCCTCTATGCAGTATTTTCCTAATTAAAAATATAAAAATTTGTCTTGAGCTTCCTTGACTCCTGTATAATTTGGAAAGTTGTTATTTAATCTCTGTTTTCTATTACTTGCCATTTTTCTGTTCCTCATTTGTAGTGTAATTTCATTATAACCTAAGAATATACTTTCTGTTATTTCTATTTTACTTGTCAAGATGCTTATATAGCTCCAAACAGTCTACTTTAGCTAGAGAAGAATTTTCATTCTTCTGTTGTAGGTTGGAATTTTCTATAAATTCAATTAGATTAAGTTGATTAATGGTGCTATTCAGGTCAACTATACCCTGACTTATTTTCTTCAGGGTTAGCAGTACCAATAGAGAGATAAGGAGGTTTTAAAGTCTCTACCTTTAAGTAGTGGATTTGTCTGTTTCCTTTTGTAGTTTTTGCATTATAGTGTGTGTTTGTGTGTGTGTGTGTGCACGCTCACACGCACACACGTGAATGTCAGGTCCTGAGCTTCTTATTTGCAAGGGGCTATAACTGTACTACCACAACTCCACTTCTGGCTTTTTGGTATTTTATTAGAGATAAAAGTCTCTTGGATTTCCTTGTCTTGGCTAACTTCCAGTAAGAATCTGCAGATTTCAGTCTCTTGAGTAGCTAGGATTATAGGCATAAGCCACTGGAACCAGGCTTGCAATATGTATTTTAACACTGTGTTATCATATGCATTAATGCCCTTTATCATTCCTGATACTTTTTTTTGTTCTGAAATCTACTTGTCCACCTTAGTTTGATCACTGCATCCATAATATGTTGTTCTTTCACCATTCAATTCCATATGTCAGGTTATTTGTACAGTGCATCTTGATCAGTGCCATCCATTTTCTCATCTGTACCATTTATACCATCAATTTTAATTCTTTAATATGTATCATTTCATCATGTATCATTATCAGTTTTATTATTTCTCTATTTACTTACCTGTATTTTTATATTAAAGCAGGTTTTCATATACAACATACAGTCTTATTCCCGCCCCAATTCCATTTTTACAGTCTTTGTCTTAGTAGGAATATTTAGGCCACTAATATTTAAAGTTGACACTGACATAATTAGATTAGTATGAACCATGTTTGAAGTATTTTTACTAATTAAATTTGTTATTTGTTCATTGTGCCCTCAATTTCTTCTCTCTTGTTCTGATCAAGCTTTCTTGTTATTATCCTTTCTTAGCATATCAATGGGCTGTGTTGAATATTTGCTGTAGATGTAGGTGCCAAAGACTTCATTTTCTCTAGTGGCCCGGTTTTTATTCTTCACTGCTGTCTGAAGATTTCACAAGAGAAATTCTCTCTCAAGCAGATTTTATATGTTGTAGATCTTTGGTTGAAACTCAATGCTTTTATGCTGTAGTTCTGTTGATGCAGTGGGGGTAAGGTGAAATATTTTTATAATACCTAGACTAAATTCACTTTTGTTGGGCCTGAATCCCTGTGCAGTGTCTCCTGGCAGATGAAAATCAGTATTTTAAGTGGCCTGGAGTCCTTTCAAAAATGTTTCTTAGCCCTTTTATTTTCCTTTTTTGAGAGAGGCTAGAAAGCTAAAAGGAGTTCTTTCTGTGAGTTAGATAATGCTTGGGAAAGTATTTTCCCTTTCAGAGAAGATTTTCTTTTCTCTATTTCTTTTTTTCTTTTTTTGGTAGTATTAGAGGCTCAAACACAAGACCTCAGGACATCTATGTAAGTTCTAGTACTAAGCCACACCTTCATCTCTGGTAGCTTTTATTAATTGTTTAATGGAGCATTCTCTGAGTATAGAATAGGAGGGAGTTTTCTAAGCAATCTTTACTGTAAGAACTTGGAGTATGTCCTAGTGCTAAACCCATTGAAGTATGGGGACCCTCAGGCATTTCACTCTTTCTAAATAGTACACTCTCATTTCCAACAATTCATGAAAATGATTAAGTGTAGCTATCAGATTATGGCTTTAGAATGTTCTGCTCTAGCTTGGAAGACTTGAGCTGTGCCTATGTATTTACCTGTCCCCAGGTGTTTAAGTGGTGATTGCCTCTGTGACTGTAGTTGGTTGATGGTCTAAAGATGTCATTGATTTTCCACAGGCTTAGGCTTTCTCTTGTCCTAAGAATGGTACTGATGTCTTTCAAGGTCATTAGATAGCAGAGGTTTTACAATTTTTAATTGCTTTAGTGTTGTCATGCTGTTTTCATGTCACAGTGTCATGGGGAACACACTGCTGTTTGATAACCTCTTTATTTCCCTCCATAGTTGTATACTGAAGTATGAATTTACTTGATAAAGAATTCTCGCTCAGTGGCTTTGCTGTTTGTGTTGTTTTTAAATATAAGCCCGGTGTTGGTGGCTCAGGTCTGTAATCCTAGCTACTCAGGAGGCTGAGATCTGAGGATGGCAGTTCAATGCCAGCCCAGGCAGGAAAGTCTGTGAAACTCTTATCTCCAATAAATCACCAGAAAACCGACAGTGGCGCTGTGGCTCAAGTGGTAAAGCACTAACCTTGAGGTAAAGAGCTGAGGGACAGGGCCCAGGCCCAGAGTTCAAGCCCCATGATCAACAACAACAACAACAACAAAAAAAAAATATATATATGTACATATATATGTAATTATTATTAAGTAGTTGTGCAAAGGAGGTTTAAATTCCATATGTCAGGTTATTTGTACAGTGCATCTTTTTTTGGGGGGGGGGGGGATCCGGTCGTGGGGCCTGAATTCTGGGCCTGGGCGCTGTCCCTCAGCTCTTCAGCTCAAGGCTAGCGCTCTATCACTTGAGCCACAGCGCCACTTCTGGCTATTTTTTCTTTTTTGCTTATGTGGTGCTGTGGAATTGAACCCAGGGCCTCATGCATGCAAGGCAAGCGCTCTACCACTGAGCCACCTTCCCAGCCCCTGTACAGTGCATCTTGATCAGTGCCATCCCTTTTATCATTCACATCCATTTTCCTCATCTGTACCATCTCTACCCTCAAGTACTTTTTAATTTTTTAATATGTGTCATTTCATTGTGTTTTATTTTCAGTCTTTTTATTTCTACTTTTAAGGTTATCTCCCTTTCTCTCACTACTTTTATGATTTTTCTTTAACATTGTTGCCAGCAGTTTTACTGACTACTAAGAACAGACTTCCTTTTTATTTGTTCTTCTAGGGATTTTTTAAAAAAGAGATTATTGAAATATTGCTGCTGCTGTTTGATGCTAATACTCCATTTTTTTCTTTGTGGGTACTAGTTCTGGGGCTTGAACTCAGGATCTGAGTGCTGTCCTTGAGTGTTTTTGCTCAAGGCTAACACTCTTACTTAAGCGACAGCTTCATTTCTGGCTTTTTTTTTTTTTGGTAGTTAATTGGAGATGAGTTTCCTGAATGCTCCTGCCTAGACTAGCTTCGAACTACAATCCTCAGGATTTCAGGCTCCTAAGTAGCTAGGATTGCCTAGCAACTACTTCATTTCTTTTGAAGTCTTTTTACACATTTGATTTTCCTCTCTATGTATATTAGGTTTCTAATAACCTCTGGCTTCAGTTTACTAAACTTATCTTCTGTTATTTGTAATCTCTATTAAGACTGTTCACTGAATAACTAACTTCAGTCATATATTCATGAGTCTGGTTATACTGCCTTGTCTCTTGACATACATAATGAATCTTTCTGATGATGGTATCATGCCCTTATAATTATTTTTTTTTTTTGGTAGTCGTGGGGCTTGAACTCTGGGCCTGGGCACTTTCCCTGTACTCTCCCACTTGAGTCACAGCACCACTTCTGGCTTTCTAGTGGTTTATTGGAGATGAGTCTCACAGACTTTCTTGCCTGGGCTGGCTTTGAACCATGATCCTCAGATCTCAGCCTCCTGAGTAGCTAGGATTATAGGCATGAGCCACTGGCACCCGGCTGCCCTTGAAAATATTTTTTAAAATATCGTTTTAGTTAAGTGAGGTTGGGTGCTGGTTGACACTGCAATAAAAGTCAACCTACTTTTTGCTTGTTTGTGTCTAGGGCCTTGAAATATACTCACTCCCTGGAGCTCCCACTTGGTAGTTGACTGGCCAAGAAGATGTTATTGTGGAGGTAGGAGGGAGGGATGGTAGGGGGAAAACAAAGGAGGAGGCAACAATGTTCAATAGGAAATGTACTCATTACCTTGCTCATGTAACTGTAATCCCTCTGTACAGCATTTTTCAATTTAAAAACATACAAAAATTCATTGCTTCTTTTAGATCTTTCATTTAAGAGTTTGTCTTTTTTTCAACTAAAGAGATTTATAATTATGTATGGAAACCAACTTTTGTGGTAGAGACTGTACAACTTTCTACCTTTGTCTTTCCATTGTAAGAATAAGCTGGAAGCAGAACCTCTCTGGCAAAGGCTTTCTATCTTTCTCTAAGCTAGAATTTCCCACCTATTACTTTCATCTCTCAAAAATCACTAAAATGTCTCATTAGTGCAATAGTCCTGGTGTGTTCCCTGGAGCTTCTTCATCTGAACATCTTTGCTTTCTGAGATGGCATACATGTTAACTCTGTTAACATGCTTCCCATGTCACAGAACTTCAAAATTCCACAAAAGTATCATAACTTTGAGGCTCCACTATACTCTATTTGTGGTACTTCTGCTGACCTAATGATTCAAAGCTCTTCTGTTTTCCCAACAAATTGTCTCCTAGAAATATCTGTACCTGCTGCATAGAAGGATGGGGTTGGGGAAGAAGTAAAAGTAGAATTCTACCCACTTATTTTTATACCTGTCTTCCAACAGTAATATCAGCTACGTCCTGTCCTTCTGTAGGAACTGATCCTTCCTGAAACATATATTTTCAAAATAATCACTTCCAACATTGCAAAAGGTTTTCGTACTTTCTTTCCTTGAAAATTTTCCTTCTCACTTTCTCTGTGATTGCTCTTGCAGGAGGCAGACATCTATCATGCCATCATTTACTCTACAAATCCTCTTAACTATGCTAGTTTATAGTAATTTGCTTATTAGGATAAACAATGTTACATAGGAAAGAAATAACTGTTTAAAACTACCTGTTAGAGCAGGAGGAATGGCCCAGTGGTTGAATGCGTGCCTACCAAATCTAAGGTTCTATTTAATTCCCATTCCCACCACCATCACCACTACCACCACCACCAACAAAACAATCATGCTTATAAAGTTAAAGAAAGAGCTGGGTGCTTGTGGCTCATACCTGTACTCCTTGCTGCTCAGGAGCCTGATATCTAAGGATTTCAATTCAAAGCCAGCCTTATGTTGAGTATAAAGCTGGAAGTGGAGCTGTGGTTCAAGTGGTAGAGCACTAGCCATCAGCAAAAGAAGCTTAGGGACAGTGCCCCAGTCTAGATTTCAAGTCCTATGACTGATAGAAAGAAAGAAAGAAAGAAAGAAAGAAAGAAAGAAAGAAAGAAAGAAAGAAAGAAAGAAAGAAAGAAAGAAAGAAAGAAAGAAAGAAAGAAAGAAAGAAAGAAAGGAAGAAAGAAAGAAGTAAATTAAATAAAAACAAATAATGTAAAAATCTTATTTTAAGCAACCCTCTGGATCTACTGATTTTTTTTTAGAGTTGGAGCAATAAATCAATTTAATAAGGTATTTTTCCAAAGAGATTCTCATTGATGTTACACTTGGAAACCTCAATTCTGATCTATTATGTTGTACTATGATATATACATAGATTTATTTTCCAGAATGTTCACTCAAATGCAAAAATCATTATTAATATTGTCAGAATTAATTTAAGATGATTAATGAACTTGACTTTTCCTGATTTAATTATTTGTTAATGACACTAGTTTAATTAATTGTTCAACAAATATATGATTCTTGTTTTCATAGCTTTTCATAATCCTTTAGGGGAGGCAAGTATTTTATCAATATAAGGCATAATCCACTTGTCACTATTTTATATTGCACTGAGTTGCTAATTTGATATCATCTAAATAGTGCTGTGTTTGTTTCTGTTTTAAGTCTGTCATTTGGAAATATTTTCAATTCAGTAAATATTTTCAAAGTACTTAAGTATAACAAATTCCATCTAGAAAGCATACAAACACCAAGCATCATGTACATTTGTGAGAAGGAAGAACTTTGGTAACACAGATAAACAGACATTTGTTTTCAGAGTGGAGATGGAGAATGTGAAGCCAGATAAAAAATTTTTATGTTCTCCTTGGAGAATCTGTTCCTGTGAAGTGAGACAATTGTTTTGTTTTCAACTTCTAGAACAACAACAACAAAAAAAAAAGATCTAATTTAACTCCTCAGACAACCAGAGTTAACAGTCTATTGCTTCCAGGGTCCCTAAACTTACTCTTGGAGGTGAGGGAGCTTTCTTTGGTGATTCCATTGTAGTTTTGACATCTGTCTCAAAGGAAAAGAGTAAAATAACCTAAAACGATTTCACACTATAAGTAGCATTCTAACAAAATGCATTTACTGTGTGCGTATTTGTTGAAAGTCAGCATAGCTTGCCTGTTTTGTTCATGTTTGTACAACAACCATAGCAAAGTCCTGGTACCATAGTAGATACTGAGGTCTTCTCAATTGCTATAGGTTTAGCTCTGAGTGTATATTCCACCAGTTAGTTGAAATTTCTGTCTTATTACACTCACTTTTTACTAGATCAGCAAGTGTAGTATGCAATCAGCAAAGCACTGGAAACTGAAAGGCATAGCTGGAACAGCAGAATAGTAAAGACACAAATGACTGCTGACATAGGAATAAAATATCTGCCTGCAAAAGTTCAGTGCAGTATGACCTCACAGGGTTGGGAAAGACATCTGGCTTCAAGATGCCAGACTAACCATCTATGAAGGAACCAAGATGACATCAAATCCAGATAATTTTAAAAAAAAATCCTGCCCTCTATTTGTAAAAAGTTTAAAGTAAATAATTATTCTAGGAAGAGAATGTTAAAGCTTCATATGAACAGTAAAGTAAATGCAACAAAGAAAATGTAACCTGAAAATAATAGTGACATTTTTTTTATTGTGAAAATACTGTACAGAGGGATTACAATTACATGGGCAAGATAATGAGTACATTTCTTTTTTTTTTTTTTTTGGTCAGTCATGGGGCTTGAACTCTGGGCCTGAGCGCTGTCCCTCAGCTCTTCAGCGCAAGGCTAGCGCTCTACCACTGGAGCTACAGCGCCACTTCCTTGAGTACATTTCTTTTTTATTTTATTTTATTTTATTTTTTTATTGTGAAAATACTGTACAGAGGTGTTACAATTTCATGGGCAAGATAATGAGTACATTTCTTATCAAGCATTGTAACCTCCTCCTCTGTTTCCCCTTCCCATCCCTTCCCATCCTCCCCCCACCCCCCACCCAATCCTCCACGCCTTCCCCCCTCCGCCCCCTGCACCAAAGTTGTAAAGTTCATTTTCGACATAACGACTTATACATCTCATTGTTGCACTGGGTCCACCTGTATCCTTATTTAAACGATTTGTTTTTCCCCTTCTCCTCCACAAATTATACCAACATGAAATACAGTGAAAGCAGGGGTTATACTGTGGGGGAGGGACATAAACAGCAACAAAGAAATAATCTTATAAATGTGTTAGAAACAATTGCATGAAAGAAAAAAACCATTTGAATACATATCTTATGGTTCATTTCCCTAACATCACCTTATCTGACCTTTTCTGCTTGACTCAGACATATACTAGATATTGCAAATAAGGGAAACCATGGGACCTATGTTTCTTTGGGCCCGGCTTACTTCACTTAACATAATTAAATAGCGACATTTTTAAAAAATAAAAATAAAAATGTCATAAACATCCAACATCAAATGGGATTGTCAGGAATAAATTAAAATGAACTCAGAAAACAATGAGTTGGCTTTAAGTATCTTACCTTTTTGTAGTTAACCTATCATCCGTATTTTATTTACTAGATATAAGTGTAAAGCAAAGTGACACAGAAATTATGAGAAAGAAAGAAGCAGAAAAAATTTCTGGCAAATCCAAGAATGAATTTAAGGCTCCAACGTTAGAAGGATTAGAGAGGCATATCTTCTTGTGATAAAATGAACAGTCAGCAATGTAATATAATGGTCCTGATTTTTACAGAATGACTAAAGAACAATTCAATTAAAATGTGACAAGTTAAGAGATTTAAACCAAAGTATTAGAAGTCTCAGATATAAGTAATGAGTTTTTCAAATTATATATACTACCAATTTTATCAATCAGTGTTTATCTTTTAAAATATGCCAAGAATTTTAAAGCATTTTTTTTAAAAAAACTATGATCTAGTAGTGTACTTGCATCACAATAAGCTTAAACAAATTTGTCAAAGATACACATTGTATGTCCTAGCCAAAGTGTGATATATATATATATATATATTTCAATAACAAATTGAATGCCAAAACTCTTTGTGAAATAGCAGAGTTGCTCCATGAATATGGAAAACGAAGTCATGAGAAGGCCAAAAGTGTGAAATTTGTTATTATTTAGCTGTCACTTAGTAAGTGACAGCTATGCGCCTATGTATATTGCAGCTCAGGAAAAAAAGTGCAAAATTGAAATGTATTTATTAGGAAACACAAAGATAACAAGTAAATGGAGACTTTTCCTCTCATTAGCATGAGTGGTTGTGATATAGTTTTCTTCCGTGGCTTCCATAATAACATTGTCAACAAGAGCCAATTACAGATGAAAAACAAGTCCTTGGTAGGCAATTGCAGAGCTCAGGCAGGGTCCATAGCTGGGGGCAAGCACCTGGTTTGGGCAGGTGGAGGCTAATCTGCTTTAGAGGAAAGACTGCAGGAATGAGAAATTAACTGAATTGGAGGGACTATATCAAGAAATAGAAGAGCCCAACACCATTTTGTCACTGAATTTCATCTGGTTAAATCGTTTATCAGGGCCATCACTATGACATTCATTTTATCAAAGAAAATGCTACTCTCTGAGATTCTTCAGTGTTTACTCTTGTATTCTGTGAACAGAATTTAACCATTTTCTGTTTAGAATTTGTTTTTTTTCTGTCTTTATCTTTAAACACCTAAGTAAGTGGATCAGTTCAATAATTCTTACAAAACACCTGCTCCCCAACTTATCCAAGTCCTTCAAAGCAAACAGGAATGAAAAAGGTGTTTAAGCAGAGGAAGATTCTTTACTCCATGCTTTCATGGGATGACTGGCTTCTAAAATTGAGTAAAAAAGAATGATCTAGATGCCAGATGCTGGTGGCTCACACCTGTAATCCTAGCTACTCAAGAGAATGAGATCTGAGGATCAAGGTTCAAAAGCCAGCCCAGGCAAGAAAGTCCATGGGACTCTCACCTCCAATTAACCACCAGAAATTGGAAAGAAGAAAAGAAAGAAAGAAGAGAGGAAAAAAGAAAAAAAGGGGGATTGGGTTACATATGTTTACTCTTGTATCCTGCAAAGACAAAAACAAGGCATAATAGCTAAAATTAGGAAAGCAACTTGTTTTGTAATAGCCCTACAAAAAAACCTAGGAGATAACTAAGAAGTGATGGACCTCTATGATAAAAAATTTAAAAACCTGAAAAAGGAAATTAAGCAGAACTAAGGCAGTGGAAAAACCTCCCATGCTCCTGGATTGGAAGGATTAACATACTGAAAATGCCAATACTGCCAAAGGCTATCTACAAATTCAATGTGATACCTATCAATATCCCAAACTCATTCTTCAATGAAATAGAAGAAGCAATCCAAAAATTCATATGGAACAATAAAAGACCCCGAATAGCAAAAGCAATCCTTAGCAGAAAGAACAGTGCTGAAGGAATATCAATATCAAATTTCAAACTCTACTACAAAGCCATAGTAATCAAAACAGCTTGGTACTGGCACAAGAACAGACCTAATGGACTAGTGGAATAGAAATTAAGTCTCAGATACGAACCTGCAGACCTATAATCACCTAATCTTCGATAAGGGAGCCAAAAAATAGAATGGAAGAAAGACAGCCTCTACAGTAAATGGTACTGGCAAAATTGGTTAAACATCTGTAGAAAACTAAAACTAGATCCTTATATATCACCCTGAACCAGAATCACCTCCAAATGGAGCAAAGACCTTGAAGTCAAAGCCGACCCCCTGAAAACATTACAGGGAGCAATAGGAGAAACTCTAGGGCTCCTTGGCACTGGCTGAATTTTTCTGAATAGAGACCCAAAAACAAAACAAATTAAAGAAAGGTTGGACAAATGCGGTTACATGAAACTGCAGAGTTTCTGCATGGCAAAAGACATAGCTAGGAAGATCAATAGCAAACCCAGGGATTGGGAGAAGATATTTATTAAGATATACAACAGACAAGGGCCTCATATCTAAAATATACCTGGAACTCAAAAAATTAAATCCCCAACAACAAATCCTCCAAGAAACACTGCCCAATTAATCATTAGGCTAAAGACTTAAAGAGAAACTTCTCTGAAGAGGAAGTAAAAATGGTCAATGAAGAAAAGCTCAATTTCTCTAGCCATAAAAGAAATGTAAATCAAAACAACATTGAGATTCCACCTCACCCCAGTTAGAATGGCTATAATCAAGAACTCTAATAACAACAGATGCTGGAGGGGATATGAACAGAAGGGAACCCTAATGCATTGTTGGTTGGAGTGTAAAATTGTTCAACCACTTTGGAAAGCAGTATGGAGTTCCTCAAAGACTCCACATAAAGCTCCCCTATGACCCAGCAATACTACTTTTGGGCATTTACCCAAAGGATCACAAACAAGGCCATTCTAAAGCTACCAGCACAACTATATTTATCACAGCATTATTCACCATGGCTAAGATATGGAACCAACCCAGATGCCCCTCAGTAGATGAATGGATCAAGAAAATATTATATATATATACATATATATATATATGAATTTTACACCTCCATCAGAAAGAATGACATCGACCATTTGTTAGGAAATGGGAAGATTTGGAAAAATCATATTAAGTGAAGTAAGCCAGGCCCAAAGAAACATAGGTCCCATGGTTTCCCTTATTTACAATAAGTAGTATATGTCTAGGGCAAACAAAAAAGGTCAAAAGCTATATACATATGACCATATAAGATGATGCTAAGTGTAAGAAAAATAGTGGACTTCCATATTTTCTAAATTGAACTGATTCTGGATATGGTAATATTTTACAGGTATTCTAATAAAAGCAAACCATTAGTTCAAGCAACAGTGTTAGGTAATGTCACAAAAAATAATTCATTTGGGTCCCTGTTTAGTGAATTATTAGTTCTGATTCTTGAGAAGGTTGTCTGCCTTCTTTTGTGACTTTTATCCATGAAGTAGGAGTGATAAGAATTACTCTTCACTGAGTATTTGCTATATGTTACAGACACTGCTAAGTTGTTTTTATTAAACACATATAAAAATTTGCAGCATGCCTCTTATGTAGACAAGCTACAATTTTTACTAAATCAAATCAAATGAAGCACAGCTGAATCACTAAGTTTTACAAAAAATTATCCACAGTTATCACCAAAATACAATTCCTGGAATTGATAGTAGGCTTACTCTGTCTAACTCACATAAGCTAATAAAAAATGTCAAATGAAGAAGATCACTTACAAGAGTGGAAAGCCACTTGCCTGACAACACCAAGTGATTATTGAGCTAGAGCCAGAGTGGAAACTAAGCTTAGAAGTCCAATGTTACCTTTTCTTTAATAAAGAAAGATCATATCTGATATTGAAGTTGATAGATGTTACTTTCAAGACCATGCCATCCAGGCAAACCTGAAACAGATGGAAGAAAATGCATACTCCTCTCATTTGCAATGTTTTGTGTCCTTGAAATGCTAGGGATTCAATCCAGGGTCTTGCACCTGATGTGCAAGTGTTCTACAAGTGAGCTACATCCCATCCACACATAGTTGTGTTTTATTTTGTTCTTGGAAAAAAAGTCAGAGCATAGCATGTACACTAAGAGAGCATGTGAACCATTTGTGTATACTTTTGTGAATTTCTACAGACTGAAATTACCTATGTGAACAATAAGCAGGTCAAGAAACATGGCCTTGTATCTTTTCAAATCATGATCCTCATTCCTTATCCAAAGTAGCATGATTATTCAGTTTTAGATCCTTAGATCTCAACAGGTACCTCTAAGGAGTTCATTATAACTATAAAAGCCATATAAAATTCCAGTGTATCTAGTTTTCATCTCTCTCCTTCTTTCTATCCTGCCCTCCCTCTATATTTTCTTTGCTTCAACCCTCCTCCTTCTTTGACTATTTTGCTCTCATCTTCCTATTTCTTTCCCATATCCGCATCCTTCTCCCTTCCTTTCCTTATTTTTCTTTACTACCACAAATTTGCTGCTTTCCTCTATTACCTTCAAGGTATCTTCAATTAGGGTAAACAGAAAAGTAGCACAAAAGTAACAAATATTACAGCAGAAAGAAAGATCCTGTAAAATGATGCCAACCTTCACAGAAATACCAATTATTCGTGTAAATCCATTATCATTATTCTAGGAAATTTGGCATCATGGATATGATTTTCAAAATACAATGTAAGAGGATTGGATGAAAACCATGTAGACTTCCAAAAATAGTACATAGAGAATAACAACCATTATTCAAATATAAAACAAGCTGAGAATATTGGCTTATGCCTATAATACTAGCTACTAAGAAGGCAAAGATCAAGATGCTGGTCTGAACAAAAACTTTGAAAGACTCCATGTTAACCAATAAAAGCAGGGCTTGGTGACACTTGCCTATACTTATGGGAAACATAAATGAGGATTACAGTCTAGGCCAGCCTTGGCCTATTTGAAAAATAACCACCACAAAAGGGGCAGATGTGTAGCTGAAGTGGTAAAGTCAGCTGCCTAGTAAGAACAAATCTTGGAGTTTAAATTCTAGTTTTTCTCTCCCTTTCTCTTCCCCGTTTCCCCCCTTCCCCCATCACACACACACACACACACACACACACACACACACACACACACACACACACACACACACACACACACACACCCTACCAAAATCAAAACCCTTGCCTTCCTGATTTCTTCTTTCTTCGATGCCGCTTCTGAAAATGTTTAATATTGAAAAATCATTAATTTATTACTTTCAAATATTCCATTGATCACTTTTCCCTTCATGTAGTAAAGCCTGGTAAATTTGAACAAATTAGCATAACATTTGAATTATAGATGATATAAGCCTCTCTTCTGAAACAATGATAATGAGGAATAGAAGTTGGAGCAGTGCCTGACTCATAAATTAGTGATGTAGCCACAAAGCTTTTAGCTTGGCCGCTGTTGTTGCAAGAGTGGAGAACCCAAATCTGGGAAACAAGGAACCAGATGAATTTAGAGTTTTTCTTGTTTTTTTGTTTTTTTTTTTTAAGTGCAATTTTACTTCCAAGTACATTCTGTTCTTCGAACTAAGTGAAAAGCCTTGCTAAGAAGAAGTCTTACTGATTCTAGTCAAAGGAATAAAATAAGTACACATTTTTAAAGCAGTGCAGAAATTGCTTCTTTACTAATGGCTACTACAGTATTTATTTTAAAACATTTTCAAATTGATTAAACATTCCCTATGTCTTGCCTTGTCAACTTAGCAGATTCTTTGCTCATAAGTAAAATAGAACCTGAAGTTTAGTAAAAAAAAAAAAATTCTTGCATTTAGATTGGCAAAGTTCTATTAAATGAAATTTTAATGGGAAAAATACACTTTCTACAGCTATGCTAAAACATGCTAAGCAATTAGCTGTTCTACATTGTTTTAGTTATGAAATCCACCTTCACATGACCCAATCAACTTAATGAACTGTGTTTAGACTGAATGGATCATTATGATAGCCCTGCCCAAATCTGGATCTTAGATTTTTATTTTTTCATTGTAATATGAAGAAAAGTGTTGCTTTGTTGTTTAAAAACTTCAAAATATATGAACTTTCAGAGCACAATCATTCTGCTAATTGTGTCATTTTACTTAATATTTCTTAATCAATTTTTATTGAATATTACTTTCTGGTGTTTTTCTTTGTTCTGACTGTAATTTTTATTACCCATTCTGTCATAAATGGCTGGCTGGGTTTTCTCTTGCTCTAGCTGGATAGAAACCACGGAAAGGCAACAGGAGCAATATCAGTGATAGTACTGAGTTCCAAAAACTGAAAAGATGGACTTTCACATCCAGAGATGTATGGCCTTTTGCCTTGAGAACTAAAGGCATATGTCTCCAAGCCTTCAAAGCTTAAAGGCTCTGGGCTTAGAGTACAAACAGCAACAAGTACAGTGCCAGCTCCTGGCATCTGGATTCTTTAAGACTTGGCAGTCCTTCTCAAACTCTCCCAGCAGTGGGGGGGCCTATATTCCTCACAGTCTTGCCTCTGATCTTTTGTTCTTCACATCCACTTTTCTTCAGGAGTCCCAGCTCCTCTTCTAGCCCTTATCTTCTCAAGACTTCTTTCCACCCATCATAGTCTAAACTTCTTATAAATTTTGCCTTTGGTCATTCTCTGATTACTCAATTACTACCTTATATCATAGCTCAGAGCTTCAAATATGCAGGCTCTGAGTTCTTTTTTTAAAATTTATTTTATTTTTTATTGTGAAAATACTGTGCAGAGGGGTTACAATTACATGGGCAAGATAATGAGTACATTTCTTATCAAGCATTGTTGCCTCCTCCTTTGTTTCCCCTTCCCATCCAATCGTCCCTCTGTCCCCCACCCAAACCTCCTCCCCCCCCACCAAAGTTGTAAAGTTCGTTTTTGACATGTGACTTGTACATCTCATGGTTGCAATGGGTCCACCTGTATCCCTAGTTAAACAATTTGTTTTTTCCCTTCCCCTCCACAAATTATAACAATATCAAATACAGTGAAAGCAGGGGTTTTACCATGGGGGAGGGACATACAAAGCAACAAAGAAATCATCTTATAAATGTGTTAGAAACAATCGCATGAAAGAAAAAAAAAACATTTGAATACATATCTTAGGGTTCATTTCCCTAACATCAACCTATCTGACCTTTTCTGCTTGACTCAGACATATACTAGTTATTGCAAATAAGGGAAACCATGGAACCTATGTTTCTTTGGACCTGGCTTACTTCACTTAATATAAATTTTCCAAGTCTTTCCATTTCCTAACAAATGGGGCAATGTCATTCTTTCTGATGGAGGCAAAGAATTCCATTGTGTATGTATACCACATTTTCTTGATCCATTCATCTACTGAGGAGCATCTGGGTTGGTTCCATATCTTAGTTATGGCAAATAAGGCTGTAATAAACATAGTCGTGCTGGTAGCTTTAGTGTGATCTTGTTTGTGAACATTTGGGTAAATGCCCAAAAGTGGGATTGCTGGGTCATAGGGGAACTCTATTGTGGAGTCTTAAGAGGAACCTCCATACTACTTTCCAAAGTGGTTGAACAAGTTTACACTCCTACCAACAATGCAGGAAGGTTCCCTTCTGGCCACATCCCCTCCAGCATCTGTTGTTATTAGAGTTCTTGATTATAGCCATTCTAACTGGGATGAAGTGGTATATCAATGTTGTTTTTGAGTTGCATTTTTTTTCTGGCTAGGGAGGTTGAGCATTTCTTCATGTGTCTATTGGCCATCCTTCTTTCCTCTTCAGAGAAGTTTCTCTTTAAGTCTTTAGCCCACTTGTTTATTGGGCAGTTGTTTCTTTGAAGATTTGTTGTTGGGGGATTTAATTTTTTGAGTTCCAGGTATATTTTAGATATGAGACCCTTGTCTGTGGTATGGCTAGTGAAGATCTTTTCCCAATCCATGGGCTTTCTATTGATCTTGCTAGCTCTTCAGTTTCATGCAGAAGCTCTTCAGTTTCATGCAATCCGATTAGTCCAACCTTTCTTTGACTTGTGTTTCTGGGTCTCTACTAAGAAAATTTCGGCCCATGCCAAGGAGACCTAAGGTTTCTCCTATTCCATCCTGTAATGTTTTCAGGGTGTCTGCTTTGACTCCAAGGTCTTTGATCCATTTGGAGTTGATTCTGGTGCAGGGTGATATATAAGGATCTAGCTTTAATTTTCTACAAGTTGTTAACCAATTTTGCCAGCACCGTTTACTGAAGAGGCTGTCTTTCTTCCATTCTATTTTTTTAGCTCCCTTATCGAAGATTAGATGGCTATAGGTCTGTGGGTTCATTTCTGGGTTTTCAATGCTATTCCATTGGTCCTGAGGTTTGTTCTTGTGCCAGTACCAAGCTGTTCTGATTACTATGGCTTTGTAGTAGAGTTTAAAATTTGGTATTGATATTCCTCCAGCACTGTTCTTTCTGTAGAGGATTGTTTTTGTTATTCAGGGTCTTTTATTGTTCCATATGAATTTTTGGATTGCCTCTTCTATTTCCTTGAAGACTGAGGTTGGAATATTGATAGGTATTTGGATTGAATTTGTAGATAGCCTTGGGAAGTATTGCCATTTTCACGATGTTGATCTTTTCAATCCAGGAGAATGGGAATTTTTGCCACTTTCTAAGTTCTGTTTTGATTTCCTTTTTCAGGTTTTTAAAGTTTTCATCTTAGAGGTCCTTCACTTCTTTGGTTAATTCCTAGGTATTTTATTTTTGTGTGCTATTACGAATGGAGTTGCTTTCTTAATTTCAGCCACACTTTTCTCATTGTTGGCATACAGAAAAGCCATTGATTTTTGAGGGTCAATTTTATACCCTGCTACTTTGCCAAAGTTTTGAATCAGCTTGAGTAATTTGGGAGTAGAGTCTGTGGGATTCTTTAAATACAAGATCATGCCATCTGCAAAGAGGGAGAGTTTTACTTCTTCTTTCCCTATTTGGATCCCTTTTATGTTTACATCTTGTCTTATTGCTGTATCTAGGCATTCTAATACTAGATTGAAGAGAAGTGGAGAGAGTGGACATCCTTGTCTTGTTCCTGAGTTAAGAGGAAATGGCTTTAGTTTTTCACCATTAAGTATAATGCTGGCTGTAGGTTTGTCATATACAGCCTTTATTGTATTGAGGAATGTTCCATGGATTCTTAATTTTTCCAGAACCTTCATCATAAAGGGGGGTTGGATCTTGTCGAATGTTTTTTCTGCATCTATTGAGATAACCATGTGGTTCTTATCCTTGCTCCTGTTGATGTGATGAATTATATTAATTGATTTGTGTATATTGAACCAGCTTTGCATCCCTTTAATGAATCCTGTTTGATCCATGGTGTATGATTTTTTGGATGAATTGTTGAAGTCGATTGGCCAGAATTTTGTTGAGAAGTTTTGCATCAATGTTCATCAAAGAAATGGGTCTATAGTTCTCTTTCTTTGATGAGTCCCTGCCTGGTTTGGGGATGAGGGTTATGATGGCTTCATAGAATGAGTTCAGAAGTGAACTTTCTGTTTCAATTTCATTGAAGAGTTGGAGGAGTATTGCTGTGAGCTCTGCTTTGAAGGCCTTGTAGAATTCTGCTGTAAAGCCATCTGGTCCTGGGATTTTCTTAGATGGGAGGTCTCTTATTGCTGTTTCTATTTCAATGCTTGATATGGGCCTGTTAAGATGGTTTAACTCATCTTGGTTTAGTTTTGGCATGTCAATATTTGCTAGGAAAAGGTCCATTTCTGCCCAGTTCTCAAACTTATTAGCATAAAGTTTTGAGAGGGCTCTGAGTTCTTAGTGGATCTCTGCAACTCTATGACACCTGCTCATTGTCCCTGCTGCCATTGAGCTAAATGTCCCAGATTTTTTCGTCTGCCTTTGTTCAATCAAACTCAACCAATTCTACCCACGATAAAGACCACAGGCAGGCACAAGGCCTTTTAAGAAATACCTTTATTGGGACCTAATGGTGCAACACTGTGGTGAGCAATAGGCAAGAAGTCTCCCAGTATAACTCACCACAATTAATAAACAGCTCACTTATAGGCTATTGTAAAGAAACTAATCTTTTTTATATGGTTTTAAAAGGGTCAGGACATTCTTCTTGTGTTGGGATTGTAATCCTACCCACTTAAATATGGCTTCCAGATTCCCCGAACAGGTCTCACCTGAAATCACAAGCCTTCCATAAGGACCAATCACAGGTAACACCTAGAGAGAATGAAACTTCACATGAACAGTTTATCATAAGCTTTTCGTTGAGTCAGTTGGGAGGAACACTACCTCCCCACACCCCTTGTTGAAGGCAGTGGTATCCAGGTTTGGAGAGCTCTGGTTGAGTTAGCTGGAAGGAAGTGAAGTGTGCTATAGAGAATTAGAGTTTTCTCTTAACTGGGCCTGCCCCAGTTAAGATCAGTTGTGGCTTCCTCAGCAGTGGTTCATGGAACTAAACTGGAATTTCCTGATAGTGATCTCTGCTTTGCCAAAGTAAGGGTTTCTTGGGTTCCCAGCCCTCCAGTCAAGGCAATGTGGCCCAAGGCAGAAGTCTGTTGGCTGTCAATCAACTAGCCAACTCGTTTTGACAGTTTTACTCATTCAAATCATCAAAAATGCTTACAGGAAAGATTTTAACATGAAATTAACATTCTCAGCAGTGTTTAACCGTGCTTAGCCTCTAGCCAGATACCACAATGAAGAATTGGGTCCCTCAATCTCAATTTAGTTGCTGCCTTAACACAGGTAAAATGTAACAGTTGTTCCCGTTAATACTAGAAGAAATAAAACTTCTTTCTCACAACTTATAGATTCATCCTCCCATAACCACCTGTTTCCAAAACGGTGAGAATGTTTTTACACTAAATTATAACTGTATAATTCCATGAAATAGCTTTATTGTTCTCAATTTATAATCCATGAGATTCCCAGATGAACATCAATGCATCGTATTTAATACAATCTGAATTAGCACTTTCAAGAAGATGTATCATGGTCTTTAACAATATTTGTCTGAGGCACAAAAACATGACTATACCTATAAAAGTATTTTGAGAGAGCTTAAAATTAACGCTAATGCTCTGTATTTATCCTGTGGCTTGGTTACCTTTCCAGTTCAGACTACAGAATAACAAGCATGCTATTATTATCTATCCTAACCACCTTACAGATAGGATTCCTCTTCCCAGTTAACTGGCTAAGGCATAGGAAGATTCTGAAAAACATCTTTAGGGAGGGCTATGAGGAAATCTGAGTCTATGATCCAGCTGGAGTGGGAATAGAATGAAGAGACATCTGGGTGTGAGTCTCTGGATTGTGGGAGACAGCATTTGTGGATATTTTTATGTGTCCCAAAGTTTTGCCTAATGGATGATGCAGCAGAGAGGGCTTTCCCATGATGCCCTGTATGAGTACTACCAAATATCTCCTTTAGTCTTGATTCGCTGAATGGATTCCTGATAATCACTTGACAGAGGAGTGATCATCACAGCATGAATAACTTTTATGCATTTGGATTTTTATTGGTCAAATATTTTGGAAAATGTCATTTCCCTTTTCTCCTCTTTCCTTCATTCTAGCTCCTGTAAATACATTTAATTTGCATGAATGACATGTTACCAAGTCACACACGCTTGAAATTGCAGTGAATTGGTTTAATATATGTTGTAATTATTTATTCTTTTTCATTTTTTTCAAATACAGTAGTATTAAGTGAACTGAAATTTGTAGCTGAATGTATTTGTGAATCCCAACTCCCAAATTCCTATTTTCATTCCATTAACAAATGTCGAATTCCTTGAAGCAAATGAGGGTAACTTTTACATTTCTAGAAGTTACCTTATTGCCTATATTGAGAGGGAAAAGCTTCCTATCCTCCTTTGTTGTCATTTATGTATAAAAATAGAAGCAGTTAATATTTTATTTGAATAAGAACCTTTTCGTTTTGTGCTTCATGAATATTTTGTCATCATCTCTATTAAACAAATTTTCCATATTAAAATAGTTCAGTCATTTTGCTTACATCTCACAGTCCTTGAAAGGCTTCTTTCTTGAAAAGACATTTAGCTCAGCAAAGTTAATGAAAGACTACATTCCAAGCCTTTGCAGAAGCATCTGTAAATCATGAGATATGAAAACATGTTGCACAAATGCATATTCATGATTAATTTAGAGACATGACAAGACAGCTCAAATCAGATACCTGTGTATTCTGAATAATTAACACTGTTGCTCTATGAAAAAAAAACCCAGCTTAACAAAAATAATTTCTGGCCACAATTTACAATGAGTGAATTATCATATTATTTCCTATTTTTGTTGAACCTCTAAGCCTTTGTCTGCTTTGCTGCATTGGTCATTTTATGTGAAAATTATTCACAGAGTGTGCATTGCCTTTGCTTTTAGACCCCTTCCTGTGTGTTAAAATAAGCTACTATCAAACAGCCAGGCACTGGCAGCTGATAACAGTGAACAACCTCATAACCTCCTGCTGTATCTGTGATTGCTGACACCCAACAGAGGGTGGCACTCTGCTCCGCAGAACTCAAGGCTTGTACTGAGGGAGATTTGTGAGCCAGAATGGATGGAAATAGGAAGGCAGGAAGGGCTGTTCCTTATGAGAGTTTCACTTGAGCTACAAGAACATGAAGACTTCATTATTTTCTCCTCTATTCTGTAACTTTGCAGCAGGATCCTTTAAGAATTCTTCTCTAGGGAATACACATTCTTCTTAATCGTGGTATTTCTTAAATTGGACAGCTTTCATCATACTTGTATAGTGCTCATGCCTGTCAGCAAATCACATCTGTTTTTAAGGACATGAAATCTGATGGCCTCCTTTCAGGATTTTATTAAAATCTGTTGAATGTGTTTCTATTCATATGATACAAAAAAAAATTTCCCTCCCTTTTTCTTCCTCCTCTCTATTCTCCTCTGCCTTCTTTTCCTTTTCTTCTCTCTCTTTCTTTACTTTCTTTTTTTTGCTATTAGGCATGCATTTGTGTAGTATGATATTTAATGACCACCTAAGAATTTCTGCTTCTGAATTCCAGGAATTCTGAATTCCTGGAATCAATGTTCGCATTCCTAATTTGTAATTCTGAATGTTAAAGACTTCCTAGCCATTGGCTTAAGAAGATTCAAATGCAGGCCTGCTTCTTTCTCTGCTGCCTGTTGAATACAGTTTTATTTTAATTTTAATAGTCTTAAGTAGTTAAACAAAGGAATTTCAGTTCAACATGCCAATCTGTGAGTACAATACTTTATATCATTGCCATCCCTTCCATCATTCTACCCCATCATCATCCATCCCCTCAATTTTCCTAGTTAAATTTTTATGCATGGATATTGAGTATTATGACTATATTCACACACCATTCCTTTCCATTGGGAACAAACCTATAGATTTGAGAATTTACTAAATTAATCCCCCCCTTATGATATGCTGATTACTATGTCCAGTTTCAGGTAAAAAAAAAGATGTTAATAGCTGACCTTGTATCCTGTGGGAAGCATATCAGCTCATCCAGACTTTGCTAAAATTGTCATTTTCCATTTTAGTTTTCAGAAGACAAATGTATGTTTTGTTTGCATGTAGATTTCTTTTGATTTAGCCTATGTGGGATTTGTTCAGAACCTCAAATCAAGGTTTATATCTACAAGAAAATTTGGGACTTGGGGACCACATTCCCTTAAACATATTAGATTATTGTTCCTTAGTCTCCCAAGGCTCTATTGATTTCTCCTCTGTTCAGATATGGGGATTCTATTAAGTTGTCTTCTAAGTCTTTGATTTTGTTCTCCATCATCTTCTCTCTGTTGTTGAACCCAAATATTGTTATATTTTCCAGTTCTAACATTTCCATTTCGGTAACTTTTGCTGCAATTTTCTGCTTTTCTCATTTATTTCAACATAACCTGTAATTGCTTGGTAATGCCCTTTTCTGATGGCCATACTAAAATCCTTGTCATATAGTGGGGACTATTTGAATAATTTATTTTGACACATGTTTATTCTGTTTGGGTTTAGTATGCAGGGTCTGGATTAGTTTCTTGGATTGTAGTCCCAAAAGATTCATTTCAGAGATGTTATAATGATACTTTGATCTATCTGCTTGGCCGGGTGGCAAGGTTTCTACTTGTCTTTCCTGAGGTGATGCAAAGAGTTTGCACAGAGTAGGTTGCCTTTCTAGATGTACATATCCTTGTTGGATTTTTTAATAAGTTTTTTATTGTGAAAATACTGTACAGAGGAGGGGTTATAGTTACATGAGCAAGGTAATGAGTATATTTCTCATCAAGCATTGTTGCCTCCATCTTTGTTTTCCCCTATCATCCCTTCCCTCCCCCCACCCTGCCTAAATTGTAAAGTTTGTTTTTCGACATAGCATCTTATACATCTTGTTGCAATGGGTCAACCTGTATCGCTATTTAATCAATTTTCCCTTCCCCAACACAAATTATACCAACATCATATACAGTGAAAATAGGAGTTATGCCTCGGGGAGGGACATACAAAGTAACAAAAAAACCACATGGTACTGTACAAATACGTTAGAAACAATAGCAAGAAAGAAAATACCACTTGTGTCCCTATCTTTGGGTTCATTTCGCTTAACATCATCTTATCTGACCTTTTCTGTTTATCTTAGACGTATACTAGTTATTGCAAATAAGAGAAACCATGGGACCTATGTATCTTTGGGCCTGGCTTACTTCACTTAATATAATTTTTCCAAATCTTTCCATTTCCTAACAGATGGAGCAATGTCATTCTTCCTGATGGAGGCAAAGAATTCCATTGTGTATGTATACCACATTTTCTTGATCCATTCAACTACTGAGGGGAATCTAGGTTGGTTCCATATCTTAGCTATGGTGAATAATGCTTCAATAAACATAACTGTGCTGGTACCTTTAGTATGGTCTTGTTTGTGATCATTTGGGTAACAGCCTCTTCAGTAAATGATGCTGACAAAATTGGTTAATCACTTGTAGAAAAGTAAAGATCCTTATATATCACCCTGCACCAGAATCAACTCGAAATGGATCAAAGACCTTGGAGTCAAAGCAGACACCCTGAAAACATTTCAGGAATGAATAGGAAAAACCCTATGTCTTCTTGGCACAGGCAGAAATTTTCTTAATAGAGACCCAGAAATACAACAAATCAAAGAAAGGTTGGACAAATGGGATTGTATGAAGCTGCAGTTTCTGCATGGCAAAGGACATAGCCAGCAAGATCAATAGAAAGCCCATGGATTGGGAAAAGATCTTCACTAGCCATACCACAGACAAGGGTCTCATATCTAAAATATACCTGGAACTCAAAAAATTAAATCCCCCAACAACAAATCCTCAAAGAAACAACTTCCCAATAAATAAGTGGGCTAAAGACTTAAAGAGAAACTTCTCTGAAGAGGAAAGAAGGATGGCCAATAGACACATGAAGAAATACTCAACCTCTCTAGCCATAAAAGAAATGCAAACAAAAACAACACCTCATCCTAGTTAGAATGGCTATAATCAAGAACTCTAACAACAGATGCTGGAGGGGATGTGGCCAGAAGGGAACCCTCCTGCATTGTTGGTGGGAGTGTAAACTTTTTCAACCATTTTGGAAAGCAGTATGGAGGTGCCTCAAAAACTATACATAGAGCTCCCCTGTGACTCAGCAATCCCACTTTTGGTTGGATATTTTTTATGGAGAATTCTTCCACCTTTTCCACAATCCCAACCTCACTCTTCCATCTATTTTTGATAGAGGATTTTCAGCTCAATGAGAAAAGATGGACCTCCATCCCCCCTACATCTCCCCACTGGGAGAGATGCACAGGGCTCCGTGGGCACGTGCTTGTCCTGGTGGGACCCTGGTCAGAGCCACCCTTCGTTGGTGGCAAGATGGTCTTGGGTACATCTTCCTCTCTGTTTATTGTTGTCAAGGCCACCATTTTGACCAAGGTTGATGTCCTCAATATTAGTTTAGAGGAGAAAGATGACCCTCTTGACCACCATTTGTTGCAAGGCTGTGGAGCTTGTGTTGAGCTTTAGTCTGCTCATGATGCTATGACAGACTACAAACTCCATAAGTTAGCAACAGATGTTTGTTTTTCACCATTCTGGAGTCTGAGCATCCGAGTTCAGAGAACTAACACAGTTGAATTTGAGTGAGATTTTTTTTTACCTGGTTTTCAATCAACTGTCTTCTTATGGAATCCTCATAGCAGAGTGAGAAGCAAATCTGTGTCTCTTCATCTTTTTCTAAGGGCACTAATCTCATCAGAACCTTACCCTGATAGGACCATTTACTTGCCACCTCCAAGGGTCACTGCAATGAATAACAAGGTTTGATGTGAATGTCTTCTGAGGGGAGTCAGACAAACATTCAGCCTAGGACAGTTGTAGGTCCTGTTATGCTCTTGTGGCTAAGTCCAGGACTTCTTAATCCATTTGTCTTCTTCTTTACACCTGTTAGAGTTTTCTTTTGTTGCCTCTTTGCAATTTTCACAGTTTATAATTGCACTCACCAGACAGGAATAGAGAAACACAAGCCTATGCCCTATCTAATTCCTTTTATCTTCATCAACTGTCACAGCCAGCTCAGGTATCTGGAGGAATCAGTAATTTTACCTGATGTTGCTGATCCCTTATGGGAAAGCAGAGGGGGCAGGCTACCTTCTCTCTATACCTGAGTTCAGCAGTTCTACTAGAGGAAACACAAGCAGGAAAAGTGCTTTCCTTTCCTGACAAACCAAGGCTTCTGTTCTCTGCCTGAGGTCTTCATCTGGCTACAGGTTGTGCTCGGCCTATTACAAACAAATGGGAATTGCATTTTACTGTATGTATATCATGTTCCCAAAGACATAATTTTTTTTTTTTTGGGTCCGGTCGTGGGGCTTGAACTCTGGGCCTGGGCACTGTCCCTCAGCTCTTCAGCTCAAGGCTAGCACTTTACCACGTGAGCCACAGTGCCACTTCCGGCTTTTTTCTTTTTGCTTATGTGGTGCTGAGGAATCAAACCCAGGGCCTCAGGCTTGCAAGGCAAGTGCTCTACCACTGAGCCACCTTCCCAGCCCTGACATAATTTTTTTTAAAAAATGGACTTCAGAATAAATCTAATTAGATCATTGCTGTAATTTTTATTTTAAATTATATGCATATGTATATATATTTGGGGGAAAGACTGAAACAATTTAGTACATGCATACTATGTGAAATGATTGAATTGGGTAGTTAGCATTTCCATCTGTTGGAAATTTTTTTAATGCATGATAAAATCACTTAAAATCTGTCTTTAGGAGGTATTTCTTTAAAACTTGTCTTAAGAAGAATACTGGCTATTGCTTTTGCTTAATATAGTTGAACTTAATTTGTAAATTAACTCACAGAGAGCCTGCATAGCGTTTTGGAAGATTGTGCTAGAAGCCGGCTACAAAGTCTCATATTCCTTTTTTTTTTTTTTTTTTTGGTGGTGGTAGTGGGGCTTGAACTCTGTGCTTGAGCACTGTCCCTAAGCTCTTTTTTTTCCCTCAATTCTAGTGCTCTACCATTTTGAGACACAGCACCACTTCTGGTTTTCTAGTGGCTAATTAGTGACAAGAGTCTCATAGACTTTCCTGCCTGGGCTGGCTTTGAACCGCAATCCTCAGATCTTAACCTCTTGAATAGCTGGAATTACAGGCTTAACCTATCAGATCTGGCTGGATATTTCAAATTCTAAAAGTTCCCTGACCTCTAATATTTTAAATTCAAGAATAGTCAATGAAAGCTGTGCATTTAAACAAAGACATAAATTGAATAAGGGACAATGGTGCCATCCCCAGATCTTCATTCGGCAAGCCCATACACCAGAGTAAAGAAATGTAAAGAAATGTACAGTATTTTCTTAGGTAAATTTCAGAATTATTATCGATTAGGATCTACATCATGTGTCTCATTTCTCTTCTTCTAAATCACATTTCTGTTTGGTAACCCCTTCCTATCTTACAGGGTAGGTGGTGGCAGATAGATTTTATTTTTACTTCCAAAGAAGAAATCTTGTAGAGCTACATCTGGATCTGATTAAGATGATGAGATTCTGAGCCTCCAGATTGATGGTATAGCTACATAAGGTTTTTGGGAGTCCTGGATAAACATGTTTTACAAATGAGAGAGATGTGACATTCATAGTAATTTTTTTTCGGTCGTGGGGCTTGAACTGTGGGCTTGGAAGCTATCTCTGTGCTCTTCAGCTCAAGGCGAGTGCTTTACCACTTGAGCCACAGCACCACTTCCGGTTTTCTAGTGGTTAATTGGAGATAAGAGTCTCACAGACTTTTCTGCCTGGGTTGGCTTTGAACCGTGATCCTCAGATCTCAGCCTCCTCAGTAGCTAGGATTAAATGTGTGAGCCACCAACACCCAGCATCACTGTGAGAATTTTTATGTTGTAGAATTTTTTATTTAAGGGCTGGGAAGGTGGCTCAGTGGTAGAGTGCTTTCCTTGCATGCCTGAGGCCCTGGGTTTGATTCCTCAGCACCACATAAGCAAAAAAAAAAAAAAAAAAAAGCCGGAAGTGGCGCTGTAGCTCAAGTGGTAGAGTGCTAGCCTTGAGCTGAAGAGCTGAGGGACAGCGCCCAGGCCCAGAGTTCAGGCCCCACGACCGGACCAAAAAAAAAAAAAAAGAATTTTTTATTTAAGTAATGTTCATATAATTTTATAATAACAATAAAAGTGCATGAAAGGAAAAAATGTTCATATCCTTTTTATCCTTCCATGGGTAGAACCTATTGATGTAACCATGAACCTGGCTTGGTTATGTGACTTTGATCTACAATATGTTAACAAATGAGATAAATGAAATCTAGAAGGTACTTACTTCTTGAGTTGGGAACCACATGCTAATTTCAATAGTATCTTCTTTGCTTTTTTTGACCTATTGCTGACAGACAAGGAATGTGCTTTTTTTATTTAACAGTTCAAGGAAATGTAGTCTTTTTAAAAATCACAATCCTAAAAGTCCTTACCTCTGCTTGGTTCCAAAGCTCTCTTCCACTTATATATTTGCTGAAGCTGCAGCTCATTTCCAGGTACCAAAATCTCTATTATTTATCCATATTCATTTAACAATTTAGCTTAAAATTTAACAGCTTAAAATATACACAGATAACATGACATGGCTGGATAAATCTTCTGTTTCATTATCTTTGGTACTGTTAGTTTAGAGTCTATGGACTCATTTGAAGGCTCTGAGACAGATCAGAGGGACCCAACCTTTCCTAGAGGCATGCAGTCAGGTGATACGCACACTAAACTGTTAAAAATGTCAATCGTCTATGCTTTTGGTACTCTTTAATGTTTTCTGTCCTGTGAATGGGAAAAACTGTTGGGATCAGGCTAAAAAGACTCTTCCAACTGCAGATAATTGGCACTGGCTTTGAAGGACTCCACTCTCAGCAAGTTAAATCTAGGTGAACTCTACAAGAGCCTGCTGAACAGACAGGTATTCTCAATCAGAGTAACTGATTGAGTAACTCAGAATAAAAGCCTGTGATTGGTGTATGCAGTTCTTGAGATTGGTTCACCAGTCTTTGATTGGTGCATATGTAAAGCTGTGTTTGGTGGAGCCTGAAATTATGCATATGAAAGGCTGTGTTTGGTGGAAACTACCATCCTAGCACAAATGTATCATTCACCTTTTCTAGCTTCTAGGCAGTCTGTTTGTTTTTTCCCCGCTTTGGGGATTTGATTAGGGTAGAATTATCCTGTGCACTTCTCTTTGCAATGAAAGCTTTCCCCAAATGGTCTTTTATCTGCCTGTGATCTTTCTTATTGCAGTTAGAATAAGCTGAAGTAGTAACATTAAGATTAGAGGAAATGCCAGGCCTCCAGCCTGGCACTAGTACTGTATCAACTGACTGTATCAAGCTAGAAGATAGCTGGAGTGTTTCTAGAAAGCATCCAGGAGCAGAAACTGAAGAAAGTATGAAGAACAGTGACATACAAAGATGACAGATGGTAGAAAGCTGACCATGAAAGGCAAAGGGCTACAAAACTTCAGGACAGCAAGCCATAGTCATTAGAAACATTCCAGATAGCTGTCAAGAGATAAGAGCTGAAGGTCCTGACACTCAACGTTCAGGGACTCAAAACTAACTGCGTTGTGCAAGCACACTGGCTTTGAAAGCCAAAAGCTTGCTCTGACCAGATCAACTAGAGCAATAAGTGTCTAGCTTTGAAGGCCTGGCGCCAGAAGCTTGTAGGTCTCAGGATCTGGAGTTATAAACCTCTAGGATTTGAAAGCCTGTAATGATAGCCTTTGACACTCAGGAGCTCAGAGTTGCTAAATAGAGGAACTTGTCCTGGCCTATTCATGAGTCCTATCCAAAAAGATCAAAAGAATCTCCAGCCAGCTGATTGTAACTACTCTACTGGGGAAGGACTGACTTCCAAGCCTACCTGGTCTTTGGGAGGATCCAGTTCCTTGTCGCTGTTGCACTGAAACCCTCAGCTTCCCTCTGGTGGTGGTCTGTAGATCCCTACTAGCATTTTGTCATGTAAATCTGCAACAGGGCAGTCTGTGCATTCAAGTGTATCATCCAGATCAGCACTAGAGAGAGATGACTAGCAAGAAATATGTCATAATCTTTTGTTACCCAATCATAAATTTTTGTGGTTTCTTATTTGTTAGAATCAAATCACTATGTTTAGCCTACTACATAAAGGAATACTAATGGTCATAAATTCCAGAATTATAGAAGACTCTTATCTTAAGGAATAAGGTAGAAAGAGAAGTTGCAGATTTGGTTTCTTTTAGTTTCTCTGCTTTGGCCCAATTCTGGTAGTTGTCCCTGCTCCATAGTCTCCAACTTTACTGGGTCCCAAGAATAATTTTTTTCTCTTGTCCTTCAAACCAATGGGTGATAATGTTTTTTTGGTCATATATTGGTTATTTCTGATTGCTCTAATACCTTCTTTTTAACGCCCTCCCACCCCCCCTTCCTGCCGCCTTTTCCACATTGGAAATTTTTCTCAACCCACAGTTGAATTCTGTGGTATGCCCAGATCCTGCTTCATAGAAATAGTTTTTACTGGGAACAAAGTAAAGCCACCAGCACAATCATATTTATTACAATACTATTTACTACAGCCAAGATGTGAAATCAGCCCAGATGACCCTCAGGGGGAAAAATGGATCAAGAAAATGTGGTATACATACACAATGGAATTTTACTCATCTACTGTGAGGAATGATATTGTACCATTTGTAATGAAATGGAAAGACTTGAAAAAAATTATGTTACATAAAGTAAGTTAAGCCAAGAAAGACAAAGAATCCATGTTTTCCTCTATATGTGAAAGCTAGATTTAGCTAACAAACTCATAAGTAAATATGTTGGATGGTATGTGCGTGTATATAAATGTATTTACTGAAATAAAGTAGATTCAAGGGGATCTCAAATAGTATAATTCCTTAGAAAGCCAAAATCAAAGTTCAGCAAGATAAAACTCAAGGAAATGGGTTCTCAAAAGGGGTGAACTTGGGTCAAGGGGAAAGAGGTAAATGAATAAAGAGAAGAGGAAGAAAACACAGTCAATCCTACAAAATTAAGAAGAGTAAAGAAAGGAGTGGGTAGGGGAGGGATGGCTGAGAATGTTGAAAGGGAGAGCCATTGATCAAAATATGTTGAATTCAAAATCTGCTTTGTCAAATGGCAGCTCCTTTGTGCAACTCCCTAGAGATATTAATAAGAAAGGAATAAAAGCTTTGTCTGAGGTCAAAGTTTTGCATTTTATTATCTTCACTGACTTACTATGAGATTTTTGTTTCTTTCAGATAAAAATTCTGTAGTGGACATTGTTAATGCTCTCTCCACATCTACCTTTAGAATTTTTATAATCCTCTTTCCTATCCATTTAAACCTTTTTTTTTTTTTTTTGAGAGGAAAACATAAGCAAAAAAGGCAATGAAGTGAGTATTTTCCTGTAATCGTTACCCATTTATTCCACAAATATTTTCTTAATGAGAAATGCTATCTATATCCCACAATAAATTCCTGTATGTATTTGTTTTTATTTCAAATATTCTCTATACTTATTAATTCTAGGCCAGTTTATATGTGAAATTGGAAATCTTTTCACTTTATTTGATGGAGAGACATAATCCCAGTTCCTTATATAAAAATAAAATGAGACACTGATTTTTTCCTAGAAATATGAACTTTCTATATAAAATGTTTGTAAATTGTAATCAGAACAATGAATTTAAAGACAACGAGGCCAGGCTGGTGCATATAATTCCAACTACTTCGGAAGCAGAGATAGGAAATTTATGGCAAGTTCGGGCAAAAAGCAAGATCTTATCTTAAAACCAGGCCAGATGGAGGTAGAGGATTATGATCTGAAGCCAGTACTCCCACCCCAAATGATACCTTATTTGAAAAATCGTTAAAGCAAAAAGAGCCAGAGGGCATGGATCAACTGGTAAAATTAAACAAAAACACTGAATTCACACCCCAGTACCACATTAAATACTGAGTATTTAATAATCATTCAATATGAAGAAATTTTCTACTAATTAAAAAGATGACTGCCCGTGCACCTAGAAGGGTGGATGGTCTGAAGGGTGAGGGAGGAAGATCCTTTGATTCCAGGACAGCCTGAGATCATCTCAAGCAAAACTGATGTTTGCAGTGTCTTTTTATTTTGTCATCATATATGAAAAAGACATTGAGAAAATATGTCAATGTCTTTCAATATTATTTGAAACTAATAGTAGAAAAATCTAGTAAGTTAATAAAGAATGTACCCTTTTTAAAAGTTTTTAAAAAGTAAGATTAATTAAATTCAAGATTCCCTCTCTCCAAACTGTTCTGTGTCTGTTCATTGACTGAAAGAGAAAAGTCTGTGAGAGAATGAACAAAACTGTCTAGCCTTGCTGATCGTCTGATTCTATATTTCAAAAAGCAGAGTTTCACCCCAAGAATTAAAAAATTTCATCCATGTTGTCAAAATTATTAGCATAAGATTGTTTACAAATTCCACTGCTATTTTTCACATGTCCACAGAACCTCTAGTGATAGATCCTTTGCATTCTGATACTGATAGATTACATTTTCTTTGTTGTTGTCTAGACTTACAAGGTATTCATACAGTTAATTAAAATTTTAAATGTTTACAATAACTAACTTACCTTTCTTTATAAAGAAATCGAGGAGTTCAATGTGAACTGGTAAACTGAAGGTAAGATAACGCAGCCACAATTTTAACTTAAATGCTTTGTTTCTCCTTTGGTTTGTAAGATTCCCCTGTCAAAATAATTTACATTGTGAAAACAGAATCTCCGGCCTTTTTTTTTTTTTTAACAACATAGTCAAGAACTCTTGTTTTAGAAGGAGGTCTAGGGTAACTTTGCTTTGGTTTGTAGAATTTACATATTTAGCAAATCTCATGGTACTTTATTCTTCAGAGTAAATATGAAAAAGTAATAAAAGGAAAATTAAACATCTACACAACAGCTTCATGAATTTTCTTAGAGGTACAAATAACCAAGCAATAATAACGTATTGATCTTACTATCTGCTTATGTGCGGCAACTTAAATTTCTATTCTACTACAGAGACAGCTAGAGGAAAGATGGTTTTCAACTATGATTCATCTCTCTTCAGAATTTTTAATCTCTTACTTTCTGTTCATTCATGTTAAATAAGAAACTCAGGTGGTGCTCTGCTGGCATGTATACTTTGGAAAGATATTTGAATAATGTAGCTTCTAGTAAAGAATCTGTGTCCATTTAGCTAAAAATTATAGTATGTACAAGACAAATTAAATGTGCTGCAAGTAGTTTAAATCACTCATAGTATTCATAGTATAAATAATCCACATACTTATAAGCTGTTATACAGAGTGATAGAGGACTAATTATTTCCATTCTTCGGGCAATAGTAGTGTGTTATACTATCTTACAAAGTTTAAATTCTGTTACATTATTGTTTAAGAGGTTTCCTGTTATACGGTCACATTTTCTGTCAACATAGAAAAGAAAATCTTCAGGACTAGAATACTAGTGTAATGAATTAAACTTGACCCAATGATTGGTAATCCCAAGGACTTGACTGGTCTTGCACAGTAAGTCTGATATAGGATTGCTTTAGATTATGGATCCTACTTGCCACGAGGCTACTATCCAAAACAGAAAAGCCACACATCATGAAAAGTGGTCCAGAAAGCAAAAGAATGAACTTCACTTCTAGGCTGCATCCTGACATAGAGTAGCACTGTGAGCCAACCCTTGAAGTGACTTCATTTCCAGGGACATGATTACTGCGATTGTGAGATTTCTTTCTGGCTACCCTGTATCAGGCTAGCCAGAAATATAGCCTTTTGGCTATTGTCAACTAAAGCCTGGGTATTAGAACTACTGCACATAAATTAGAAAACAAATGCAGTGTTTTAGTGGGTACACAAATTTGAATTACAGTGCACAATACTTCCAATGACTTCATCATAGTTACTAATGCAAGCAGTCTATTCACATTGAATTACCTAGAAGGCATTTTTAAACATTCAATATCTTATTTCTGTCAGTTTTAATGATAAAGACCCATGAAATCAGGCATACAAATATAATGACAATAATAATCTTTACAATTCTAAGTACTTTACCAATAAAATAAAAAGGTAAAGTTTTGGTGGTGTTGCTTTTTTCTGAAAATAGTGTTCCAGGTATAGTTAAATTTGAATTGCAGATAAATGAGCAATAGTTTGGTTAAACTATATGGGTTTAAGAGAATACACTTATACTAAAAATAGATTGTTTATTTGTCTAATAACATTTACCTCATTCAGAATCATGGTAATTTCCCCCCTTAAATCTGGCAACTCCACTTGCAAACTAAAACGACCAAGTTTTGAGTTAACAAGAATATTTCATAAAGTCTATCATTAAGTAATTTATTTTCACTATGGTCTTTTTCTTAATAATATGCACCCTTATAAATAGGTTACACTTCTATTAACATGAAAATTGCTATTTAATAGAAAAAAAGTCACCTTACAATCACTTTTTTCCCTCAGGATCTAATTCATCAAGGTCACTTTCACCCACAAACACGTTTTCAGGTAATTTAAACAGATGGGTGAAAGTGCCAGCTACGTACAAAGATTTATCTTGACACAATTTATAGCTTCTGATAAGCTGTTTCTGTGATTTTTTTTTCTCCATGTGACATAGTGAAGCCATCATCCTGAGTTTCAACACCAGAGTTTGCTGACATTTGGGGCCATAAAGAATATTATCTTCCTTTCACTCCTAAGCAGATTCTGTTGGTACAAATTTAAGTCCATTGACATACCTTAGCAACCATCTGTTGAATTTGAGCAATAACGCAACAACCGAATATTAAAATACCTTCGTATTTCTCAAGCATTTATTTTTTCACCTTGTAATTTTTCACAAATTAAATTTCCGTTATGTGTCACTTCAAAACATATTTTAGATTCTAGATTATTTACTTCCATTTCTTCTATGGATAGAACATCAAGATAACATTCAATGTACCAAACGACATTTTCTTCACTAAATTTAGAAGCTCTCCTTTGTAATTTTCACAGTACTTTTGTGAGTGGATTGTCCAAACAACTCTTTTTCTTTGATGTTGCAAGGAAGATAGCTTCCAGTTCTTTCTCATCTTAATTAAGTGCTATCTGAATAAACTGAAATCTTAGTCCAAACCAAATTATAGTAACAACGTTCAAAGGAACACTAAAGAGTACAATTTAATAACTGCCTATGTGTGAACATGGTAATCATTCTGAAAACTAGAAGTTTATCTAGGACTAAAATATTTTCATGTTTGGATACAATCAAAACTAGAAGAGCACAGGATTCACATGTGATTTATTCCTCAGCTTTTTGGTGGTTATCTTCTGGGTCAAACAAAGAGAACTTCAGTATGTATGCTGTTACAAGATACACTTGTAATTCAAGTACTCTAAGTTCTGCTATAATGGATTTCACATGAACATCACTTCAAAACTTCTTAGCATGAGGTCAGAGGCCACTCGTTTGGAAACATTTCTTACGAGTCCCTCTCCTCCTTGCCTTGTATACCCATTCCCTGCCTGGACTTAGAAATATATTCTTCCCTGTGGTTTCCTCTGTATTCTAATTTCTGCTATGATTCTCTATTCCCTACATCAAATCTTAGCTTATATGAGGAAATATCAGTGACTTTCATTTGTTCTGGACAAATTGAAGAAAAGCTCATACCCACAGCTTAGTGTGGTGGTCCAGACCTGTGATTCCTCACTTGAAGGAGGATTATGTTTATTTAGTAGCATATATATGTACATATATATGTGTATATATACATATACACTATATATACATAGATACAAAAAGCCCATTTAGTCATGAGACCATTTGCTATACAGTTTTGGAGAGAGTGCTCAGCAATATCAATTTAACAGAACTATTGTTGTAAGCACTGTTGATTGGATAATCCATTGTCTTCACAAAAAGACCTTCTTTCTTAACTTTTGCTATAGATGCTACTTTTCTTTTTTTTTAATTTATTGTCAAGATATACAGATGTGTTACAGTTACATAAGTAAGGTAGTGCCCCTCAGTAGATGAATGAATCAAGAAAATGTAGCATATATATATATATATATATATGAATTCTATGCTTCCATCAGAAAGAATGACACTGCCCTCATTTGTAAGGAAATGGAAGGACTTAGAAAAATCATATTAAGTGAAGTAAGCCAGACCCAAAGAAACATAGGGCTCTTGGTCTCCCTTATTTGTACTAATTAGTATATATCTAGGATAATCTTAGCAGATAAGCAGAATAGCTCAATAACTATGTACATATGACCATATAAGATGATGCTAAGCAAAATGAACTCCAAGGCATGGACATAGGAGGTTTTTTAGTAGTGTTTAGACTACTTTTCTTAGGCAGGTTTTTCTCTATGAGGAGGCATGCTTCAATTTATGGAAAAAATTTTCCTGATTAAAAGAATGTATACCATAGGCAGTGATCTTTTCTTTTTCCCTACACTGACAATGAATGAACCATAATTTGTTTTTTAAATTTGATTTTATTGACAAGGTGATGTACAGAGGGAATTATAGTTACATACTTAAGGTAGTGAGTACATTTCTTTTGAACTTGTTAAAATTGTTCATAATTGGGTTTTAAGTGAACCAAATTACTATAACAGATTGGGTAGAGAGACCATACTTGATTCCTTTGAGATATTGTTAAGTATCTGAACCAATTACAGTAAGGTCTTATTTCTTGAATTCTTAGTTAAGTATCCAATATTGTTAGTTTTTATTTGGTCATGTACTTGTTTAGTCAGAAGCACTTTTCACTGAATAGAATGAAGTACTTGGACATGGGAAGCAAAGAATAATAAACCTCAGGCTACACTAAAGCCACCAGCACAACCATGTTCATTGCAGTATTGTTCACCATAGCCAAGATATGGAATCAACCCAGATGACTATCAGTGGACTAAGATATTAAGAAAATGTGGTCTATATACACAATGCAGTTATATACTTCCATCACAAAGAATGATATAGCCCCATTTGTAAGGAAATGGAAAAACTTGTAAAATTTTATATTAAACCAAGTAAGCCAGATCCAAAGAAACATAGGTTGTATGGTTTCCCTCATTTGTAGTAACTGGAGTGTACCTATAAATCAACAAATAAGCACAATTTATGGTAAAAGACAGCAAACTACACTTGGACATGATAAATTAAACTGCACTTTATGGTTTTGACTGGTAGGGATGCAGAGCTTATTCAGGAACTCATGTCTTTCTTTGAAAGTGTACCAACAAGTATATCTCTATCATTGGGTACACCTTGTGTCTTAGAATGTGCTAATCCATCCAAGAGAATGAAGAGATATGGTGGGAGAAAAAATGATGGGTTCTATCATATTTCCTCTAGTTTAATCTGAGGATTTTTTTTTGTAAATTTGTTGTTAATAAATTGGTGATAGCTTATACAAAGTTGATCCAAAATGCAAGAAAAGTTGCCAGCTACTCTTTTACTTTTCCCTTGAGGCTGATGACTTATAAATCTTGGAACTGAGGAAACAAAGTTTCTCTGAAAACAGAAGAGTAGTACAGTACAGATGAGGACTGCTACCAGATGACCAAGAACACTTGAATGAATAGTCCTTATATAAACCTGAGAACTGCTAGACTGGCCAGGACAAAAGTGTCCTACAGCCGATGGCCTCTCATACCTTAAATTTCCCCAGTTCATGTGCTTCATTAAGTCTTATGACCAAGCATCTCCTGAGGCAGTAATGACTAGGAAACTGGAAGTTATGTGTGGGAGTCATGAGAATTCTCTGCTACATCTGCTATATTATTTCTTGTCCTTTATCCAGTCTCAAAGTCAAGGGAACTTGGTGATGGCTGAAACTTATTAATGCCTCATTAATCTAATTATGGAAAATAGTCTGAAAGATTGACAGATAATGGTTATCATTTAATGATTTTAAGCAATGTCCTAGAAGAAGTGCATAAAATCAGACTAAAAGTAACCTACCTGAAATCATAAATGGTGAAAAGAACAGCTTTCCCCTGAATCGTAAGTTGAAACCTTAAATGTTGAAATGGCAAATTTTCTTTTTTTTTTCTTTTCTTTGGTCCGGTCATGGGGCCTGAACTCTGGGCCTGGGCACTGTCCCTCAGCTCTTCAGCTCAAGGCTAGCGCTCTACCACTTGAGCCATAGTGCCACTTCCGGCTTCTTTCTTTTTTGCTTATGTGGTTCTGAGAAATCGAACCCAGGGCCTCAAACATTCAAGGCAAGTGCTCTACCTCTGAGCCACCTTCCCAGCCCATGAAATGGCAAATTTTTTATTCCAGACTGAATCAATAACAACAGAAGTAGGAAAGTCTCTTCATTAACATAGATATTAGATTAGAATCATTCTATATATCTACGTATCTTATCTAATCTGTCTTTCTGTCTACCTCACTACTTATCTATCTCATTAAGATATCACCTTCCCAGTGAATCTCATACATGGTAAGTACATTTAGTTAAAGAGCATTAGGCAAAAAAAAAAAAAAGTCAAACAAACAGATGGTAGACTTACAGGTAAAAAGAAGATTCTTCAGGTTTATAAGTTGTTCTTATACAATACCAGTGTTTTCAGATAGTTGAAAATGAGAAAGGACAAAACTTAACAATGCTATTTTTTTTGAGAAGTCACTATTGTACAAAATTACCAGGGCAGGCTAGAAATAGCTTGCGACTTCTAAAACTTAAAGTATTTCCTAAATTTCAGTTTTAGATAGGATGAATTCAAAGAACTAAGTTACAGAATACATAAAAATGAGTTTCACAAGACATTTTTAAACAAGTTCAAACTATTTTAATGGTAGAGGTTTGCAAATACAGAACTGTGGATGATAGTTAACATCAAGATAAGGTATATCTGCAATATATAATGTCAAATCATAAGACAGAGCATGAAACTTTTTTTAGGGAGGGAGTGGGTCATGGGGCTTGAACTCTGGGCCTGGGCGCTGTCCCAGTGCCACTGGAGGTTTCTGGTGGTTAATTGGGTATGGGTCTCATGGACTTCCCTTCCCAGTCTGGCTTTGAACGGCGGTCCTCAGAACTCAGCCTCCTGAGTAGCTAGAATTACAGGCATGAGCCACAGGTGGCCAGCAGAACATGAAACTTTAAGAGTTGAGAGTCACAAGCAAATTTAAGAGTCACAAAGCAAACCTGACAGGATGGAAATACAGAAAGAACACGTTGGATTCTAACATAATAAAGATCTTGGAAATCTCAAATTTCTTGAAGGTGTCAAAGAGTTTCTTAGGGACAGGTTACTAAGAAGCACTTATAAAATTTGTTTTTGTTGATACATGTGCAATTTCATCTTAAAACTTTGTGCTGTTGCATGCACATTCCTTTGGGGGAAGGGGGAGGGAGGAGTTGGGGAGATGGGAAGGGAAGGGATGGTAGGGCAAAACAAAGGAGGAGGTAACCGTGAAATGTATTCATTACCTTATTCATGTAACTGTAACCCCATATATATACATATGTATGTATATATATATATATATATATAGAGAGAGAGAGAGAGAGAGAGAGAGAGAGAGAGAGGAACTGATCTAAGAATATGAAGATTTCCTTGCTCATCTAAGGAAAGTAGAATACAAGAACAAGTGTGGGTAACTCTTTGGAGGAATAGTGGCAGAAATATGAGAATGCTTGTTCTCAAAAATCACTCTCTTTTTCACAGTGTATTAGTGAGGCAGTTCTAGGATTATACATTATTTGTCATTGAATTGTGCAGTTGATGTATGAATGAGAAAGAGTTAAAGGGGATAAACAAAATTATATTCAAGCTGCACACAGTGCTCAGAAGCAATGAACACCATGACTTGATTTAGTACAGTCCAAAAAAGATTTGTTCTTAGATTTCTATTTCCTTATACTATTCCAAATACTCAATGGAAATAAAAATTATTTTCTGTCTTATTTTCCTATCCTTCTTCTTGTATTTAACATGGCATACTAGGCAGAATGACCTTATCACTACAGTATTAAGAATATATGGATTATATTTTTGGTGAAGCAATGTTTTGATTATAGATAGAAAACATTTTATTGCCTAAAAGACAAGTCTGTTGACATATATTTTGTCCTCTAAATCAACATACTTCTTCCAGTGGGCATTGTTGTGGCCATAATAAGTCACTAAAAATAAATGAGATTTCCTCCCTCTCTTTCCTCTCTCTTTTTTGTAACCCCTCCCAGAAAATCTTTAATGTTTTCAAGAATTTGCAAATGGAAACAAATCTCTGCTGAAAGCAAAGCTTGTAATTTGCATATTAAGTAGGCTGCTGTTATTTATACTATTGCCATTTTACATTGTAACTGAATTTGTCTCTGTACTCCTTTAGTGGCTTAACAATATACAATACATTCTTCAGCCTTCAGAGCTATGATGATTGCCACAGCTCCAGTTCCAGTTTTTGTTTTTCGTTTTGGTGGTTAATTAGAGACAAGAGTCTCACAGACTTCCCTGCTGGCTTCAAACTATAACCCTCAAATCTTTGCCTCTTGAGTGGCTAGGATTACAGGTGGAAGCCAATGGTGCCCAGCTCAGATGATATCTTAATACCTATTTACCTAACAAAATCATTAGTACAGTTAAGTAAATTAGCAAATTTATCTTCTGCCATAAATACATTTTTGTGTGTGGGCATTCACTTGAAATATCTCTCAGTAAACTTCTAGGATACAATACAACTTTATTCATTATGGTTGTCATACTATGAATTAGGTATCTAGGCTTATATATCCCTTTAACTGCAACTATGTGCTGCGACCATCTTCTCTATCCCTGGTAACTGTTGGTGTCCTGTCTGCTTCTATGCATCATTTGACACTTTAAATTTCATACATAACTGGGATGATGAATTCTTTTTCTTTCTGTCTGGCTACTTTCATTTAGCATCATATCGTACAAATTCACCCACATTGTTGTCAGTGGCAGGATCTCCCGCTTTGTTAATTCTGAATAAAATATCCAGGTCCATTTATATGTGATTGTCCCCAATTCCTCCTGTGGCACTGACAATTCACTAGAGAAGAGTCATAGGTCACGACATGTAGTGATTCTTATAACTAAGATTTATTAATATTGCAGCACAAAGGATGCAAAGAAAAAAATCACCATATGAATCAGGCACATGGGATGAGAGGTCTTGACAGAACCAGGTATAAAGTACTAAGGGGATCACTTAGCAATGGGATTTGGGGACATGAATGAGATGGTGTCTAGCTCATTAGAAACCCAGTGCCCAGGACTTTTAGACTCAGTGCCCTTTGCCTAGCATGAGTCAAAATTGCAGACACCCAGAAAAGGCAGGTGTTCAGCATTAACCACTGATTTGCACAAATCCTTTAGGTCCACTGAGACACCTTTGTTGCTTAGGGAATAGTGGGAACCCAGTTAAAATGTTATTCCCAGACTCCAACCAAGGGCTCACTTTACAAGTATTTAAAGATAGCAGTGTCAGGCCTATTATGTTAACTCGTCTCTGCACAACTTGTTATCTCTTAATTTACTCCCCAGAGAGCTAGAGCCTAAACTGAGCTGCATATTTTAGGAACAATGCTCCTCTATTATAGATATTTTTTGGTTGAGACTATGATATTGTGTTTTATAAAGAAAATATATTAAATTAATATAATCATGTTAAACAAATATATTAGATAAATATATTTTAAATATATTAAATTAAATAAAAATTATATATTATATATTGTATTAAATATATTAAATTAAATTTAAAAATATAAAGTATATTAACTAAATATATTAAAATTATTTCAAGAAACAGCAAAATATCCTGATATCAATGAATGAAAATATATGAGACTGTCCTCATTATGCATGGGTAACAAATTTGAAAATGTGCCTACATGCTAGCATTTATTTGAAAAGCCCAAATCCATACTCAGATCCTTCATGGTCATTTGTGGGCTTGCACAGAGTGGTGAGAAATCTGAATTAACCTGTGCACAGATTCACAACGGAGGCCAAGCAGGGCTGCCTTCTGCATCCTTTATCAACTCTCACACAGAAATGATGAATAAAACAGAAGTGGTAGGGGCATGTGAATTTGATTCCCAGTTCTGGCATTTAGTCATTGATGGCCAGTACATTTATACTTCTGAACTTTATTTTCTTTTTTGTAAAATTTAAAATATATAAATATGTAAATTTATTCAGATAAGTTCTTTTAATCATTTAAAATTATAATCTCTGGGTATATCCATAAACATAATGTAGATCTATCTTTATAGATCTACATGTATATTTTCCCACTAGGAGCAATGATTTAATGTTCATGAATTCAATATTCCCAGTAACTTAATAGAACATAACGATGGTGAATGATCAGAACTAGCTGAATATATGTTTCAGTTTCATTCCTTCATTTTGTATTGGATTTTCTCCTTGCTAAAGTGAATACTTTATAAGTCTGAGTATGTGTTCAGTAGAGGTAAATAAATCAATCTTTCCTAATATAAAGTGATTTATTTTTGGCTTTCTTTTGGAATAATAACTAGTAGAGTATCAAATTTAAAATTACATTGAATATTCACATATATTATTCCATTCTCTCTTGGCATGACTAAACTGAAATCTGCTACAGGTAGAATCATTTCTCCTTCATAATTCAGATGTTCTTTTCCTCAGGTGTCTTAAAATGCTTCTGTCTTTGATGCTTTTCTGTTATTCTATACTATAGCTATATGTTGATTGATTTTTTTTATTATTCTTGTCTATCTCTGAGTGCTATTGAATGGGCTATCAATGCATTTCTTTTTATTATAAATTCTTTACTTTCATCTTTTAAAATATTACATATCTACCCCTTTCTCTGTTTGATTCTTCAAGAGCCCAGTGACTGTTACTACAGATTAGCTGGTTTTGGAATAGAAGCTGTTTATTTATATAGGAATTTTCTGTAACTGCAGAATGTAACTGCAGAACTACAATGGCAGAAGAATTGAATACTTACCTGCAAAGTTTAAAGTGTTTACTATCCTACCCTTTACATAAAATATTGACCCTTCTTTAAGAGCTTCTCTTAAATGTGTTTGAAGCAAAAAACACTCTGCTTTTCTTCAATCATTGTTAATGATATATTACTGGGTGTGTTCTTATTTTCAAATGTGTTCATTCTTTGCACATTTCCAGCCTAAGGTTTATTAAGTTTTTGGATTTAAAAATGTTTAAGATTATCTTATTTCCAATATTTTAATTTATAAAGTTTATAATTTTATACAATCTACTTATAATTCTTATTTTTCTTCTTTTTCAAAGTTACTTGTACATTGTTTTCATATTATTTATGCAATTATCACTGGCATGTATAAGCTTCCTGAAAGTAATGATTTGGGGTGCAGTTTTTAATCCTGGTATATTCCTACTTAGAATTGTGTTTGAATGGTCACTGAATAGGTATTTCACAACTATTAGTTGAATATTATGTACAATTAGAACTATATCTATTTGAAGCATTGTTTCAGAAACTATTCTAATTTTTATGTTATTTCCAAATTTTCTTGATTTTTTTATATTTCCTTCCTTTTCCTTTTTCTTGGTTTGCTTTTTTTTTTTTTTTTTAACATTTCTTCATGTAGTTTGTAATTTAATTGCCCCTAAAATCTTAAGCTGACATTTTAAAAGAATAAAGTATATAAAACAAATAATTTTCAAGCAGTAGCAAGCTATATTGATATAATTGAGTGAAAATACATGTACAAGCAATTTTCATTATACTTAGTTAAATTGTTCATTATATTCAGTTAAATATGTTAAATTCGTAAGTTTTCCTTTGCTGGAATTTACATCGAATCCTAAAGCCCATTCCCTCAGCTTTCTATGTCATTTAGGAGCATGTACAGGATGGTGGAAATTGAATCAACCAGCACACAGATACATACTGAGGCCAGACAAGGGCCAACACTTCTTTTACTGTCTTCCTAGAAGTGAAACAGAAATCTCGCTATCTTCCATTTTCACTGTAAGATTCATGTTGCAAAATTGAAGATATCTCCAAAAATGTCAGTAACTAGTCAGTTGACTTGCCCAGTTATTTGTCAATATCCTCTCTACCTAAAACCAAAATTTCATACACATACATTCTCAAAAAGTAGAAAACTGATTCCTGTTGCCCAGTGCCTATTCAAAAGTAGGATAGTTTATAGTGAATTTTTTAAAGAAGTAATCCTGTGTCTGGCCACTCTCTCTCTTTTATTTTATTTTATGATTTTATTGTAAAGAAACCGTACAGAGGGGTTACAGTTACATGAGTAAGTTGATGAGTACATTTCCTATCAAGCATTGTTATCCCCTCCTTTGTTTTCCCTCTACAATGTCTCCCCTCGCCACCTCCCCAACTCCTTCCTCCACACCACCCCAAAGTTGTAAAGTTTGTTTTCAACATAGTATCTTGTACATCTCCTTGTTACAATGCATCAAGCTGTGTCCTTGTTTTAGCCCCTCCCCAAATTAGAAAAATGCATATACAAGATGCAGAGCACTGGAATCAAATACAGCGACAACAAGGATTATACCATGGGGGAAGATCATACAAAAAAATCACGTAGTACATTAAAAAGAACAGTAACAAAGAAAAAAAGCTCTTGTATCCCATTTCGCTTAGTATCATCTTATATAGTCATATATTACCTTTTCTGTTTGTCTGGTAAGATTATCCTAGATGTATATTAGTTATTTCAAATAAGGGAAACCATGGGACCTATGTTTCTTTGGGTCTGGCTTACTTCACTTAATATTGTTTTTTTTCTAAGTTATTCCATTTCCTAACAAATGGGGGTGGTGTCATTCTTTCTGATGGAGGCATAGAACTCATATATAGAACTCACATTTTCTTGATCCATTCATCTACTGAGGGGCAGCTGGTTGGTTGCATATCTTAGCTCTAGTGAATAATGCTGCATGCCTCTTCTTCTGCTGCTGTTAATTTTTGGATATAGTCTTTCATTTTTGCCTGTCATGTTCCTATCTATGCCTCTTGTGTAGCTTGAACCACAGTCACCTGCCACCATGCCGGCCCCAGTCTGTAAGTTTTTTTTTTTCCATTTAATTTAATTGTCAAGATGATATGCAAAGGGGTTACAGTTACATACATAAGGTAATGAGTGTATTTCTTACTGAACATTGTTACCCACTCCTACATGTTTCATTTCTGGAATCCCTCCTTTCCTTCCCATTCTTCTCTAGGTCCAGCTGACACTTGTATTCTGCTCTACATTACTGGAATCAGAATAACTGCAGTCCTTGCCTATTCTACTTCTTCTCCCATGCACTAGAGACCTTCTCTTGCCTCCACTGAGATCATGGGGCTATAAGCCTAAAGGACTGCACATATCAACACATGGATCAGTTCTCAATCCTCAGTTCACACTGTTTATTCAAAGCATCAGAAGGGCAGAGGCAAATTCAATTCAAATACTTTATACTTATGCATCAAAATAGAATAATGAAACACATTAAAATTATTTTAAAAGAAGGACAAGGAAGTAATAGAGGAGGTGAACTTGATCAAAGATGAATGCTATATGTTATGCGCATGTATGGAAATAGCACAATGGAATGTTTTGTCTACAATTATAGACACTGGTTAAAAAAGGGAGATAAATTATTAAATAAATGACACACAGTGCAAGTAGCTTGCTCTCTTATAATACATAATCTTTCCATTAAAATGCGAGCCACAAACTTCATATAAAATTAATTTCTCATTTTCAACTGCATTTAAAAAAAGAAATTTTAATTCTAAAGATTAAAATAGTTTCTGAGTTAATACATCTTGCTACAAATCAATGCTAATAGGTTAACTATAACCACTAAACTTCTTTCACTAAAAGGAATTGCCTTAGGGTGCTGAATTCTGCCATTAATAATTTCAAGGGAGTAAAGCTCTATGGCCTAGCAGGAATACTCAGATCTTTAAAGCAGAAAAATTTAATTGTGAATACAACACACAATGTAATATTTGCTTTGTTTTGTTAATTCTCAGTGCAGTACCTATAGAATCAATACTGGAGATAGGAACATTTAATCTCACCTCAGGTATTTGTTCCTTTTAGAATTGGGTTATTGGAGCCTATTTGTGTAACTCCTATTTTTCTTTCATCTTTGTTTTCCCTGAGTCAAGGGATATAGGCTTGAATTTCCCCAGTAGAAAAGACTCTTTAGGGGAACACAAAGACATGACTCTTACCTAGCATAATTAATGCTCTCCTAGAATTTAAGAACTTATTTACATTTTTCTTGAGCTAGAAAGAGTTCTATCAGTGGGAGAGAATGGAGCCAGATGCAAGACTGCACTGGTGGAAAGATGAGATAGTAGGAAGACAGGGGAGCTATTATGGGAGAATGTTTGCATGTGGAACATTTGGCTCAGATATTCATAGGTAAAAACATTCCTATTGGATGTGCTTCTCATAAGTTTTTTAAATCTTAACTAGTGAAATGAACACATGGATGTTTACTATAAAGAATTTTTAGTGTGATTACCATATCCAAATGGATCTCGTTATTTATCTAGAGGGCATTTGATGTATTTAGACATATACTCTTAGCACAGAAACCTATGTTTTAAAATGACTGAATAGACTTTGTTCATCTTTTCGAAAGTTGTACTATAAGGTAATAACTGTCTCTATCATAAAGTGTGCCATGTGACATAACTCTGAGAGAATCAAGAAATGGATCCTTTGGGAGTATCAAATTGCTCTTGATTATAAATTTCCTTTCTGGTGGTGTTGTAAACCAAATCTCTATGGTTTTTGTTGCAGCTCTCCAAAGTTTAGGTGCTTCTTAAAACAACAAACAAGCAAAAAAACAAGTAAACAAAAGTATGTAGAGTAGCATGGAATTAAAGTCCAGTTCTTTAAATTATACTTTATAGTGGGAGACTCTGATTTTAGAGTAATAAGTCTACATTGCTGTCTTCTCTCATATGTAAGGTAGGGAAACAATAGGGCTCAGAGTGTGACTCTATAATTTGGATGCATAGATCCAAGAGCTTTCTGCACAATCCATTGATTGTGATGTCATAGGCAAGTATATCTTACTTTTCTTTTATTGATGACCCAGGAGCTTGAACTCAGGGCCTGGGCACTATTGCTGAGTTTTTGTGCTCTAGGCTAGTGCTCTACCATTTGAGCCACAGGTCTACTTTCTGTTTCTTTACTTTATGGTTGTTAATTGGAGATAAGAATCTCAAAGACATTCTTGCTGAAGCTGGTTTCAAACTGTGATCCTCAGATCTCAGCCTCCTGAATAGCTACAATTATAGGCATGAGTCACCAGCATCCAGCTATACCTCAGTTTTTTAATGTGTAAAAATGCTATAGTCATAGCAACTGTCTCAGAGAATTGTGAGGATTAAATAAGTTAATCAGTGTAAAGAATTTAGGGCAATGTTTTGTAATTGGTGAATATTTAAATGTAAAAGTATTTGTGAAGTATCTTATTTTCCTCCCAGATGAGCTTTCAGAGCAATGAAGATGAAGAGCAAAGACTTTGAAACTAACAAAAGGCAAGATAAGTAAAGACAAATCCACCTGGTATCTAAGTGGAGGGATATCCTATTTTTGATAATAATTTAAGAAAAATATCGATACTTTGGAAGTAGCTGTTTCCTGAATGACACCACCAGCCTCAGAGACATTACTTTTGTTGGTGTACATTTCCACTGAGCTCATAAATCTTATAATGAAAAACAGCTGGAGGAGAAACACTTAATATGATAGAAGATATAAAAACATTTTAACAGACATTTTGACATATAAAGAACCAGAAGTCATTTCTGAGCCTCCAAATTATAAACACAAATAATTACCATGGCAAGAAGTAGTGTGTATATATTAAAGAAGTGACATTCTACCACAAAACTTCTTCTTAGGCTCTGGTGACTCGGTTATAAAAATTGTCTTGCAGTTGAATTGTGAAATACCCTGTGCTAATTTAAGGGACAAATGATTTCTCACTGTTACAGGAAATTTGATCCCTTGAAATAAGTGCCAGTTTACAAATAATAGGGTCAGAGTTTTGGATGAAAGGAAACAAACATTCATTAATTTTGTCATGATGAGGACCATGTGTGGAGTCAAGTATGTTGTTGACTAATCTTTTTTTATGTGTGCCAGCAAGAAGTCCAGAGCCACTTAATTATCCAACACAACTTTTGCAAATGATTCCAAGGAGTGTGTTGATGAAGTCAATGTTTGAGCAGTATTGGCCATTAAGTTACTCTTCTATACTGTAGTGAGCATAAAAAGACAAAAGGATGGGAAGTTCTCAGAGCAGGGGCCCAAAGAATAGATCTTCAGTTCATAAGGTACCCACTAATAACTTGTGGTCTCTTGTGAGGAAGAAAACAAAAATGTGTGGCCTTCTTGTGAATAAATGCCCTAAATGTGTGTGTGGGGGGGGGGGGGGGAGGGGGGGAAGGAAGCAAGAAAAGAAAAAAAAATTAAAAGAAGTCAAAAGCACGTGAGAACCATTAGAACATACATTGTGTCTGTGTTTTTTAATAGAACTCCAGGACTTCCAATGGTTGGCTCTCCCGTTGGTATTCTGACAGAGTTGATTTCTCTGGACATTTTTTATGCAAGTGTGATATATCCATGGTTTGACTTTACCTACCTCCAAAGAGATGAGAATTGCCAAGGGCGTGCTATAAGGCCTTTCCTATTTTTCCCAATTGTTCAGGAAATTGCTCTTTTTAGTTTTCCAGAAGCAATCAATAATATCCTGACCCAAAAAGATGGAAGGGTTTTTCTAGCTAAGGAAGTGATGTGAAAGAAGCAAGCTTACATACAGTGGTTGCTATTTTACATATTTGTTTATAAGCTGTTTTAGTTTAATTTTTTATGCTTATGTTCTCCTTGCTTATTTGAAGGTCCAAGAAGGGTCTTCATACACTATTCTATAGGGGCTCAACCTAAGCCTTTGCCTTATGTGTCCACCCATATGTAGGGAAGGGCAGTTGGCCCTCTGTTTCTCTCATTCTTTCAGAAAGAGGCATCCAATAATCTCCTGGGCAGAGAAAGAGCAGAACTGTGAGAACTGCTTTAAAAGATGAATTATATTCAAATACATTTTCCTTATATTTTCTCTTCTGGGGTATGACTATCCTTGCTTAATTAATTTAATTGTATCATCCGATTGTTCAGATTCTTTGTTGTATAGCTGTTACCAATGCCTGCACATATAGAATTTGATCCCCTTCACTTGCTTTCTGACAGAAAGACTACAAATATAAAATTACCTAATAAGCCGAGTGCTGCTATCTCACTCCTACAATCCTGGCAACTCAGGACGCTGAGATTTGAGGACTGTGGTTCAAAGCCAACCGGAGCAGAAAACTCTAGAGACTCTTATCTCCAATTAACTACAAAAAGCTGGAAATGGAACTGTTGCTAAAGTGGTAGAACATTAGCCTTGAGCACAAAAGCTCAGGGACCATGTTCAGGTCCAGAGTTCAAGCTCCAGAACTGCAAAAAAAAAAATTGCATAATGAATCAAAGCTCCATTCAAAGACCATTTCTCCTGGTTTACACACACACACACACACACACACACACACACACACACACACACACACACACACACACACACACACACACACACACACACACACATCAAGATAGCTGGCTAGCTAGAGAACTATCTCTCTCTCTCTCTCTCTCTCTCTCTCTCTCTATCTATCTATCTATCTATCTATCTATCTATCTGTCTGTCTGTCTGTCTGTCTGTCTGTCTGTCTGTCTGTCTGTCTATGGCAGTCATATTGCAATAAAATTTCATACTTTTCATTATCATAAGCCTACAGTTGTATTATGTTCTCTACCATCATATAATCCTTTACCATTATATGATCTCTGTCAAGATTCATCCCCAAAAGCTTTTCAGATAGAATGCACATGGAATCTCCCATAATAAACACAACACACAAACACAAAGACTCTAAATCAACAAAAACAAAATGCTTAAATAGGGATACAGGTTGATCCATTGTAACAATGAGATGCACAAGACACTATGTTGCAAAACGAACTTTACAATTTAGGCCCAGGGTCATTGTGGAGGTGGGAAGGAAGGGATGGTAGGGGAAAAACAAAGGAGGAGGTAATAATGCTTGCTCATGTAACTGTAACCCCTCTGTACACTATTTTTACAATAAAAAAGTATTTAAAAAGAGAATTGACAACAATGTCAACAACCAAAAACTTGCCATCAAATAAAGAAAGAAACAGACTGCAGAGGTTAATGAATCCCTTAGGTTCCATTAGGTTCCCTATTTCTACTTAACTCATAAATTGGATTCCAACTGAAACCACAAAAGCAATGCCCCCTGCAGGGCCAGGAGGACCACAAGGGTTCCTTCTTAAGTGGGTGGACTCATTGGTTCTCAATGTGTACACAAGAGGACTCATGCAATCTTCACTTACATGTTACAACCACTTCTACATCCTAACTTTCTAATGTGCTTTCATCTCTAGAATTGTATTCCTTGTGGTCCCAAATGTCTTTCACTCCTGTAGTCCACAAGTGAATGAGGAGAGAAGCCTAAGAAGAGGTACATGGGAAGAGAAGAGCATGGTGAACTTGGTGGAAGTTTGAAAGACATTCTTGAGTTCCCTCACATGGGGAAAATCAGAAAGGGGGAGACACTAGAATGAGAAAAGAGAAAAAAAGTTTGTTTTTTAAAATTTATGCAACTCAAAGCATCCTAGTTAGTTATTGAGCATAGTCTACAATTTTGAGTGCATTTTGGTGCCTGTTCTTATTACATTATTATTTAGAAACTCTCAGTTTATATATGTATATGCAAGTATATTTATATGTAAATGTTAAATTGATAATATAATAAGTGATCATGTTCATAATTAAATACATTAAATTAAAAATAAATTAATTCAGGGGTGGGAAGGTGGCTCAGTGGTAGAGTGCTTGCCTCACATGCAGAAAGCCCTGGGTTCGATTCCTCAATACCATATAAGCAGAAAAAGCTGAAAGTGGCACTGTGGCTCAAGTAGTAGGTCACTAGCCTTGAGATGAAGAGCTGAGGGACAGTACCCAGGCCCAGAGTTCAGGCCCCACGACTGACTAAAAAAAATTCAAATAAATTAATATATGAATGTTATATATAAATGTGCATTAAATATATGTAGAATAATATATAATAAAATATATTTAATAATACAATAACAAATATATCAAATATAATATATAATATAATATATGCTATAATACATAAAATATTATATATTATTTACATATTTAGTTATACATTAAATATATAAATAAAATAATATATTAAATAAAATAATAAGTAAATATATACATATATACACACATATGTGTTATACACATATATACATATACATATATACATTTATGTGTGTATATATGTGTGTGCATACATATATGTACACACATACACACAAACACACACACACACACACACACACACATATATATATACTTTGGTTTTTATTGGTCATGGGGCCTGACAGCCTAGGTGCTGTCCCTCAGATCCTTTTTCTCAATCTACCACTTGATCCATAAATGCCACTTCTGGCTTTTTCTGTGATTAATTGGAAATAAGAGTCTCACAGACTTTTGTGCTCAGGCTGGCTTTGAACTACATTTTTCAGATTGCACCCTCCTGTGCAGCTAGGATTATAGATGTGAGCCACCAGTGCCTGGCTAGTTTTATATTTTTCAAAGCAGGAAAAAAACATTCTCATTTATTTCTCATATAGTTCTCATTTATTAATATCATATCGAGAATAGTTTCGTGGCAGTGGAATTTTTGTTTTAAAATTCATGATTAAATATTGAAGATTTTAAGGCAAGGCATGCACTTAGACTTAATGAGAATGTTAGATTATAATTAACATAGCAATAGCCTGCCGTGGCAGAGGGAAAAGCTGAAGGCCAGTAAGAGGAGTGGCAGTAGTCACTGCTGGAGCTGACACACCACAAGGCTTCATTAGGAATGATGATAGTGGATTACTATTTTTAAATTTATAAACTTTAAGTACAATCAGAATTAGTCTCACACTAAAGTTAATGAAAATAACTGCAAATGTATCTACTGCTGTAGATATATCACTTTTGGACAATGCTGAATTACAAAAATATGTGTGCAGAAGAGAGCTGAATAATGCTGATTAACACAGTAGGCTATTTTGGGGAAAAGATGTCCTTCGATTTATAAAGAGAAATTTGTGTTGAGAATCAGAACAGAGCTATGGATGTTAGAAATTTTGTCTGTTCCTCCAAATCTAAACCCTGGAAGAAATTATTTTTATTACAACACATCATATGGATAATGTGTGTGTGTGTGTGTGTGTGTGTGTGTGTGTGTATGTGTGTGTGTGTGTGTGTGTGTGTGTGTGTAGTTTTCTTGATAGGAAGTCTGAAACCATATATTCAGGTGATCCATCTAATTTTTGTCACTTGAACACACATTCTGACTTATGACTTTATAATTGTACTGTCAATTTCAATTATGTTTAGATATTTTAAGGTTTTTTTTTTCATATTGTTTGTATTCAATGAATCCAGATATACCCAAGACTCTTTTCTCCATGATTATTTATTTTTGTTGTCTGGTGTTGGTACTCAGGCTTAGAATCAGGGCCTGGGTACTAGTGTTCTACCACTGGAGCCACAATTCCACTTCCAGCTTTTCTTTGGTGATTAGTTGGAGATAATAGTCTCTTAGACTTTCGCCAGGCTGACTTTGAACCACAAATCCTCAATTCTCAGATTCCTAAGTCTGCAGTGCCCATCTTCCCATGATTCCTCATAGTGTATCACGTGGTTCGTTGATGCAGTACATCTTTTGTCCAAGATCAACAAACTGAAGTTGTCATGATAAACACTTTAGCTTTTAGCACCTTGCTCCACTAGCATCTGAGGCCATGTTTAAGCTCTCACCATTTATCAATTCGTTTGTGAATCTGAATGTCTGTCAGCTGTGTTTTCCCATGACTTTAGAGACTTGAGCATGATGGGGTTTTCCTTACATTCTTGGAAGAATTTGTTCTGTTTAATTTTCTAATCTACTTTATTTATACCACACTGATGTTAGCACTTACCATTATTAGCTACTATCTTCATGGATTTCTGTTGTAAATCTAGGCTTATGTATGCTTCTGTTTTTCTACACATATCCAAAAATTTTCCAGTAATCTTTTATGCTGGGTCTACAGGTAGTCAGGTCAGTTGGAGACATTTTCTCAAATCCTTACCCACTAAGATGTATGTCCCTTATCACACATATTAAGTTAATGAATCCACCCAGAATTGTAGGAATTGTTAGATCCTTCTTCAGAAATCATGCTGACCTTTCTCTGGAGACCCCAAATGTCACCAAAAATAATAATAACCAAAGTGAGGCCTACGGAAATCACTGGTGGTGGGTAAAATCTTGTCATATTTTTCTTCTCTGTTGAATAAGAACAGTTGAATTTTTTTTTATCTTGGTATGACTAATGAGGCCCTTAACTGTGAGATTCTACCCTTTTCTTGTTAAGATTAAGGAAGGTGATAGCTGTCTGCATTTGGGAACCTAGTGGCATACATCAGCCCTGATGGTTACCCATATTTTGGCTCATTCCTAATGCACCTTGTCGTTTCTACATTTTATACCGTGCCTTCACCTGTGCCTTCCATCTGTTGCTCCATAAAATCCCCCAAGCAATGAAAACTCTATTTGTTCTACTCTCTTACTCACCCTCTTGCAGGATCATCATGACATTTTGTTTGGCTCATGCTTCCAAGGAAACATGGGGAGCAAATAATAACTAATGAGCAATTTGTAGATGATCTTTTGTACATCTTTATAAAACAGACTGAGTAATGTATTGTGAAGTGCACAATTTGGATTACAATTGGGTATGAGTATTATTCCACTTATTACCAACTGTGTGTCTCTGGGCAAGTTATTTAACCTGTTCCAAATCACAGTTGCTATGAAAAAGAGAGACAATAACTATTGCTTCAAGAGATGGATCTAAGGCCACAGCAGTGCCCAATCTGGCATGTGATAATGTTCAATAAATTAATGGTAGCAAAATGATTGCAATTATTATTAGAACCTTTTCAGGAAACTAAAGAACCAATGAATAGAGGGCTGGGAAGGTGGCTCAGTGGTAGAGCGCTTGCCTTGCATGCTCGAGGCCCTGGGTTCGATTCCTCAGCACCACATTAGCAAAAAGAAAAAAAGCCGGAAGTGGCGCTGTGGCTCAAGTGGTAGAGTGCTAGCCTTGAGCTGAAGAGCTGAGGGACAGTGCCCAGGCCCAGAGTTCAGGCCCCACGACTGGACCCAAAAAAAAAAAACAAAAAACAAAACAAAAAAAAAAAAAAAAAAAAAAAAAAAAGAACCAATGAATAAACTTAGACATCAGTCAATACTTGTCAGTGACTATAGAAATACCCACAAGCCAAGATTAAATTGTTTTAAAAAAATTATATTTTTCAACAAAAGGCAAGTCAAGAGGTGTGCTCAAACATCTATATATGTGTGCATATATACATTAACCTATATATTTATTGGTAGTACTACATTTGAACTGAGTCTTGCATTTACTAGGCAAGTATTCTGCCACTTGAGCCATGTCCCAACTATTTATCTATATTTTATATTTACTTGCTTTGTCTGTAGAAAGAAGATTTCACTTGTTTCCTACCCCTTTAGGAAGAAAACAAATCAAAGTAAAACCTATAAAATATGAGAAGGTACTTACTTTAGAAAAGATTATATATGGGTAGTTGAGACAGGCCATGAAGAATATGGAATAAGCCAAAGCCAAAAGAAAAATTTATCACTATAGAATGTTATTTGGATATGTTTCCTTGAGGCATTAGATATATAGAGACTATGCCTTAAACAAGTTTTCTATCTACTATTTTCAAAAGTCATGATCAATTCCAGGCTGTTAGATTCAATTTTCGACAATCCTGTCTTATAGGCATCATCAAAATGTGCTAAAACAATGTTATAGATCAAATGACATCATATCTGTCTTAGGGGATAAAAATGTAATTTACTCCAAATAGTACAGGAATTTATATCAATAGCTTGTTACCTGATATGAATTTCACAGACTGTATCTATAGTGAGCATTTCTTTTATGTTTACTTTTGACTTACTTAAATAATTTCTATTTCTCATTTCTCATAAAAAATTTAAGGTTGACACAATGAAATATGATGAAATATGAATATAATTTACATATTTCTTGGATATAAGAACTGAACATAATTGCTATGATTGAGCTTAATGTCTGGCAGACAAGAAATAAGGAGGTAACTATATAAATTTTGAAGACTATACTTGCTTTACATTGATTTCTGAGGCCAAAATGTTGTCTGATTTCTCTAAAACTTGACATAAGTCTTTTCCCCCTTCTGGTATGTAGCTCTCAAGGCCAACTCCTTACAAAGAATTTTGTTGGAGACCTCTGAACGATATGATGGACAATATAATAAGTAAATTTTAATGTTATAGCACATTTCATATGTCTTTGTAAAATAGTGCCACTTGACATATTTGGAAGAGTAATAGGGTCTAGTAAAAATGACTCTGCAATGTAGTAAGATAGTAGAATGTTTGAATTAGTAATATGCTGTTGGTTTCTTCCAATTCAAGAAAAAGAATTGTAGCCGGGCTGAAATAGCATAGTGCTTTTACCTAATTAAAACAACTCATTGTATACTTTTGGACAAACTTTTATTAAAATTGCCAAGAGTTTGAGCTGTTGGTTTCTAACGAAGTGCTAGATTGTAGGCACACTATAAAACATATAGAGTAAGTATCGCTGTTGCACTGGTCCCCCCCCCCCCCCGGGGTCCCCCGGGTCCTTTGTCTCACCATTCTGTTGTTCTCCTTCCCTTCCCTAATTCAGGTAAACGTATATACAATACACCATAGGGGGAAGAACATACAAAAGAAACAAAATATCACATGGTACATTAAAAATAACAACAACAAAGTAAAATCTCTTGTGTCCATATCTTAGAGTTTGTTTTGCTTAGCAAGACAATATGTAGGATATGACCTATACAACTTGAGGGAGGGGGCATTGGGAGGAGGGAAAGTAGGAGAAAATGAAGGAAAGGGTAACAAGTTTGACAAGCAATGTACTTATTACCTTACTTATAACTGTAACTGTAACCCCTCTGTACATCACCTTGACAATAAAAAAAAACATCAAAGCTACACTTTTGATGGTACTCTTATCATACTGTCATCTCAAGATATAATGCTAGGAATATCCACTTAATTTCATTACTATTAAGTAATCATAATAAATGTTTTACTAATATAAAAAACATATAGAGTAAGAACAGATCCACAAGCTTTGTAACAGCAGAAGGTATGTATAGCTTGGAATCTTACAATGAAACATGGAAGTGCTTGGATTAAACGACCATAATGGGTAGAAGGGTGCTTATCTCTGGATGCTTATTATAATGGTCATCTTTAGCACCAGGATAAGTCTAAAATTGTCTCCAAAGTGTATATCATTTATAAAGGAGCACTCGTTTGAAACTTTTTTGTCAATATACACCAACATAAATTAGTTACAAGACAAAAATGGATCTGCTGTAAGAAATGATTTTATGTAATGAAATTAAGTTTTATAGAATATTTGCCAAAGATAATATTTTTAATTTTGAAAAATGGATATAATAATCTTTCAGATACAATTTGATAGCATTTCTAATTGTCTACTGGGGACCTGTCTGGTCCAGCTTAAAAAACATTCTTATTAATAAATAGGGATATTGGGCTCATTCTTTATAGCAAATGTGATATGCATTTAAGTACTTAAATGTGGTTCTAAATAATTCTGATACAAATTTCATAAAGGATCTAGAATATTCTAGACTAATGTAGTCTAGTAACGTTAAAAGATAAATTTAACAGTAGTATACTCACATCTTCAGGACTAACTGGATAAGGGTAATAAGAAGATAAAGGTGAAGAACAATGGAATACCATAGATGGGCAAACATGTTTTATACAGCCCAAACTATATGTTTTGATTTAACTACATGTCCTTTCAAGGTCATTCCTATTTTATTTCTTCCTAAAGTACATAATTCAGTGTGAGTCTGCAAATAGAAAGTTTTTTGTTCTTTGAAATGTGTGTCATTTTGTTTTGTTTCTTGTTCTCATCCCTGAATTGATAGTTTCACAGAGAATGTATTCTAGTGATTATTTTCTATCTGCAGTTAATGCATTATTCTACTTGTTGACTTTATTGTTGTAATAGAAAAATCAAACTTTTTACTCTAGTTTCCGAGAAAAATCTGTTTTTCATTTGGAAAAAAGATCACCTTGTCTATGTAGAGAAAGAAACCTATATTTTTTTCTGTACATTTTAGGTATATGATTGAAATTTTTATGACAAAAAAAGAGATTAAGAGGAGAAAAGATTTATTTAATATAAGTTATTTGACCCAGAAACCTTCTGACCAAATACTTCAAGTTAAATCTTTTTTTCCTATTTGTTTTGTTGATGAGTAAAAAAGAATATGATAGAGCAAAGATATGATCTATAGGCAACTAATAAATGGAGGATAAGTTAGAAACATTGTGCATTCATGATCTTCTCTGTAGTTTTGTGTCTTCAGAGATAAACATACAATTTTCCAGTGGCTAGAGGGAGTACCTCTGAGATGAATGTTTTAGGACCTGAATCAGAGGAAAATCAGAAAAATTCCTCCTGGGTTTTCTGACCTGCTGTAGGAAGAAAGGAACTGACAGTCAAAGTACTCTATTTCTGACATTTTTTTCAAAAATTTTCACTTTAAATATGGTTTGTTTTTATTGTGAAAATACCGTACATGGGCAAGGTAATGAGTACATTTCTTATCAAGCATTGTTGCCTCCTCCTTTGTTTCCCCTTCCCATCCCTTCCCATCTCCCCCCCCGCCCCGCCCCCCAGCCAAAGTTGTAAAGTTCGTTTTTGACATAAGGACTTGTACATCTCATTGTTGCAATGGGTCACCTGAATGCATATTTAAGTGATTTGTTTTTTCCCTTTCCCTCCACAAATTATGTTTTTAATTCAGAAAAACTATCATTATCTTTATTACACATATCTTTTTAATTATTAGTTTTATTATTAAATAATTGTTCAGTGAGTTTATTATGCTATGTGAGGTTGTGAGAACAATGCGTTTTGAGCAATGTCACCCCTTCCATCATTCTGTCCCATTTTCTCCCTCCCATCCCTCCTCTCAAATTATGTAGTTCAAGTATTACATTTTAGCTTAAAATTTTAGGTTAATTTTTGAGACACTATGTTACTGTTTTATAACAAGTCTTAGAATTGATTTATGTTTTTCCACTGTCTTATTTCTGTTCTGTTCAACTGTCAGCTGCAATTCTAGCTGGGTTTCTATAGTTACTTCTGTATGTTTGCTTAAAAATATTCACTTTTGCTTATTTGAAGTGCTAATGTACACATAGCATTGGTCTTTTTGCCATGTAACAAATTACTGCAAACATAGCAGCTTAAAACAACATCCACTTATTGGCTCACAAGTCTGTAGATCAGAAGTTCCTGCAAGGCTACCTGGGCTCGTCTCCTCAGTGTCTCTCAGGGCACTGGCACAATAATTTACATTGGAACTTATTGCTCTCTACTCATATGGCTCAGATTGTCGGTGGCATTTTTTCAGTTGTCCACCGAAGGTCCCCATTACCTTGTTGGCTCTCACCTGGGGACATTCTCTGTGACTACAGGCTGTTTGCATTCTTCCTCCTATATTCTCTTCGGTCTTCAAGTCTGACAATAGAGAATATCTCTTGGCATCAAATTCCTCTTTTCTTTTCAAGCTTTTGACTCTAGCCAGTCCCTCTTACTGGTTTACTTAAGTAAGGCCAATGCATGCTGAATTATTTTCTTTTATTCAATTGTATCATATAGCAACTTAATAACAGGGATACGTAGGTCATATTCAAAATCTTTATGCAGGCAACATATTGGAAGGTAGAGTCTTCTGGATGTATCTTAGACTTTTGCTTACCACAATAGGGTCATAGTAATTACCAGTGAGTTCTAATTAAGTGAGAAAAACTTAGCAAAAATGAAGTTTAGAAAAGATTGCTTTATAAAGTATTGTTTTAATACAATTCTTTATGTATTTGGAAGCCTCATAAATACTTACAAACTGGTGGGAAACAATTTATTTTGGTTTTAAAATTTGACATTGTATTGCTAACAAGTCAAATTTAACCAATTAATGGAAGAAGACAGTTAAGTGGAGAGTCAATCCTGGAATCTATTTTTTGTTTAAATAAGGAGCTCTACTTCTGCATATATTAGTTGAAGATTAAGATTCTTCTCTAGTTTGCTTCTTATTGCTCTCCTATTTTCATTTTCAGCAGGAAGGATCTTATTCCAGCTGTGGCCTTACTGAGTTCCTCCCATTAGATAGGACTACAAATTGAATTGCCTCTTAAGGTAATAGATTTTGCCAACTTAACCTTGTTAGACAGTTACCTGTTTCCGATCTTGCCTGGGAATACCTATCTGGGAAAGCATACACAGCTGTATCCCAATCCTATTATTGCCAGAAAGCCAGGAAAGCTTATCAGACTTGATCTTGTCATCCAGCAAGACAAGAATCCAAGCAAGATGCAAAAGTAGTGAAAATGATAGGTATTTTATTGGAAAAAATATGGTAGAGAAAGGATATACATGGCATAATGCCCAGGATGACTGCACTTAGTTCATTGCCAGCCATCCTTAGGATACAGACGTGAGCATTAGCATTAAGTAGAGAAAGAATGGGTGGGGGGAGGGGAGGAGACACGCAAGGGACAAAGATATGGTTAGCTGAAGAGTCCAGGTAACAGGTGTAGCCTGGCTAGTTATCACCACTGTCAGCACTTGAGGGGAGGAATCTAGTACCCATGAGATAACTTCTCCCACTCCAGAGTTCAGCCTTATTATTATCCACAATTGGGGGTGATCCAGCCTGCAAAGCTCTGTCTGCTATTCCTTGGATGTAGTTTTAGTCATTTGTTGTAAAGATGTTGTGGGTCATTCTTCTCTTTCCAGGAACTCAAGTGACTGCAAAATGGCTGGAGGGAATGTTTTAGAACAGTTACAAACATGAAATAGAGGCAGAGATGGCAAGCTGGCCTGTTTTTAGTTAATTCATGGTAGTAAAACCAGTATAAATCCCTGATACTATAAATCCCTGAGAGAGAGACAGAGAGACAGAGACAGACACAGACACAAAGAGAGACAGAGACAGAGACAGAGAGACAGAGAAAGAGACAGAGAGAGAACAACACCATTAGCCTTTGGGATTTAAATATTTATTGAAATTGCCTGTTAGGTATTTCTATCATTAGGTCCAATCTACTGGGCTAAGGTCACCTGTAAATCTGGAAGTTTCATTAAAATACTTTCTCCTAGAAATCTGTGATTTGATTTTTTCACTTTAAGTTCCTTTTGCATATCTTCATTTCTCATGGCTATTGTCATCTTAATCATCTTTGATTTATGATGAAGTGTTTATATTCATGTAACAACACAATTGGTGAGAATATTTTGAAGTGTAACTATGTCTTGAAAGTCTGTTTTAGGTGACAATAGATAGTTTTAAGGAAACAAAGCTTAAGTAATGTATTTCATGCAAGATAGTAATTTGTGAAATGGATCAATGCTTCAAGAAAATTTGCTTTTATTAGAAATCGACACTCAGACAAATGTTTTGAGTCATCACTTTCCTAACATCCACCCGCAAACAGAATGATAAAAAGAGTTTTCCTTTCCTAACAGTATTAAGGTTTTTCAATAAAGTCACTCACGGACAATGCCATATAATTCTAGTCATTTGTCCCAAAGGACAAGAAGTCACCTTTTTGAGAAGTGATGAAGAGGGAGACTAAGCAAGACTTTTATCTTTGGAAACCCCCCTGAAGAGGGCAGAAACGAAGGCCAAGAGTCCTGGCAAAATTTGTCAGCAATGTCTCACCCACATTCCTGTTGTAGGAAAAGAAATGGACTCATCCCCACCCTCCACTATGCTAGGAAGAGAACAAAGGTTAGCAGAGTAGCAGGTGCCAGGGTCCAGCACAGGGAGGGTTAGGGCGCTATGCAGTATGGTGCCATGCCATGCTATGTCATGCGGTGTGGTGCGCGGAAGGAGATGCCCAGGAATGATGCGCCTGAGCCGCAGGAAGCTGCGCGGGTGGCTGGCACACTCCGCCCACTGCCCACCCCCACTGCCAGTGTAGTCACCTGGACACCGGTAACGGACTGCAGGCTTCCCCGCCTTGAGTGCAGGGAGATACAGGGAAGAGGAGAGCTGGGCTGGTGAGTTGGGAGCTGTAGTTGACGCCCTCTCCTCTGGCCCGTATTGTGGGCCCACCCACCATTCACTAGCATCATTAGGATACTGTGGTACCTGAGCTACCCCAGTGGCCTGAGCTATCATCTCACTGTCCTGGCCAGAGGGGAGGTGGAGGAAGAGAACATCTCTCTGGGAGACTGAGAACCATCTTTAAGGCTGGGAAAGAAGGCAGTCTCCCTCTATTTGCGCACTCGCTGAGGTCACATTATTTGTAACTGCATCTCTATGGTCTAATTATGAAAATGATTATCTTGACTTCTGATTCACTTAGAAGGCCACCATGTGGTGGCTCATGTATTATGTTTCGAACTGTAGTTAATTCCTTCCATTGTTATTTCAGCCCTAAATTTTCAAGTGTCCACTCAACTCAGATGTTGAACAGTTTCCTAAGTCAGAGGTTGGGAATTTTTGTATTTATTTATTTGTCTAAACCACCACAACTGAAAGACCTCACGCTGCAAATGAGGAAAGCCATCCTCAGAACTGACTGGCCCAAAGTCAAACCCAGCAAGCCTCAGATCCAGGGCAAGGGGGTTTCCTGACTCCTAATTCAAGCCACTTTCTGTGCTTCTTGACATTCATCCACAGCTCCATAAATATGTAATTGACATGGTAGCTTCCCACTTCGACTTGCCTTGTATTATTAATGCTTCTGGCATTCTGGGATTTGTCTTCAGTTCCCTTCTGGGTTGAGAGGAATTGTTTTTTGGTATTGCTTTGACAATAGATTCTATATGCCACCAATTAGCTCTGAGTTAAACAAGTCAGAAGAAAAGGATGATGAACTGTAAGAAAGATTGAACAATCCATCGAATTTTTAGCTGATACCTTTACGTTGAATGATTTGGACATTTATACTAGAGCACATTACATCTATCTTAAATACATAATCCCTCTCATTATATTAGTGTATTTAAGACTGTTTTGTTTTTGTAATTATCTGTAAGTAGTTGTACAAAGGAATTGTCATTTAACAAAGCAATCATGAATACAATATATCTTGATCAATGTCACTCCTTTCAACTTTCTTACCCATCCTTCCCTTACCTACTGCTTCCCTCATGTTTTTTAAAGATGGATTATTTTTTTAAAATATTTTTACTGTAAAGATACTGTACAGAGGGGCTACAGTTAGATGAGTAAGGTAATGAGTACATTTCCTATCCAGCTTTGTTACCTCCTCCTTTTTTTCCCCTACCATCCCATCTCTCCCTACCTCCTCGAGTCCTCTCTTCCTTCCCCCAAGGTTGTAAAGTTCATTTTCAACATAGTGTCTTGTATATCTCATTGTTACAATGAGACAATGTGCATTCTTATTTTAGTATTTTGTTATTTCCTTTCCCCTCCCCCAATTAAAAAATGTATATACATGATGCATGGTACCAGAATCAAATACAGTGAAAACAGAGGTTATACCATGGGGGAAGAACATACAAAAGAAACAAAAATCACATAGTACATTTTAATTACATTAAAAATGAAAGAAAGATAAAAAACCTCTTGTGTTCCTATCTGGGAGTTTTCAGTTAACATCATCTTATATGGTCATATGTACATAGCTTTTGACCCTTACTGCTTGTCCTAAACATATACTAGTTATTGCAAATAAGGGAAACCATGGGACCTATGGGACCTACGTGTCTTTGGGTCTGGCATACTTCACATAATATAATTATTCCAAGTCTTTCCATTTGCTAACAAATGGGGGCGATGTCATTCTTTCTAATGGAAGCATAGAATTCATATATATATATGTATATATACATATATATATATATATATATACACATACATACATACACATACACACCACATTTTCTTGATACATTCATCTACTGAGGGGCATCTGGGTTGGTTCCATATGTTAGCTATGGTGAATCAGGCTGCGATAATCATAATTGTGCATAGCTTTAGTATGGCCTTGTTTGTTTTCATTTGGGTAAATGCCCAAAAGTGGGATTGCTGGCTCATAGGGCAGCTCTATGTAAAGTTTTTGAGGAACCTCCATACTGCTTTCCAGAGTGGTTGAACAAGTTTACACTCCCAACAATAATGCAATAGGGTTCCCTTTTGGCCACATACCCTACAGCATCTGTTGTTATATTTCTTGATTATAGCCATCCTAACTGGGGTGAGGTGGTATCTCAATGTTGTTTTGGTTTGCATTTCTTTTATGGCTAGGAAAATTGAACATTTCTTCATGTGTCTATTGACCATTCCTACTTCCTCTTCAGAGAATTTTCTCTGTAAGTCTTTAGCCCACTTATTAATCAGGCAGTTGTTTCTTTGAGGATTTGTTGTTGGGGGATTTAATTTTTTTGAGTACATATGAGACCTTTGTCTATTGTATGGCTAGTGAAGAGCTTCTCCCAATCCATGGGCTTTCTATTGATCTTCCTAACTATGTCCTTTGCCAAGCAAAAGCTCTGAAGTTTCATGCAATCCCATTTGTCCAACATTTCTTTGATTTGTTGTGTTTCTGAGTCTTTAATAAGAAAATTTCTGCCAGTGCCAAGGAGCCTAGATTTTCTCCTATTTCATTCCTGTAATGCTTTGAAGGGATCTACTTTGACTCCGATATCTTTAATCTATTTGGAGGTGATTTTGGTGCAGAGTGATATATAAGGATCTAGCTTTAGTTTTCTACAGGTGTATAACCAATTTTGCCAGCACCATTTACTGAAGTGGCTGTCTTTCTTCCATTCTATTTTTAGCTCCCTTATTGAAGATTAAGTGGCTATAGGTCTGTGGGTTCATTTCTGTGTCTTAAGTTCTATTCCATTGGTCCTTATGCCTGTTCTTGTATCAGTAACAAAGCTGTTTTGATTACTATGGCTTTGTAGTAGAGTTTGAAATTTGGTATTGATATTTCTCCAGCACTATTCTTTCTGCTAAGGATTGTTTTTGCTACTCATGACTTTTATAGTTCCATATGATTTTTTTGGGTTGCTTTAGCAGTATTGCTTTTAGCAGTATTGCCATTTTCATGATGGTAATCCTCCCAATCCAGGAGCATGGGAGGTTGTGCTTTAATTTCCTTTTTCAGGTTTTTAAAGTTTTCATCGTAGAGGTCCTTCACTTCTTTAGGTACATGAACTCCTAGGTATTTTATTTTTTGTGCAGCTATTAAAAAAGGAGTTGTTTTCCTGATTTCAGTGGTACTTTTCTTGTTATTGGCATACAGAAAAGCCAATGATTTCTGAGGGTTAATATTCTGATACTTTGCCAAAGTTTCAGATCAGCTTGAGTACCTTGCAACTGCAGTCCCTGGGGTACTTTAAATACAAGATCATGTCATCTGCAAAGAGGGAGAGTTTTATTTCATCTTTCCCTGTTTGGATCCCCTTTATGTTTGCATCTTGTCTTATTGCTCTAGTCAGGTATTCTAATACTAAATTGAAGAAAAGTAGAGAGAGTGGACATCTTTGTCTCATTCTTAAATTTAGAGAAAATGGCATTAGCTTTTCTCCATTAAGTATAATACTGATTATAGGTTTGTCATACACAGCCTTTATTATATTGAGGAATGTTCCATGAATTCCTAGTTTTTCTTGAGCTTTCATCATAAAGGGTTGTTGGATCTTGTTGAATGCTTTTTTGCATCTATTGAGATAATCTTATGGTTCTTATCCTTACTTTTGTTGATGTAATGAATGAATTGATTTGCATATATTGAAACAGCTTTGCATCCCTGAAATGAATCCTGTTTGATCATGGTGCATGATGTTTTTGATGAGTTGTTGAAGTCCATTGGCCAAAATTTTGTTGAGGAGTTTTGCATCGATGTTAATCAAAGAAATAGGGCTATAGTTCTCTCTCTTTGATGAGTCCCTGCCTGGTTTTGGGATGAGGGTTATCTTGGCTTCCTAGAAAGAGTTTGGTAGTGAACTTTCAATTTCAATTTTATTAAAGAGTTGGAGGAGTATTGGTGTGAGTTCTGCTTTGAAGACCATACAGAATTTAGCTGTAAATCCATCCAGTCCTGGGCTTTTCTTTGGTGGAATGAATCTTACTGCTGTCTGTATTGCGATGATTGATATGGGCTTGTTAACTTAGTTTAAATCATCTTGGTTTAATTTTTGCCAGGTTGATCTATCCAACAGACACAGTGTTTTGTTAAAGTCCACAATAACTAATGTCTTTGGATCTACATGAGATTTGATGGAAAATGTGGGGAGGAGGGGTTGGATAAATTTGGGTGCTCCATTATTTGGTGAATAGATATTTACAATTGTTATATCCTCCTGAAGGACAGATCCCTTTATCTCTTTTCAGTAATTTTAATTTCAAGTCTATTTTACCTGATATCAGAATTGCAACTCCTGTGGGTTTTTGGCAGCAGTTTGCTTGGTAGATTTAATTCCATCCTTTCACTTTCAGAAGGTTTGTGGATAAGGTGTGTCTCTTGAAGGCAACGGATAGAAAGAGCTTGCTTTTTGATCCAACTAGACAATGGTTGTCACTTAATTGAAGAGTTAAGTCCATTAATATTAATATTAAGTCCATTAATATTGAGTGCATTATGATTGAGAGGTGTTTGGTAGTTCCTGCCATGTTATCCACCTTTTTGGGGGCCCTGTCCATTGGGTTCTTCCTATTATTCTTGGATCTCTGTTTGGGCACTATTTCTTGGCCTTTATTGTGCTCTTGTTGGTTTTCTATTTGTAAGACACCTTTGAGTATTATCTTTTGTAGGGTTGGTTTGGTGGAGATACATTGTTTCAATTTTTCTTTGCTGTGGAAGGTTTTTATTTTACCTACTGTTATGAAGGAGAGTTTTGCTGGGTACAGTATTCTTAGTTGACAGTTGTTTGTCTTTAGGGAGTGGCATACATCATTCCAGGCTCTTCTTGCTTTCATTGTCTCTGCTGAGAAATATGAAGTTATTCTGATTGTTTTCCCTTTATAGGTGATTGATGTTTTCTCTTGACAGATTGTAGGATCCTTTCCTTGGTCTCAATTGATCCTGTGCAGATTACAATATGACGGTGGGATGTCCTGTTCTGGCCTCGTGTATTTGGGGTTCTAAAGGATTCTTGATCTGAATGGGCCTATCTTTTTATATGTTCAGGAAGTTCTCTGCTAGGATCCTGTTAAATAAATTTTCTAGACCTTTCACATCTGTCTTTAGGTGCTCTTCCTTACCCATTAGCCTTAGATGAGGCCTTCTGATGGTGTCTTCTAAATATTGAATAGATCTATCATATTTCTTGGATTTATCTTGAATACTTGTCTGTTCTTTCTCTTTAATATCTAGGCTGTCTTCAATACCAGAGATTCGATCTACTGCATGGTCTAACCTACTGTCAAGAATTTCTAATTTGTTTTTTATTTCCTTCCCTTCTAATTGGTCAGATTTGATGGTTTCAAATTCTTTGTTGGAGCTTTGTTTTAGCCTTGTATGGACTTCTTCACCTCCTTAATTTGGTTTACAGTCTTCATTCTCAAATCCCTTAGTTAATTGGTTATGGTTTCACTGGACTCCTGAGCCTTTTGTTAGGCTTCAGTCAGCATTCCCTGTGTGGCCTCCATGGATTCCTCCAGTTTTCTGTTTGTGGACTCCCTTAATGCCTCCATTAATCTTAGTTTATTCTCATCCCACTCACAAAATTCCTCTATTAATCTTTGATTAGCCTCCTCACAATTGTGAAATTCCTTTCTTAATCTTTGGTTAGCCTCATCACATTCACACATTCCCTATCATGCTCACACAGAGTCATTTGCAGACTTTCAATCTTCATTTAACATGGTTACCAGTAGTGTTTGTAGAGCATTATTTGGAACTCTCCTCTGAATTATTCATTAACTTTTCTGTTGCCAGATTATCATGAGTGGGAGTTGAGATACTAGGACTTGCCATTTTTCTTGTGTTTCTCCAGCTTGTTCTGCCCATTTTGGTATGAAAGCAAAACCAATTCTCCGCTAGAACACTATTTTAAGGCAAGCATCAACCAGAGCCCTGTAGTTGCACGGAGTGTTTGATGCAGTCAAAATGAGTACAGATACAATTTAATTCAACAGATACAATCTAGTTCAACAACAAACAACTAGGTATCAGTGGACTAAGAAAATTAAAAAATGAGGCAGCAGACCAGAAATTAATAGGTTTAGGGAGCCTGGTGAGGAGAAAATAAGATTAGAGGAATGTGGGGAAGGAAAGAGAGAGAGGGAATATAACCAAGGCCTAAATTCAGAGAGAGGAAAAGGATAGAAGAAAAGGAGAAGAGAGATTTAAAAAAATCTTTGTCAGTATCAAAGATAGAGTTCTTCTCTCGTGGTGGGGGAGGGGCTACATTTCCACCACTGCTCCATAAGAAGGAGTGAGGATGTCTTGTGTGGCACTTAAGCCTTTCCCTTGGTTTCTGGGCTGTCCACTGTCTGCGACTGTCTGTGGTAAGCAGGATGAAGGTTTCTGCTCCTTGTCAGCTCTTGAGTGAGGAGAATCCACTCACACACCACCTCTGGCACCTCTGTCCAGGGCTCTCTCTGTTGATATGGTGGCCACAGCAGCAGCCACCACTGCTGTCTTAGCAGGCACCAGAAAGTGCTCAAATCTATCTCCTTAACCAAGCTGGTTTATTTTTTCTTCTCTGTCCAAACTCTCTGTACTATGATGGCACACTTGGTGTGGCTCTCTAGCCTTGGACTTTTCACTGGAACACTAAAACTGGTTTCTACATGTGAGCTTGTTTAGCCCCCAGCTTCTCCTCTGCCATCTTCCTCCAGACTCTCTACATTCGATTCGTGACTGCAATTCTCCCTGTTGTCATTCACCTACCCCTTTATCCTTGATCCTACCCTAACACTTTATAGAGTATCTGCTTCCTGGTGTTTTATTTTGCTGAATTTTGACTTTGCTTTTCTAAAGAATTACATGTTCCCCTTTGGATCTACAGTATTTCTGTTAGTATATTTACATACACTTGCATATCAACCAGTGTATTGATTTTTTTCATGGCCTATATCTGCCTAGTGTCCAGAACTGTTGAAATCATGAGTTGAATTTTTATCCCTGGGTGGAGCTTTGTTATGTTGTTAGCCTCCAGTGCTGATATCCACAATCCAGCCTCCCTGTCCTCCTTCCCTCCCTCCCTTTCTTCCTCCCTTTCCTCCTTCCCTCCCTTCTCCCTTCACTTCCTTGCTTCCTTCTTTCATTCCCTTCCTTCCTTCCTTCCTTCCTTCCTTCCTTCCTTCCTTCCTTCCTTCCTTCCTTCCTTCCTTCCTTCCTCCCTCCCTCCCTCCCTCCCTCCCTCTCTCTCTTCCTTCCTCCCTTCCTTCCTCCCTTCCTTCCTCCCTTCCTTCCTTCCTTCCTCCCTCCCTCCCTCCCTTCCTTCCTTCCTTCCTTCCTTCCTTCCTTCCTTCCTTCCTTCCTTCCTTCCTTCCTTCCTTCCTTCCTTCCTTCCTTCCTTCCTTCCTTCCTCTCTCTCACAAACACACATGCGTTTGTGTGTTTCAGTCCTATTTTGCTCAAGGCTAGGGCTCTACCTCAGTTCCACTACCACATTTTTGGTGCATAATTAAACATAAGAATTTCTAATTTGTTTAAGATTGTACCAGAGTTTAAATGTAGGGCCTGACTTGCTTCATTTGCTAGCAAGATAGCTCTCAACAACTTAGACATGCCTTCAGCCACACAGTACAGTCTTCTTTCTGCTGCTGCTACCTTAAATTCAACAATTTAACAATATCAGACTAAAATAACTGGTTCCTACATCCTCTGAGGCTTTCATCTTCCATTCTCCATGGCAGCAAATTTGCTCTGCATATACTCTTTCTCTGTGAATATGGGTTCCATCCTCACATTGGCTTCCATCAAGGTAAAACTATGAGTTCCAAGAGCCGAGATGCACCAGTTGTCAACCTTGCACCTCAATTACTTCACCTACTTTTCCTCAAAGATTTCACATTGTGGATTTTGTTGGACTAATCAAGCTGTCCAATTAGGTAGACAGAATGGGAAGACAATTTATAAAATGAATCCAACATTCTTGTTAAGGAAAATTTTGGGGTAAAAAGTAAACACAATATTGGACAATGCTTTCTACCATTTGAACCACACATCTAACCCCAATTTTTTGTTTTTGTTTTTGATGGGGATGGGGTGAATGAAGTCATGCAGATTTTTCTGTTCCTGCTGTCTTTGAACTGAGATCCTCAGCATCCTGAATAGCTAGGATTACAAATGAGCTTTTGGAGTCTGGCCCCAAACTCCCCTTTGTTTTGTATTTAATAGCTGCTGCATTTTGTTTTTATACCTTCTCCACCTGTCACCATTACTTCCAGTTAATTTTGATAAGCTTATTTAAAAAGTTCAAGAAAAAAATTCTGTTCAAGAAATATTTTTGAATACCGAATATTTTCCAGATAGTATGGATTCATAGAGAAATAAAACACACATTATCTCTATTATGTATTCTGTAGCATTAAAAACGCTGATAATTTGGAATTTTTTGCCTAAAATATTAATAGATATAGCAGATGTTTGAGGCGTTGGTTGGGAAAAACACTTTCTCTTCTCAGCTAGTCTCTTAAGTAACAAATAAGAGTGGTTTATGATGATGGAATTTCAACTCTATGGTGATGATGAATTTTGATTGTTTTATGACTTTTGTAATATGTATTATCTCCTCTTCTTCTCATGCTCTTACATCAGCTTGATATCTCAGTTACTTTCAGATTTACTGGTTTCTATTAATTCTGTAATACAATGTCACGAACGGCTCCCATTATTCCCATCTGGTTCTAGAAAATTCCATCAAACTGTGTCAATATTGTAACAAGCGCTTTGTGGTGTGAGAGAAAATTTTGCATCAGGATGACTGCATTTATACAGGGATAATTTAATCAGTTAGTAAATATCATGCCATCCATGAGATCATGTATAAAATTATATCAGTAGGCTCCAAATATGTAGTGTAAAATGCATTTTTTGCCACTAATTTGAACATTTCCATAGAAAATGGCCGTAACAAGCTCTTGACATAATTTCCTTGTAATAAATTCCCAATGTCATTTATTACTTTTGATTTTCTTGTTCTCCAGATGGATAGAAAATTTGCACTCTCTTTGTCTGTTATTTCATTAAGCACAGATCTTTAACTGGGTACTATTATTTATTTATTTTAGTTATAACTTGGCTTATTTTGTAACAAACAAAAACCGTTTATGTTAGCTGATGATTTAAAGGCAATAGGAAATTAGTAAGAAGCTTAATTTTCTTGTTTTATTTAATATTTCTCACATGGATTGATTTTGATTTCTACATTGGATACCAGCAATTCAAAATATTTAGTACTCAAAGTGCATACTTCTAGAAAAAGTCCATAATAAATGTTCTTGGCATTGACATTTTTTTTTCTAAATCACAGTAATTACAAAGGATCTACACATTTATATTTTAAAATATTTCAGTATTAGGGCCATTACTGACAGCATTACATTTTCTCCTATGGCATAATGATCACTCTATTTTGATTTGTTTTTATAAAATGGATAGAAAACTAACTCTTCTTACCAAACAATAAATCACTGCAGTTGAATTATTTGCTCATCATGGAGTTGGAAGCTATTTAGGTGTACATTACTGTTCAGAATGAGTCATGTAATAGAAAAACCTCAGTATTTTATTAAATTTTCTCAACTAAACAGCTTTAAGCTGTAGTTAGAGGGAAGTAAAGTTTCATTGTCAAATTTCATCCTATTCTTCTTTATTGTCTGATTAGTTTTAGTTTCATATTTTAGATGACTCACTGGCCTGGCAAGGAACCCAAGAGGAGAAATTCTGAGTGACAAGTAGGTGGAGGTGGGGCAGCTCGGTGTCACCTGTTTTTAATTTCTTGCTCTAGGACCTCAAGGAAGGAAAAACACTGACCTGCATCTGAGGTCATATTTAAGGAAGAGTTAGTCTTTCTATTTTTATTAAATTTTAATTTCAGAACTCATATGAATTAGAAATATTTCTTATTTAACAACATATGGTTTTTATTAATTCAGTAGTCTGCATTTTGAGAAAGATTATTAGGGAATCTTGGTGCATAAAAATCTGATATACTCTAGAGATTCCCTGCCAATGTGTGGATATCATTTCACAAAAATTAGCCCTAGGAAATAATTCAGAAGTAACATCAGCGAGGAAAAACTCAGTATTTCTCCAAGGATATCCAATCTTTAAACCCTACATGGTTTATAAAGAGGACTAGCAGAATGAAATGTGACACCTTGGAAGAATAAACAGATCTTAGTTGAGTGAAAGGAATGACACTGATCAAGATGAAATGTACTTATAAACTGAAATGTTGAATTGAAACCCTTTTGTACAACTACTTAAAGATGAGCTTTAGACATTGAAATTCATGTTAAACAAGAGGAGAGTTTGTTAGTTAAATATAGCCTCAGAATGGCTGACAGCATCAACCAAAAATTGGCTTTCTTGTGAAGTCAATTATTAAACTCTGTGAAGAACATATTTTGTGTACCTTAAATTCATATTAATAAATGTAACTGAGTTGTCAACGTTTAGGTTCTTAAGAGGTAAGAGATTTGACAAATTCAAGGCAGCTGCTTTTTGATGTCGTTAGGAAAAGTAACTAAGTAAGTAGAAAAAGACATGCAGTGTTTCAAAGCATGTTCTTCAGTTTCTTTTACTAAGCATTATATACAATCCAAAGATACAATTAACATGGAGATAATGCACCTTTATTGCGAGACTTGGTACTTTTTTAGACATGTTACCAATGTATTTCTCAATGAATATTTGTTTCTGTGCTATGGAGGGGCTTAAAGAGCATAAACTCAGAAGGTATGCAGATCTAGTATTGTACTGAGGTATGTGTGTGTGTGTGTGTGTGTGTGTGTGCATGAGACAGACAGAGACAGAGACAGAGAGAGAGCTCATTAAGGATGAATACTAAATTTTGAATAGGAGAAGTACATTGAAATAATTTTATAGTTTTCTTAAAGGATTTGGATGAGAGATGTTTGAAATCTGGAGTATAATTCCTGGCTCTTAGCCTAAAAACTGCCTTGTGTTTTTCTCTGAGCCCACTAAATTCTATTTCTGTGGTTGGTTCTCATTAGTTCAGGAAGAAATTGACTCCCAACCAGTCTTGGTATTACTTCTATCCATTCTACTCAATCCAACCAATTTCTTTTTGTCATTTTTCTGGAGTTTTCACTTCTGCAATCTCTGTGGTACCCTCCTGAAGTATGTCATCTCTCTTTCACTGGGAATAGCAGACTTTTCATGGCTTGTGGCTTGTGGGATTACTCTACTAGCCTGGTGCTCCCCAAGTGTGTGGCAGTTGCTGGGAGTCCTTATGCCCCTGATGCTTCCCATGTGCACCTAGCGCTCCTCTCAGGTCCGATCTTCTTTGGTGCTGCTACTGACTCTTTGGGCTCCCAAGCCTCTCCTGCCATCCTGCCTTCTTCTCCAGAATGCCCCTGAATTAAAAAAAAAAAATAAATCAGATTTCCAGACCATGGCTGCTTTTCTCCACACCCAAACCCTTGAGACAAATCATTTCAAAGTCTTAGTTTGTTATGAAATTAAAAATGGCAGTGTGTGATTTGAGGGGCCATATGGAGAGAGCAGCTGTAAATTAATATTTTAATATATTTATTTCATAGAATATTTTAACAAGCAGGCTGCTGTTGGCATTGGGGAGGGTTTAATTTGATTACTTGGGAACCTAACTATTCTTCATTATAGAACAGCTTCCTAAGTCACTGGCAATAACAAGATCAGTAGAAAATTCATTATTAGATTGTGAATTGGTATAAGTTGGCTTAAATAATACCATTGACAGTATTTGAATACAACAAAAACTGTGATGCAGATATGCAAATGGTCACATGTGAAATAATGCCGTTTTACCTTGTTTCTGTGAAAAATCATGTTAAGTTGATCATTATGTTCATAGTTGAATGTCTGTAGCTCAGACATTTCAAATAAAAATGTACTGATTTATTATTTTTTATTAGATTTCAACAGAGAAAATTTATCAAAATCTAGGAGGCTTGTATTCCACACTGTACTATTCTTATCTGTAAAAATGTAATCTCTTGTATTTACTTATGTGGAGTTGTTCTTCTGGTTTGGAGAATAACATATAATCATTTGAGCTATTTCCAATACTGTTGTGCTTGTTCATCTTTAAGCAATTACGTTTTTTAAACCACTGACCGATACTTTTGATCAGTTAATCATTAACACTGAAGCACTCCTTTAGAACAGATTAGATTATGTGCTGTGTAGAAATTTGAAAAAATCACAGTGGTTTAGCAAAATAAAAGTCACTTTTTGGATGATGATACAGTAAGACAGATGAGGCAGTTTTTCTGTGATGGACTTTTAAGCAGTGGTCCAGGGACACTGAGTCTGAATGATACCTCTACCATCTAGTGCACCTGGCTTCCAATGTTCCATGAAAAGCTGAAGAGCTGATAATAAACAGAATGGTTTTGAGATTAAGAGTCACTCCAAATACCAGTGGCCAGAGGTCCATATATGCAACTTAAAACTGTCTTCAAAAACAACTGTCAAATCCAGTTTTTCCAGGCAGTCAAGAAAAGAAAAGTACATAGTGAACAGGCAGTGTTGTCTTGCTCAAATATAATATAAAATAGTAGACATATAAAAGAATACTTAATCAGAAATGCTCCAGTGTATGGTTCATATTATATTTTCTGCTAGATAACCAGTATACATTGATGAAAATGATATTGAAGAATACACGGGTTTTATTTGGCTTAGCTATAGAAACTGAGTTTTGTTTATTTTGTTCACGCAAGACATTTGGCATTTTAAATCATTTTGGCATATAATTTCCTGTAGGTATAGATACATCTTCTGTGATTAAAATAAATTGAATTTGTGCATCAATATTATCTTTTAGAGCAGTTAAGCTTTATCATATGTCAAAATTATCTAAACATATACTAAGCCTGTGTTGATAACATAACATTTACTTATTTGATGGGAAAAAATACTTTTGCATCAACGTGGCACTTGGATTTTACCTAGAATGATGGAATAAAGGCATGTTTAACTCAACTCTAGCAGTAATAAGTCTCAGGGTTGAGACTTGTAAGTCAGTGTTTTGTAAGTCAATGGCTTTTCGGGTTGCACTGGTGGCAATCATATATTCTAATTTGAATGATTAGTGAAGCTGGGTGATTGACAACAGGTCATCTGAATAGAAAGAAGTTGTCAATGCACAGTTTTTCTTCACTTTCACAATTTCATTATAGATAGTTCCCTGTGGTTTTCTTTCCCAAAGAGTAAGGTTATTTATATTACATATAATTTTCTTGCCTTTATATGATTCAGAGAATATGACTATTCACAACACAGACATGTTTCTGTGGATATACTAGTGTTTTTTGTTCTTTGTGCATCTCTACTAACTTTTGCTCTGTGATAACTCAGTTCTTTTTTCAGTAATGTCTTATAAAAGAAGTTTCACCTTGTTTTTAGTTACTGGACTCAACATTTCTTGTAATATTAGGCCTCTCTCTCTCTCTCTCTCTCTCTCTCTCTCTCTGTATTTCTCTTTCTCTGTGAATCAGTCTCTCCTTTTCTCCCTCTTGCTTCATACTCCCATCTCATGTGTATTGTATAAGGATTGCCGCTTCTGAGTAATTAATTAATTAACTAATTTCTATTGAGTATTTCATTTTCCTTATAACAATATTTTCTTGCCATCAAAAACCTTACTATCGACATTTGAAATGTCGCTTTTTATTTGCGTGACTATTTTTAAACTCTGATAAATTGCTTTTGTCATAAAGTTGATGTACAGGGGAGTTACAGTTATATCAGTGAGGTAATGAGTACATTTCTTGTTGAACATTTTTACCCCCTCCTTCATTTTTTCCCACTTCCCCTTCTCTGACCCCCCTCACCCCCAAATTGTAAATAGTGTCTTGGGAGTCAATCCTATTGCATTGTATTGCCTTTTGTCCTTTGTTTAGCTCTGAGGCCTTTCTTATTTGTGTATAGATGTTTAATGTAGCTCTAACTTTTTTCCTTTGAAGTTTATCTTTTTAAGTTAATTTTTTATTTGATTTTTTAAAAACTAATTTAAAAATAGATTTTTAAAACTTGTTTAAAACTAGTTTCAAAAGACGTTGCAATCATTTTCCTGCTTCCATTCAACCAAGATTGCAAATGAATAATTGATTAACAAGTGCTGCCCATTCTATTTTCATGTAAAAATTTAACTACATGCAGTGGCATATTAAAAAGTTCTGAGAATTCTTCTTTTAGTTTTACCCCAGGAGCGCTGATTCTAACCTGTCCCTGATTAGCAGGCATATATGGTGACAGACTGCAGAATCCTAGAAAGCAGTTAATATCTTGGTGCTATATGACGTGCTTTGTAAATTAGGGCCAGTAGGTTTATGTACATGTCTTAACTATTATTTTTATCTAGTTAATGATCCTCTAGATAATTCATGAGCCACTAGTATTGGAAAACTTCTGGAGGGCAGAGATTAGGTATCATAATTCTTATATTCCCTAAACTATCTAGCAGAAATCCACAGAAATATTCAATATATAAGCACCAAAAACAATCAAAATGCACATTTCTTCAATAGCAAAGTAATAAAGTGACATAGAATTTATTAACTCATGAAGTCACCTTTTCATAGAAATTCATATTTCTACTTGATAATAATTTATTATTTTATACTTAAGACAAAAATAATTATTGGATATTAACAAGTTAAATACATTTTGTTAGAAAAATGTAAATGATCTTCAATATAATCACTATAAAATTATTTGATGTGAGTCAGAGGGGAAATAATAATTTAATAGATGATATTGACCTATGGTATGACTTAACATCATGAAAGCTAATTTGAATTGCTTGTCATTTTTTAAGTCTCAAGTCATTACCAGAAGGTGAAAGGCTTCTTTCTTTGCTCAGACAAATTCTGAATATGATCTGAGATATCTTTATGAAAATATGTACAGAACTGGACTAATATGACTTGAATAAGAAATATGGTATTTAATCTTCCTGAAGATTTGCTTGGCTTTAGTAAAACTATGATGAATAATACTTAATGCATCCTAGCTCTAATGTGTTGGATATAATACTGACATAATACAAAGTCAATAGAACTGTATCAAAAACAGAGATTAGGAAAGTTAGCATTAGACTTTAATGATTTATATCAGAATTTATTTTAGCTGTGTGTAAGAGAGATCTTACACATTCAAATTGTTCTTGTAGAGCAATATTTTCCAAAATATTATTATTTAGTATTTTGAAATATCTTCAGTACTGTTACAAAATTCATATTACTGTGCCATAAAAATAAAAAAATAACAGATATTCCTTGCCAGGCACTGCCAGCTCATGCATGTAATCTGAGGATCATGATTCAAAGTCAGCCTTGGCATGGAAAGTCCAAGAGACTCTTTTCTCCAGTTAATCAACAGGTAACCAGAAGTGGCCTTGTGGCCCCTAGTGGTAGAGCACAAGCCTTGAGCCAAAGAGCTCAGAGACAGCACCCAGGCCCTGAAGCTAGCCCCACAACTGACAAAAAAGAACAAAGAAAAAAAATTTCCCTATTCATAAGAAAATGGAAAAACTTGGAAAAATATTAAGTACAGTAAGCCAGGCCCAAAGAAACATAGGCTCCACAGTTTCCCTCACTTATAATAATTAGTATATATATAGGATAGTGCTAGCAAAGGATCACAATAGCTCAATAGCTATGTACTTATGACCATATACGATGATGCTAATCAAAATGTACTCCAAGCTAGGAAAGCAAAAGAGGTGTGTGGGGTGGGGGGTGTGCTGTTTGCAAATTTCTTTGTTCTTTCATTTTTTTCCTCCTGTTGTCACTGTTTTTGATTTCGGTACCCTTTGTCTTGTATATAAGTTTATCTGATTTGAGGTAAAGAAGAAGAAGTAGCACAGAAACAGTGGGACAAAGGGTGAACCAATCCAACGATGGTACACACAAGATACTACGTTAGAAATGAACTTTACAACTTGGGGGAGGGGGAAGGGAAGTAGAGGAGAAGAAAAGTGGGAGGAAACGAGGGAGTGAGTTACACTGTTCCAAAAGAAATGTACTCATTGCCTACTTATGTAATTGTAACTCCTCAGTACATCACCTTTACAATAAAATGAAACTTAAAACAAGAAAAAATATCCCTTTTGAAAATAACTTTCAAAGCATGATATATTCTTGCCTTCTGTTGTGTCATAAATTCTCTAAAATAGGATTTTCAATAGTTTGGAACTTGGGTTAATAAATGAAAGTCCATATTTTATAGCTACATGTTCAGCATTGCTTTGTTTTTTATTTATTTAATACACATTTTTCAAGTTGTAAAAAAGAAAACTAAAATGATAAGAAAAGAGAACCTGAGATGGATAGAGAGAGAATGCTGATGGCAGACCATGCTCTGTATTTCTGCTTCTTTTATAGATGGACAGCTGCTGTTGCCCAGTGTCTTTTTCATAAATCCTGCCTTTTAAAGGATGACATTGATCCAGTTGTCATAAACTGACACATGGAATCAGAACTCCTTTGCACAAATATTTAAGATAATAAAACTAATTGTCTATTATGTTGCGGATGGATTTCTGTTTCTTTTAGCTTCAACTGAGTTTTTCCTCATCTATAACTGTAAGAAAACCAATATATTTGCCAATCTCATTTGGACATTTTAAATGATTGGGCTTAGTAGTGGTTATTTTTTTCTTCTATGAAGATTCAAATCTCTGATTCTGGATTTTGTTCAAGATACTGACTCTCATTTATGGTTGAATCATGATTGCAGTTTGGAGCCTGTGTTTTTATTGGCCATGTTTAACCTGATACAGGGATTGAAAAGCTATTTAGTTAGAGTATTTGACATCATTTTTGTTTGAATCAGGACATTCAAGCAGTTTAAAATCTCAACTATATTACAAGGTGAAAAGTTGAAGACAAAAATAAGAAGCTCTCTGGCAAGAACTGTGATGGATCTAAGATTTTTACCTTTCTGGAAAGCTATTAAGCTATCCTAGTACAACGATAAAAATAGCTGGAGCCATCCAGGCAGGAGAGACTGGGCCAGGACAACAGAAAGCTTTTGAATGAATGTGAATTGAAATGCAGTTGACTTATATTTTTCTTTCATTAGAACTGATTCTGGAGCTCATAATTATTTGCTAATAGAGTTTCTGGACCACTCTCAACATTTTCTTGCCTATAGGGCCTTGGTCAGCTCTTCCTGGAAAATTTTTCTCTATAATCTTCTGATTAATTCTTTCATTTCATTAATGTCCGATGTCACTTTCTTAAAGAGATTGTGTCAATACACATTGTAACGCAGACTGACCCCTATGCAGCATCTCCTGCCCATGGAAGCAGAGAAGCAATCACGGCCTGGTGTCCATGTGTGTATTCACGAAATGTTGTCCCAAGTACGTTATAAGTTCCATTGTGATGTATTCTGTCACATGAGTTATTTAAACTGTAGTTCTTTTATACTAAGTAATTTTTTAAATTTTATTTTGCTGTAAAGGTGCTGTACAGAGGGTTTACAGTTACATAATTAATGTGCACATTTCTTGTTAAACATTGTTACCCACTCCTTAGTTTTACTCCCTCTATCCCCCCTTCCAAACTGGTTCCCCCCTTGCTGAAGTTGTAAAGTGTGTGAGTATCATTGTTGCATTGGCTCATCTTTTGTCCTTGCTTCACCATTTTGTTATTCCCTTCCCCAATTCAGGTAAATGTATATACAAGACAAAGGGTATCAGAATCAAAAACAGTGACAACCAGGGATAAACCAAAGGGGGGGGGAGAAATAAAAGAAAGAAAAAGATGCAGTACATTGATGACAACAGGGTCAACAACAACATCAACAACAACAAATAACACCTGTTTCCATATCTTGGAGTTCATTTCAATTAATATCATTTTATATGGTCACACTAAAGCTAACCAGCACAGTGTTTGTTGCAGCATTATTAACCATAGTTAAGATATGGAACCAACTCAGATGCCCCTCAGAATATGAATGGATCAATAAAATGTGATGCACACACACACACACACACACACACAAACACACACACAATCACACAATGGAATTCTATGCTTCCACCAGACACAATAATATCGCCCTATTTGTAAGGAAATGTTAAAGACTTAGAAAAAAGCATAAGTGAAGTAAGCCAGAACCAATGAAACATAGGTTCCATGCTTTCCCTCATTTGTGATAATTAGTATATGTCTAGGATAGTCCTAGCAGAGGATCACAATAGCTCAATAGCTATGTACATAAGCTGTACTTAAAAAATTATTTTTATTGTAAAGGTGATGTTCAGAGAGGTTACAATTACATAGATCAGATAATGAGTAAATTTATTTCTGAACAGTGTCACCTCTTCCCTGGTTTTCTCCCAGTTTTTCCCCTACAGATCCCTGTCCCCCACAAGTTGTGTAGTTTGTTTTCAACATAGTGCCTGGTGAGTATCACTGCTGAATTACTACAACCTTTGCCCCACCATTTCTGTGCTTCCACTTACTTTCCCCCAAACAGACAAACTTACATACAACACAGAAAGTACAGGGCCTGGGAAGGTGGCTCAGTTGTAGAGCGCTTGCCTTGCATGCATGAGGCCCTGAGTTCGATTCCTTAGCACCATATAAGCAGAAAAATCCAGAAGTGGTGCTGTGGCTCAAGTGGTAGAGCACTAGCCTTGAGCTGAAGAGATGAGGGACAGCGCCCAGGCCCAGAGTTCAGGCCTCACAACTGACAAAAATAAAAATAAATAAAAATAAAGTATAAAGACAGAAAGTACAGAAATCAGAAACAGTGACAAAGGGCAGGTGGAAACAAAAAAACAAATAAGAAAGCTTCTTGTTTCCATTTCTTGGAGTTCATTTTGATAAACATCACTTTATATGATTATATGCACATAGCTATTGAGCCTTTGTAATCCTTTCTTAAAAATACCTTTCTTTGGTCTTACTTGTGAATGTTTAGAGTTTAATTTATAATCGTTTCCCTCATTTGAAGTAATTAGAACATGTCTATAAATCTACAAGTAAATACAATGGATAGGAAAAGACAAAACAATTAAACTGTATTAATTTTCACGAGCATAAAGATTTTCTATTATATTTTTATATTCCTTTATGAGTTGTGATAAGCTGCTTGATTTATAAACTCATAAAAAATTGAACAGAAATTCACAAGAAGATTCTGTGCCTCTTTGCCCATTATCCCCCAAGGTTATATGAGCATTGTACAAAAATTTAATATAATAAAACCAAAAATCAACAAAAGGGATGACATACATCAAGTAGTGTTGTACTCATGAACTGATATGTGAAATTGTAATATCTTTGTGTACATCTGCTTAAGGATAATAAAAATATAATTTAAAAAATCCATGTTCATACAAATCATACTGGTTATTTCCATTTCACCAGTAATACATGCAGACATTTTGTGAATAGGAAGTTATGAAATCTTATCAGATGTGTAACTACCATTACAACAGAGATGTTTTTCCTCTACCATTACAGGATTCCTTGGTATTACCTTGGTAGCTCCAAGTGACCAGAAATTTATTCTTTATCACTAAAATTATGTGATCTTATAAATAGAAATTGAATCACACAAAATCCTTTGACATTGGCATTAGTTTTTCCCAGCATGTTAATTTGGGATTCATACCAATTGTGGATAGTCTGTTCCCTCTTTTTTGTTGACTCTGATGAATGGCATGAATATATCACAGTTGGTTTAACAATATACTCACTTCAAGATATTTAGGTCACATGCAGGTTTGGACTATTCTGGTTACAGCTTCTAAGACTATTCATGTACAAGTTTCTGAGTGAAAATACGTCTTTGCTAGTATCTGATGTTATAACTATTAGGGCTTTGTTTTGCACCTTGTACTTCTCTTATTACATGGGTAGGAATGGAAGTTCCAGCTTCTCACCAGGCCTCCACAGATCACTCTCTCTTAGTAGGTGTGTCTTGTTACTTCCTTTGTGCTCTCCTCAGACATGTAATAGGGTATGGCCTCATCACTGTTGGTTACTGTTATACTTGCTTTGCTATCACCCTAGTAGGGAAGGGAAAAAGGCCCCATACTGATGCAGTCAAATTTTATACTTTCCATACTTCAATATGTAACGTTATGGAAGGTGAAATGTATTTGCTCCATAGCAATTGCACTTGATGGGGTACCCGTGAGTCTGTTGATGTTTGTAATTTAATTGGCTTTGCGTACTGGGTTTCCTTGGACTTTGTGCATAGCAAGAGTTATTTTGTTTTGCTTTCATAAGGTTTATGTCATCAGATGGTTTGAGGCTAGACTTTAATCAATGGGAAGCCTTCACAATATTTTATTTCTGTCTTCTTCCATTTCTTAAAATGTAGTTTATTGGACAATAGTTTGTAACAGGTTCAAGTTTCTAGTATGGTTTGTAAAGACTGGAATCTGTCTTCTGTTGTCAAAATTTGAGGTTTTATAATAATATTATAATACATAATATATAATGTATAATTACTTCTACTAATTATTATTACTTTGATCTATGAAACATCACAGTCTGGGATTATAGACATTCACCACAAAATCAAGATTGTTTTTAAGATTTTGTGTGACTTTCATTCAGTATTTCCCAGCCTCTTAACTGGCTGACTTGGGCCAGATATTGACCTGAATTCCCTCTCTAACTTTCTGTATTCTCCCATGTATCATTCCATGTATTTATTACCTTATTAATTCTTACATGCTTTTATGAAGATTCAAAAGATGCAGTTTAGACATATTTTATTTAAGTAGTGGTTTGTGACATATTTTCCAATTTTCCCAGTTCTACATTAATTGGAAAGTCAACTTTTTCTTTTTATTATTTATATTGTCATTTTTGTATAGAATAAGAATTCACATACCTTTTTCAACTACCATTTTCATGAAATCGGCATCTGTGAAATAGACTAGTTTATTTGAAAACACACAAAGTAAAACAGTGAAAGAAGTCACTTCTGTGCTATAGAGAGATCTCGTTAGTGTTACCATGAATTATTTTTAGAATCCAGAAAACAGGTGAGACAATGAAAGAAATACGAACAGGAATTGTATGTTTAATGAAATTAAATTTATTAATTGTACATAATTACATTATTATGCTTTTGCCTTTAAAAATTTATAAAGTATTTGAAATATAATAGTATTTTATCTGACAATTTCTTAACCATGACCAAAGGTAGATTATCAAGAAAATGGATGTCTATGGAATACACATTGATCACATGTTGATAATTGCTGAAATTGGCTAGTGAATATATTGTTATTCTACAAATTTCTATATTTTATGGATTTTATTTTACCCATAATGTTTTGGAAATCAAGCAAGGGAAAGTATAACAGAGAGGGTAATAAGGTTGAAATAATACCACATGAAATGAAAACATCACAGGTTCCAACTTTGCACAGATCTTTGAACCCGCAACTACAATGACCAATACTAAACTATCTTGGTGTTAGGAAGGCATATTTTTAAAGTTACCAGTAAAGGAAGGTAATGAGGGTTTTTGGCCTTAATGATATTTCCTATGATATTACAGTATTCCTAATAGGAAGTGTGTAGTGATGAATTCCTTGTATTTTAAACATACTTTAGAATTGACTTTTGTGTATATGAAATATATTGGTAATATTGAAAACTCATTCTCCTTCCACCAGTTCATGAAATGTGGAAGAAATTAGTAATGAAATTAAAAACAAATTAATTTTAATTCATACTTTTTACTTGTTTTTCATCTTTCTCATTAGGTTTCAGAATCCCATCAATAATCATGCCTGAAAAAGATACAACTCCCTCTACTCCCCCTGGATTTAATAAAATCGAGACAGGTAAGTTTTCTTTTTAAAAAATTATTAATTTGCTTTACTGCCATTATAGAAGCAATGTACAGAGGATTTACAATTTCATGAGTCAAGTAATGAGTACATTTCTTTGGGTATGGTGTCTTCTGTTTCTCCATTCTCTCCTAGTCCCTCCCTCCCACCCACCATCAGTGTCCAGCGAGCTCCACTGTTGACCCTTTTTTACCCTTTTTCCCTCGAGTTCTGTACCCTTCCCCCAACCCTTCCGAAGATGTACATTTGAATACATTATATATAAGGTAAAGAAGACAGAATCATCAAAAACTAAAAGAAAGTAAGAAGAGGTCTCTTGCTTCTATGTTATTGCGTTTCAGTACGCATATTATTTTATAAAAAGAAGAGGTATTTAAGCATTGTGTTTTTGTGTTTCTCACCTTAGAGTATCCTCTTTTAGTCTCACTGAGTGTTGAGTACCTAGAATCCTGCAAAATTGAGCATTTCCCAGTGCACTTGAGATCTACTTTCTGCATATCAGAGAGAACATGTGCCATTTTTTGCTATTTGGCTTACATTACTTAACATGATTTGTTCTAGTTCCATCCATTTCTTTGCAAATAGAATCATTTTATTCTTTCCAATGTCTGTGTAAAATTCCATTGTGTATAGGTACTACACTTTTAGAGCTACTTTATCTATTGTGGAGCATCTGCACTCTTCTTGTCATACTGTTGGGAACAGTGTGGCAATGAGCATGGATATGCAGGTGTACTTATCATATCTTGGCTCATGATGTTCAGAGTAGATACCCAGGAGTGGTTATGGCTGAGCCATAGGGAAGCTCTATGTTTAGATTTTGAGGAACCCCTAGACTGCTCTCCAGACCGGTTGTATGAGTTTACATTCCCAACAACAGTGTAGTAGGGTTCCTTTTTTCTCACATCCCCAACGATATTTGTTGTTGTTCAAATTTAAAATATTGGGCAATCTTACTGATGTGAGATGAACTCTCACAGTTGTTTTGATTTGTATTCCATTTATGGCCAGGAAATATGATCATTTCTTAACATTTTTCTTAACATATATGTATATGTTTTTATTATAAAATACTGTACAGAGGGGTTACAGTTACATGAGGAAGGTAATGAGTACATTTCCTATTGAGCATTATTACCTCTTTCTTTGTTTTTCCCCTACCATCCCTTCCCTCCCCACCTGGGCAACTCTTCCCTCTCTGCACCCCTGAAGTTATACAGTTCATTTTCAAAATAGTGTCTTGGACATCTCATTCTTGGAATTTTTTTTTTTTTTGTCCGTCGTGGGGCTTGAACTCTGGGCCTGGGTGCTGTCCCTCAGCTCTTCAGCTCAAAGCGAGCGCTCTACCACTTGAGCTACGACATCTCATTCTTACAATGGATCAACCTGTATCCTTATTTCAGAATTTTGTTATTTCCCTTCTCTCCCCAAATTAGGAAAATGTATATACAAGATGCAGGGCACTAGAATCAAATACAGTGACAAAAGTAGTTATATCATGGGGGAATAACATACAAAAAATCATAGTACATTATAAATATGCTTAAAAAATAGCAAGAAAGAAAAAAATTACTTGTGTCCCTATCTTGGGGTTCATTTTTCTTAATATCATTTTATATAATCTTATGTACATAGCTTTTGACATTTTCTGCTGGTCCTAGACATATACTAGATATTATAAATAAGGGAAACCATGGGACCTATGTTTCTTTGGGCCTGGCTTACTTTACTTAACATCCAAGTCTTTCCATTTCCTAACAAATGGGGTGATGTCATTCTTTCTGATGGAGGCATAGAATTTCAATATACATACCATGTTTTCTTGATCCATTCGTCCACTGAGGGGCATCTAGATTGGTCCCATATCTTAGCTATAATGAATCATGCTGTGATAAACATAGTTGTGCTGGTAGCTTTAGTATAGTCTTGTTTGTGACACATTGGTTAAGTGCCTAAAAGTGGGTTTGCTTGGACATAGGGGAACTCTATGTATAGTTTTTGAGGAACCTCCATACTGCTTTCCAAAGTGGTTGAACAAGTTTACACTCCCACCAACAATGCAGTAGGGTTCCCTTCTGGCCACATTCCCTCCAGCATCTGTTGTTATTAGAGTTCTTGTTTGTAGAAATTTTAACTGGCGTGAGGTGGAGTCCCAATGTTGTTTTGTTTTGTATTTCTTGTATGGCTAGGGAAGTTGAGTATTTCTTTATGTGTCTATTGGCCATTCTTATTTCCTCTTCAGAGAAGTTTCTCTGTAAGTCTTAACCCACTTATTAATCAAGCAATTGTTTCTTTGAGGATTTCTTGTTGGGGGATTTAATTTTTTGAGTTCCAAGAATATTTTAGATATGAGGCTCTTATCTGTTGTATGGCTAGTGAAGATCTTCTCCCAATCCATGGGTTTTCTAGTGATCTTCCTAGCTATATCCTTTGCCATGCAGAAGCTCTGCAGTTGCATGCAATCCCATTTGTCCAACCTTTCTTTGATTTGTTGTGCTTCTGAGTTTTTGTCAAGAAAATTTCTGCCTGTTCCAAGGAGCTCTAGAGTTTCTCTTATTCATTCCTGTAATGTTTTCAGGGTGTCTGCCTTGACTCCGAGGTCTTTGATCCATTTGGAGTTGATTCTGGTTCAGGGTGATATATAAGGATCTAGCTTTAGTTTCCTACAGGTGTTTAACCAATTTTACCAGCACCATTTACTGAAGAGGTTGTCTTTTTTCCATTCTACTTGTTAGCTCCCTTATCAAAGATTAGGTAGCTATAGGTCTATGGGGTCATTTCTGGGTCATCAGTTCTATTCCATTGGTCTTCAGGTCTGTTCTTCTGCCAGTACCAAGATGTTTTGATTGCTATGACTTTTTAGTAGAATTTGAAGTTTGGTATTGATATTCCTCCAGCACAGTTCTTTCTGTTAAGTATTGTTTTTGCAATTCAGGGTCTTCTATTGTTCCATATGAATTTTTGGGTTGCTTCTTCTATTTCAGTGAAGAATGAGTTTGGAATATTGATAGATATTGCATTGAATTTGTAGATAGCTGTAAGCAGTATTGCCATTTGCACGATGCTAATCCTCCCAATCCAGGAGTATGGGAGGTTTTTCCACTTCCTTAGTTATGCTTTCATTTCCTTTTTCAAGTTTTTAAAGTTTTCATCATAGAGGTCCTTCACTTCTTCAGTTTTGTAAACTCCTAGGTATTTTATTTTTTTGTGAGGATATTACAAAAGGACTTGCTTTCCTGATTTCAACTGCACTCTTCTCGCTATTGACATGCAGAAAGGCCATTGATTTTTAGGGTTAATTTTTGTATCCTGCTTCCTTGCCAAAGTTTCAGATCAGCTTGAATAATTTGGAAGTGGAGTCCATGGACTTCTTTAAATACAAGATCATGTCATCTGCCAAGAAGGAGAGTTTTACTTCATCTTTCCCTATTTGTATCCCCTTTATATTTGTATTTTATTGCTTTTTCTAGCCATTCTAATACTAAATTGAAGAGAAGTGGAGAGAGTGGATTCTTGCTTCTATCATGAATTTAAAGGAAATAACTTTAGCTTTTCGTCATTAAGTATAATGCTGGCTGTAGGTTTGTCATACACAGTCTTTATTATATTGAGGAATGTTCAATGGATTCCTAGTTTCTCTTGAGCTTTCATTATAAAGGGGTGTTGGATCTTGGCAAATGGTTTTTCTGCATCTATTAAGATAATCATGTATTTCTTATCCTTGCTCTTGTTGAAGTGATTAATTATATTAATTGATTTGCATATATTGAACCAGCTTTGTATCCCTGAAATGAATCCTGTTTGATCACGGTGTATGATGTTTTTGATAAGTTGTTGAAGTCCATTGGCCAAATTTTGTTGAGGAGTTTTGCATTAACGTTTATCAAAAAAATGAGTCTACATTTCTTTTTGTTTGATGAGTCCATTCCTGGGTTTGGGAAGAGGATTATGATGGCTTCCTAGGAAGAGTTTGGTAGTGAACTTTCACTTTCAATTTTATTGAGGGGTTGGAAGAGGATTGGTGTGAGTTCTGTGTTGAAGGCCTTATAGAATTCAGCTATAAGTCATCGGGTTCTGGGATTTTCTTGGGTGGGAGGTCTCTTAGTGCTGTTTCTATTTCAATGCTTGATATGAGTCTGTTAACTTGGTTTAAGTCATCTTGTTGTAGTTTGGGCATGTCAATATTTGCTAGAAGTTCATGCATTTTTTCCAGATTCTCAAGATTATTAGCATAAAAGTTTGAGAAGTATTCCCTTACAATGTTCAGAATCTTGGTTATTTCTGTGTTGATGTTACCATTCTTACCTCTTGAGTTTGTTTGTTTGGGTGTGTGCTCTTCTTTTTCTAATAGAATTTGTTAAGGGTCTGTCAATTCTTTCATTTTTTTCAATAATTTTTGTTGATTCTTTCTATGTTTTTTAAACTCTAATTCATTTAATTATGATTTAATGTTAATTATTTGTTTCCATCTACTGGATTGGGGTTTAGCTTGTTGTTCTTTTTCAAGGAGCTTCAGGTGCCTCGTTAAATTGTTGATTTCAGATCTCTCCAATTTGTTGATGTAGGAACTCTGAGTACTGCCTTTGCTGTGTTCCAGGGGAGCTGGTTATTTGTGTGTTCATTTTTCTTAAATATCTTGAACATTTGAATTTCCTTTCTAACCTCTTCCATGACCCACTGGTGGTTCAACAGTGTGTTGTTCAGCCTCCATGTGTTACAGGATTTTCTTTGCTGGTTGTTGGTGTTGAATTCTCATTTTATTCCCTTGTGGTCTGAGAGAATGCAGGGCATGAATTCAATGTTTCTGAAAGTGACAAATTTTCTTTTTGATCTAAAATGTGGTCTATTTTGGAAAATGTTCCATGTGCTGCTGAGAATAACATGTATTCTTATGCTGCTAGGTGAAGTATTCGGTAGATGTCAGTTAAATCTAGTTGATCTATGCAGTTGTTTTTATCTGAGTTTTCTCTGTTGAGCTTTAGCCAGGTTGATCTATCCAGCAGACACATTGTTTTGGTAAGGTCCAAAATAATTAATGTCTTTGGATCTATGTGAGATTTGAGGGAAAGTAGGGTTTCTTAGATAAATTTTGGTGCTCCATTATTTGGTGGATATTTATATTTGTTATATCCTCCTGAAGGACAGATCACTTAATTAGTATGTAATGGCCTTCTTTATCTCTTTTCACTAATTTTAATTTGAAGTTTATTTTATCTGATTTTAGGATTGCAACTTCTGCGTGTTTCTGGGGGCCAGTTTGCTTGTAGATTTAATTCCAACCATTCACTTTCAGAATGTTTTTGTGGGTAAGGTGTGTCTCTTGAAGGCAGCAGACAGAAATATCTTGCTTTTTGTTCCAACTAGACAATCTATGTCACTTAATTGAAGAGTTAAGTCCATTGATACTGAGAGTTAGGATTGAGAGGTTTTTGGTAGTTCCTGCCATGTTATCTACCTTCTTGGGTGCTGTGCTAACTGGGTTCTTCCTATAATTCTTGGATTCTCTGTTTGGGGACTGTTTCTTGGCCTTTATTGTGCTCTTGTTGGTTTTCTTGTGTAGGACATCTTTAAATATCTTTTGTAGGACTGGTTTGGTGGAGATATATTGTTTCAACTTTTCTTTGCTGTGGACGGTTTTTATTTGACCTTCTGTTAGGAAGGAGAGTTTTTCTGGTACAACAGTCTTGGTTGATAGTCTTTAGAGAGTGGCATACATCATTCCAGACTCTTCTTGCTTCCATTGTCTTTGCTGAGAAATATGAAGTTATTCTGTTTTCCCTTTATAAGTGATTGATGTTTTCTTCTTGACAGATTGAAGGATCCTTTCCTTAGTCTCAACTGATCCTGTGCCGATTACAATATGACGGTGGGATGTCTTGTTCTGGTCTCGTGTATTTGGGGTTCTAAAGGATTCTTGATCTGAATGGGCCTATCTTTTTGCATATTTGCATGGGAAGTTCTCTACTAGGATTCTGTTAAATAAATTTTCTAGACCTTTTACTTCTGTGTCTAGGTGCTCTTCTACACCCATTATTCTCAGATTAGGCCTTCTGATGGTGTCTTCTAAATGTTGAATAGATCTATCATATTTCTTGGACTTGTTTTGAATACTTGTCTGTTCTTTCTCTATAATATCTAGGCTGTCTTCAATCCCACAGATTTGGTCTTCTGTATGGTCTAACCTACTGTCAAACTTTCTAATTTGTTTTTTATTTCCTTTCCTTCTAATTGGTTGGCTTTGAGGGCTTCAAATTCTTCGTTAGAGCTTTGTTTTAGATCTTGTATGAACTTCTTTACTTCCTTCTTTTGGTTTTCAGTGTTCATTCTCAAAATCCTTAGTTGAATGGATACTGTTTCATTGGACTCCCTTTCCTTCTGTTGGGCTCTATTCAGCATTCCCTTTGTGGCCTCCCTGGATTCCTTCAGCTCTCTGTTTGTGGATTTGATTCCATGAATGCCTCAATTAATCTTTGTCTATTTTCATCCCACTCACGCAATTCCTATATTAATCTTCAGTTAGCCTCATCACACTCATGCTTTTCCCTATCCTACTCATGCATTTCCCTATTATGCTTACACAGAGTCCCTTGCAGGCTTTCAATCTTTTCATTCAGCATGTATACCAGTAGTGTTTGTAGAGCATTTTGGGAACTCTCATCTGGATTATTCATTATCTGCTCTGTTAACTAATTATCATGAGTAGGAGTTGAGATACCTGAACTTGCCATTTTTCTTGTGTTTCTCCGGCTTGTGCTGCCCATTTGTTGAAAAGCAAAACCAATTTTGCTCTAGAACAGTATTTTAAGGCACGCATGAACCAGAACCCTGTACTTGCACAAACTGATGCAGTCAAAATGAGTACAGATAAAATCTATGTCAACAATTAAAATCTAGGTCAACAACAAACAACTATGGATTAATGGGCTAAGAACTTCAAAGAAGGAGTCAGCAGACCAGAATTTAATAGGTTTAGGAAGAAATGTGGGGAGAAAACAAGATTTGAATGTGGGGAAGGAGAAGGAGAGAGGGAATTTAACCAAGACTTAAATTAGAGAGAGGAAATGGATAGAAGGAAAGGAGGAGAAATAAAGAAATAAAAAAATGAAAAAATTAAAATTAAAAATTTTAAAAATGAAACACTTAAAAACATGTAAGTGTAAAGACATGATACTGAGAGAGGGAAAGGATAGAAGGAAAGGAATAGAGCAATAAAAAGGAAAAATGAAAAAATAAAAATATTAAAAATTAAAAATGAAACACTTAAAAATTATATAAGCATAAAAAAATACTATATTACACTATACTATACTATAATACTATTACAGGAGTTAAGGCTGTGAATTGAGTAATTAATTTTTGAATTATGTATATACACAATCAAGGATAAGGTCTAATAATAGAAGATAGGTATATATCTGGGGATGAACAGAACAGCAATTAAGTCACGCAAAAATAAATAAATAAATAAATAAAAATTTTAAAAAGACCAAAAGGGAAAAAGTCAAAAGATTTAAAAAAAAACACTCATACACATCTAAAATAAAAATGCTGAAAATAATAGAAAACTATTTTCAAAAAAATTTTAAAAATTAGGTTAAAAAAAGAGTTCCTTGATTTTTTTTTTGTCAGGGAGATCTTGTATCTCCCCTGTTCTGTAACCAGTCTTTTGGTGGAGTTTCTGGTTTGCTTGTGGTGTTTGGTTTTCCTGTGACTTGACTGGTTTCTTAAGTCAGTTTGTTTGAGCAGGCAGAACAAAGCTCTGTCTTACCAAGGACTTTATGACCCTCCTCCTAGGCTAATTCAGTGGGAGGGAGGTCCGTTCTCAAAAGAGGGAGATGGCTGTTTCCTCTAGCTTGGAGTTGCTGTGATGGGTAGGGTTGAGGTTTGTCAGCAATTGGTAGCTTTTTCCTGAGGGGCTAGCTCCTGAGACACTCACACAGCCCAGCCTGGAGCCATTCTCAGAATTTAGGTTTACTTAGTTTCAATTCTTTTTCTTTTACCCCTCTTGCTGCTGAGTCTGCTGCCTAGGCTGCAGTGGGGTGGGTCAGCCTCTGACTCTGTGTATCCAGTGAGAAAGCCACTCTTCTTTGGGCAAAGATTCCTCTGCCTGGGAAGTGAAACTTTCTCCTGGGTAGAGCTGAACCAGGAAAGTCAGGTTCCTGTGAACTGTTGAATGGCTCCTATTGTCATCTTCCAAGGCCTGAGTTACATGCTAGCTACTCTGGCTGGGCCTTTGTCAGTATCAAAGATGGAGTTCTTTTCCAGTGGTGAGGGAGGGGCTACCTTCCCACTGTTGCTCCATGAGAAAGAGTGAGAATGTCTTGGGTTACTCACACCTATCCCTTGGTTTCTGGGCCATCCATGGTCTGCCACTGTGATCAGCAGGATGAAGATTTGTGCTCCTTGTCAGTTCTTGCTGGCAGTGAGTAGAATCTGCTTGCACACTAACTCTGGCACATTTCTCCCAGGCTCTGTCTGTTGATAGGGCAGCTGCAGCAGCAGCCTCTGTTGGCACCACAGACAATGGCAAATGCTCAAATCTGCCTCCTTAACCATGCTGCTTGATTTTTCCTCTCTGTCCAAACTCTCTATACTATGATGGTACATTTAGTGTGACTCTCTAGCCTAGGACTTTTCACTGGGACACTAAAACTGCTTCCTATGCGACAGCTTGTTTAGCTACCAACTTTTCCTCTGCCGTCTTCCTCCATCTGCACATTTTTCTTTACCATTCTTACCTCTTCTGAGAAGTCTCTCCTTAGTTCCCTTGCCCATTTAGTAATTATTCTATTAGGTTTGGGAGGGGTTATTTTCTTGAGATCCATATATATATATACTGGGTAGTAGGCCTTTGTTGGATATATTACTGGTAAAAGTATTTTACCATTTTGTTGACTATCTTTCTAGCTTAGTAATTATATCTTTAACTGTGCAGAAACTTTTTATTTTGATGTGGTCCCACTTGTCTCACCCCTCTCCTATATGTTGTGCCTCTGGGACTCTATTCAAGAAGTTTCTATCTATACCCACAAGTTCTAATTTTCTCCTACTCTTTCGTGTAGTAGTTTCAAAGTTTTCTTAAATTGCTTTTAAAAAATAGATCATAAGCTGGTCACCTGTAGTTCATGCCTGTAATCCTAACTATGCAGGAGGCTTAGATCTGAGGACTACTATTTGAAAACAGCCTGGGCAGGAAAGCCCATGAGACTCTTATATCTATTAAACTACTCTGAAAAAGCCAGGAGTAGTGCTATGGCTCAAGTCAGTAACAGCACCCAGGCCTTGACTTCAAGCCCCAGGACTGGCAAAAAATAATAACTGGACTTCATATCACTTACAGAAAACAAAAGTTACAAAAATAATTATCTTTACAGGATCTATAAAATCAAACTTTACCTTGACTAGGAAAGTAAGGTTATAGAAAGGAGATAACAGTTCTAAATCTGTATTCTCACTAGTAATTGATGTTTTTAATAAAACTGTATTATGTACTAGAATAGGTAGGCAGGAAATGATGGTGTGCTCAGGTGAGCAATTCTGAGCTTATGGGATAATCTTCTCAACTCCCCTCATTGGTAGCCCTGAAATAAGCCATGACTCTTTGAGATAATTGAGGTAGATTGATTATAAAACCTCTACCAGTCTGGGCACCGGTGTCTAATGCCTGTAATCCTAGCTACGTAGGAGGCTGAGATCTGAGGATCACAGTTCAAAGCCAGTCTGGGCAGGAAAGACTGTGAGACTCTGATCTCCAATTAACCACCAGAAAACCAGAAGTGACACTGTGGCTCAAGTGGTAGAACACCAACTTGAGCCGAAGAGCTCTGAGACAGCATCCAGGCCCAAAACTCAAGTCCGATGACCAACCAAAAAAAAAACCTCCAAACAAACAAAAACAAAAACAAACTTCTATGAGCATCCCTTTGAAGATAAACATACAAAATTTAAAATGCAAAGACTGACATTTGAACAAAAAACTGTACTTGACTTTATAGCACTATTTTGCACTCCTGATTTTCACACTGCATTCTGACAATTTTATTTTTTGCCAGTCCTGGGTTTGAACTTAGGGCCTGGGTGCTGTCCCAGAAATTTTGTTTTACTCAAAGCTAGCAATCTACCACTTGAGTCACAGCACCATTTTCAGCTTTCTGGAGTAGTTTATTGGAAATAAGAGTCTCAAGGACTTTACTGCCCAGAATGGCTTTGAACTGCAATCCTCATATCTCAGTCTCTTGAGTAGCTAAGCATGGGTCTACAGATGTGAGCCAATTGTGACAGCACTGACAACTTTTATTCTGTATCATGTAAGTAATACATGTCTTTGTATGACTTAGAACAGGGGACAAAAATTACAGAAATGATCCCAAATCTGGACTGCAAGTATTTGTGTTTTACAGCCACAAATTTAATATCTGCACTATTTGAAAAGAATTGTGAAAACAAACAAAAAAATGAAGCAGAATATGTAGCAGAGACTGTGGACCACTTAACCTAAAATTTTCATCTAGGCCTTTGCAGAAGAGATTTGCCAATCTTGACATAGATCTCAGTCTTTATCATTTGGGGAATAAAAAACAGTCTGAATATTCGTTATCCATTGCTAAACTGACACTTATGTTGTAACCATGAAATGTACGGGCACATAAATCAAATCATTCATTCATCATAGCTTGCTTGGGCATGAACCTTCTGTTGTCAGGTAGGCTCAGTGTGACTCACTGCTGCCTCTCAACTAGTCAAAAAATAAACCAGGAATCATTATTGATCTTACTAGTTTGGGCTGAGTCATTTCCTGTGCTTAAGAGTCTTAACTGGGAAAACTAGAAAACTCTTACCTGGGCTATGTTATCTACCATAGTTCAGCAGGCAATGGTGGTCTTTGCAGGCTCTGGTCAAGGTTTCAAGATGGATAATAGAAGCTTCAAAGGCCTCTGGAATTCAACACTCTGAACAGGTACTTTATCATTGCTGCCATATTTTTATTGATCCATTCCAGTGGATCCAGAGGTGCCCAGGCAGTAAGGTTAAGAAATTAGTCTAGTTAGTCTTATTGCTGTAATTGAATACCCATGACTGAGTAGTCTATAAGAAAATGTTTATTTGGGTTTGTGCTTCTGGTTGCTTAGAATACTAGTAGCATCTGCTCAGCTTCTGATGAGGCCTCATGCTACTTCATAACACCCTAAAAGTGGAGGAGGGCTGGGGGTGGAGATGAGCACACAGGCCTGAGTAGAAAACACACACATGAAGAGCAGCCTGGACTCAATATTCTTCCCAACACAACAGTTGACTAATCCATTCCTCTTCAAGACATAGTCACCTCTTATAGTTCCTGTCACCTTTCAACTCTGTTACATTGGAAGCCAAAATTTCACTTGAATTTCAGAGGGGATGAAACATATTCAAGCTATACCACCACCTGCTGTACCAGCATCTCCCGATGGAACATGGCCATAAGTAACATGACTCATCAGATGAGTGCTCAAAGAAGGAAATGATTGGCCTTGTCACCATAACCATATTACCTGTCATCTTCAATATTGCCAAACCTGTGTGGGGACAGAGAAAAAAACTATCAGGGGTTGGATCTTAATGGGAGAGGGTTCGGCTAATGAGGATCAATGAGGCTGATGATCAACAAAATATATTATTTGCAACTATGAAAATGAAACAGTGAAATCTGTTAAGAATGTTTTGAAAAGGGAAAAAGGGGCAAGGAGAGTGATAGGGTGAGTAGAGACTGGAATACACTGTAAACAGTGTGCATATTCATAATAAAATCCCTACCTGTACGGCAAATATAAACTCATATGAAAAACTGTTGCCATAATTCCAAACATAAAGTTCACAATGGATTTCTTGTAAAATTATATATTGTGGCCAGAATTTGACTCCAGTATCAATATGCTGATTTTCTACATACTTGAATAATTTCTTTAGCTCTTTGTTCCTTTTATGTCAATATTAATTTTCAAAATATCATTTCATTTTTCATTTAGTTTGTGAAATGCAGTTTTAAAAAGACTATTTCATTTCTAGAAACTAAGCCCAATTATAGATTAGTAAAATGGACCAGGTTATTCACTTGAAATAATTTTTCCCAAAGGTATGATATGGAAAAAGGTATGGTAATTATACCATGTTGATACATAACTCACATTTAAAAATATAAAAGAATTGCTGAAAGTTTTTTTTAATTAAGCTTTTTATTGTGAAAATACTGTACCAAGGGGTTACAGTTACATGAACAAGGTAATGAGTACATTTCTTATCCAGCATTGTTGCCTCCTTTGTTTTTCCCCTATCATCCCTTCCTTCCCACCTCCTCAACTACACCCTCCTCCTCACCCTATCCCTCCCCCACCCCCATCTACATTGTGAAGTTCATTTTTTGACATAGCATCTTGTACATCTTATTGCTGCAATGGGTCAATCTGTATCCCTATTTAAACAATGTGTTTTTTCCCTTCCCCTCCACAAATTATACCAACATCAAATACAGTGAAAATAGCAGTTATACTGTGGGGGAAGGACATACAAAACAACAAAAAAATCACATGGTGCCTTATAAATACGTTAGAAACAATAGCAAGAAAAAAAAAACCACTTGTGACCCTATTTTGGGGTTCATTTCGCTTAACATCATCTTATGTAACCTTTTCTGCTTGTCCCAGACATATACTAGTTATTGCAAATAAGGGAAACCATAGGACCTATGTTTCTTTGGGCCTGGCTTCTTCACTTAATACAATTTAAGTTTTTTGTTTGAAACAATGTTAATTACAAAGCATAATTGTTTATTGAGAAACTTTGGAGGAATTAACTATGATATTTCTTTGAATAACATGACAAAATCTATTTTACATCAGCTTAGAGTGACAAGACCAATCTATACTCATTTACAAAATTAATCATATCAAATATGGCTTCAATCAAACACATTCATTCTAGAAAGCTGTACATAGAGAAAAATCACACATAATATGAAATATAAGTATTCTGTAATGCAGATGAAGTGGAAATGTCTGGCTACCTCTTTGGAGAATTATACAGTTGATAAATTATCCTTTTAGAAAATAAGTGGAAATACGTATTTTCATTTTTGCCATTTAACAAAGTAGTTTATGAATATAAATTATCTTTTAAAATGTGCTTGGTTAGCAAGTTCAGCCTTCCTGTACAGAAATACCATTAGGAACAATGTTTGTAATGCTGAGATGGACAGCGATTATCAGCTACAATTAACTCATCTCTTTAGGATAGTGCTATCATTAAACTCCTATTCTCTATGTAAAATAACCCACCAGTACAGAGTCCATTTGGTTCATTAAGCAAAGATTGGAGATGTCTGTCTTTAAACCATAGGATTTTTTTTTTAAATCAGACCTCAGTGTTTGCTAATGTATCCTGGGAAAGTGTTAACTTTTAGATACAAAGCAATCTTTTCTGGGTGATGCATTGAACCTAATTATGTACCAGTCATTTACATTTTGGCATTTCCTCTGACCATCACAAGAACATAGAGTCACATCATATTTACTAACTCCTAGGGGACTATATTCAACATAAGAATCTTTTATATCTTATGCAAAATTTTGTCTGATTTGTCAATCATCATGAAATTACCGTGGTCATAGAAAATTCTTTTTTAATTATAAATTAACAACTAATTGAGTGATTATTCTGTACTCTCAGTTGAAATAAAAATAAAAGAAGAATGAGCACTGGGGTTCATGTCTATAATTCTAGTTACTCAGGAAGCTGAGATCTGAGGTTTGCAGTTTAAAATCAGCACTGGTAGGGTAGAAAAGTGAGACTCTTATTTCCAATTAAGCACCAAAAAAGCCTGAAGTGGAGCTGTGGCTCAAGTGGTACAGTGCTAGCCTTCTCCCCAAAATCTCAGGGACAACCCCCAGGCCCTAAGTGTAAGCCCCAGGACTGGCACAAGATTAAATAAATAAAAATAAAACTAATTAATCAGCTCTGCTAAATTACTCCAGTTGTATTATTTTAAACAAACTGGCCAGCCACATTTATATATGACTCATTTATTAATTTTCAAGATAAGACTTTATATTGCAAGTAATTATCATTCATTAATTTCAAGGGCAATTAATATCCTTTTTGAAAAACACTTTTCACCAAATAGAAAACTGTACTCTGGCAGCATCACACTTACTTGCAGCAAAATACTGTTAATGAGTTGTTATTCCTACATATTAAATATTTAGTAGTGTAGCTTTTCCATACCATAATTTTTGTGTGTAAAAGGAAGAATATTTTGACATATTGAAATTTGAAATGCATCATAAGCATATCTGAACCACTTATAAGTATAAGGGATACTGATGCAATTGAATATCTGGGCATTTATGCAGTCATTATTTGAGTGTGGAATGTCCTCCAAAGGCACTGGAAATTAGTGAGAGTCTTCAGTAGAAAGAAAATGGGGATGGGGAAGTAGCTCAGTGGAAGAACCTTTGCATCATTTCTGCTAAATCCTGGGTTCCAAACCTAGCACTAGAACCAAAAGAGGAGGAGCCTAATAGTAGGTTGCTAGTCAGTTTTTATTAAGATGGACATGATGTTTTTGAAAGAGCCAAATCCCATTAACAGACTTACTCCATGCTTGACTAAGAATATAATTTTAATAGCCAGAAATGTCCAACTGAAAGCTTTACACAGGTAAGGAATCTCCAAGCAACAAAGATGTTTAGTATGTTTGCCAGGATGTCTTTTAGTACATGTATTCAAAGACCCTTAACCTGGTCACCTCTTTCCTTTATTTTGGGATCTCTCTGACACTCTCCAAGGGATCAAGTGGGTTACAGACCTGCAATAATTTTTACCCATGCATTATTTACATATATAAAATCTTTAGGTTAGAAAGAATATTTGTTTGATTATGATGCTTACCCTCATGCATACAGTGTACATTAATCCTATTCACTCACAAAACTCAAGGAAACACTTTACTTGCCTTTACTATGTAGAGAAATGAATATGACACAGGATGCAAATGACCAGCCAATTGAGGAGTAGCAAGGGACAAAGTATGTTGGAAGGGACAGGGAACTTCCCTACCTGCTCAGGCTTTACCACATTCCAGGAATCTCCATGTGCTCAGGCATCTGGAAGTCATTCACTCTTGTCTTTCTGGGTGTTTACATGAGTTTTACTGGTTAAAATTAATAGACATTTGCAGTAAAAAAAAAAAAAAAAATTCAGCCACTTTGCCCTCTCTGTTGGCTGGAGGATAGGACTGAAAGTTCCAAGCTTGCATTCACAGGAGGATTGTCAACCAGCTTCCATCCTTGAATCAGGCCAGGGGTCCACCACAAGTCACTTCATTAGAACAAAAAGCTTCTGCCACATGCCAAGTTACAGGGAATGTTGAAGCTTTGTGCCAGCGACCAGGAGCAGAGACCAAAATGTGGATTTCTTATTATTTTCCCACAGATACTTGAATTATTTTCCTTCTAAGAATTTTAGATAGCTTTTTGGTCAATGAGCCATTTGGGGTACGTTTTTGTGTACAGTACCAGGTAGAAATCCAAACTCACTCTTGGACATGTGAATATCCAATTGTCTTGGCACCATGTGCTGAAGAAAATATTATTCCTCCTCACTAACTATTCTTGACACCCCTGTGGAAATCAGATATCTTTGGATTTGAGCTTGTCTCTGAAAATTCAAATCTCTTCATAAATACGTATGATCACCCTCATACCAGTATTAAACTTTATTATTATAATTATGATAGTATTTTTGTGGTAATGGGAATTGAATTCAAGGGCTCACACTCGCTAGGCAGGTGCACAACTATGTGATACATCCTGCCCAACCAACTTTGCTTTTTTTTTTTTTTTGGCAGTGGTCTGAGGGCTTGAACTCAAAGCCTGGGTGCTGGCACTAGCACTAGCATTAGACTTGCACTCCACTATAAGACACAGCTACATTTCCACCTTTTTGGAAATGTATTGGCAATAAGAGTCTCACAGACATTTCCTGTCCAAGCTAGCTTCAAACCATGATCCTCAGAACTCAGCCTCCTGAGTAACTAGGATTATAGGCATGAACCACTGGCACTGGATTCGTTTGTTGATTTTATGATCGGGTTTTGCTTGATGCCTGATCCAGTGGAGTGGGTAATCCTCCTACTCGTGTTTGCCTTTGTCACTGGGATGGCAGACACCCAACACTGCCCCCAGCCATTGTGCTTCTCCTGGAACTTGCAACGACAATTTTGTGCAACCATGCCCAGCCATTGATTGAAATGAAGTCTCACAAACATTGATGCCTCAGCTAGCCTTGAGATTCTTTACTCTACCTCCACCTCCTAAGTAGATTACAGGTTTAAGCCATCATGACCCTCCTGTTTGTAGTCATTTTTGACACTACAAAGTATGGTCCTCCTGTTCTTGTTTTCCTATATTTTTAATTAATTTTAATTTGCTTTGTTATTATAAAAGTGAAGTCCAGAGGGATTAGATGAGTCAGATAATGAGTACATTTTTTATATTATTTTGGCTAATGTGAATCTTTCTTCACGTCCATGGAAATTTTTTGAATCAGTTTGATAATTTGTTCTGATTAATATGTGTTTTTTTTAAAAGATGGATGCCATGGTTCATGTGTATAATCTTAGGTTTTTAGAAAGCTAAGTCCGGTGGAATATAGTTCAAATTCAGCTCAGATGGAAATGCCCCAGAGACTTCATCTCCAAAAGTAATTAGCAAAAAGCTGGACTGGAAGCATGGCTCAAGTTCAACCTGGCTTTGAACTTTGATCCTCAGATCTGAGTCTCCTGCATAGCTAGCATTCCAGGGGTGAGCCACTGGTGCTACACTTCAGTTTTGGTCAAGTTTTAAGTAAATTGCTCGCATAAATTTTACTTTGGTATTTTGGCATGCACATACTACTTCAATCAGATTGACACCCTCTATTATTTTCACTGCCCTCATCCTTCTTACTCATTGTTGAAAAGCCATTAGTAAGTTGCATTGGCAACTCATGCAACACATGCTGTGTACTCAACATTGTTCACACTCTGGCATTATCTTTTCCCTTCTTCTCCTTCCCAAATCCTGCCAGTCCCATAATTACAAAAAATACATATTTTAGATATGAGACCCTTGTGCATTGTATGGCTAGTGAAGATCTTCTCCCAATCTATGGGATTTCTATTATCTTGCTAGCTATGTCCTTTGCCACGAAGAAGGTCTACAGCTTCATGCAATCCATTTGTCCAAACTTTCTTTGATTTCTTGTGCTTCTGAGTCTCTTAAGAAAATTTTGGTCTGTGCCAAGGACACCTAGGGTTTCTCCTATTCCTTCCTGTAATGTTTTCAGGGTGTCTTCTTTGACTCCAAGGTCTTTTATCCATTTAGAGTTGATTCTGGTGCAGGGTGATATATAAGGATCTAGCTTTAGTTTTCTACAGGTGATTAACCAGTTTTGCCAGTACCATTTAATGAAGAGATTGTCTTTCTTCTATTCTATTTTTTGAGCTTCCTTATCAAAGATTAGGTGGCTATAGGTTTGTGGGTTCATTTCTGGGTTTTCAATTCTATTCCATTGGTCCTGAGGTCTGTTCTTGTGCCATACCAAGCTATTTTGATTACTATGGCTTTGTAGTAGTTTGAACCTTGGTACTGATTTTCCTCCAGCACCATTCTTTCTGTTAAGGATTGTTTTTGCTATTCAGGGTCTTTTATTGTTCCATATGAATTTTTGGATTGCTGCTTCTATTTCATTGAAGAATGAGGTTGGAATATTGAATAGGTATCACATTGAATTTGTAAATAGCCTTGACTTGTTCAATCACTTTGGAAAGCAGCATGGAAGTTCCTCAAAAGTCTCCACATAGAGCTCCCCTATGACCCAGAAATCCCACTTTTAGGCATTCAACCAAATGATCACAAACAATACCATACTAAAGCTACCAGCACAACTGTGTTTATTATAGCATTATTCAACATAGCTAAGATATGGAAACAACCCAGATGCCCCTCAGTAGATGAATGCATAAGAAAATGTGATAACACACACACACACACAAATTGGAATTCTATGCCTCCATCAGAAAGAATGACATTGCCTCATTTGTCAGGAAATGGAAAGACTTGGAAAAAATTATATTAAGTGAAGTAAGCCAGGCCCAAAGAAACATAGGTCCCATGGTTTCCCCTATTTGCAATAACTAGTATATGTCTGGGACAAGTAGAAAAGGTCAAAAGCTATGTACATATGACCAGATAAGATGATGTTAAGCAAAATGAACCCCAAGATAGGTACACAAGTGTTTTTTCTTTCTTTTTATTGTTTCTAATGTATTTATAATGTACTATGTGGTTTTTTTTGTTTCTTTGTATGTTCTTCCCCCACGTTGTAACCCATGTTTTCACTGTATTTGGTGCCGATGCCCTGCATCTTGTATATACAATTCTCTAATTTGGGGAGGGGAATGGAAAAAAACAAAATGCTTAAATAGGGATACTGGTTGACCCAATGTAACAATGAGATGTACAAGACACTATGTTGAAAATGAACTTTACAATTTAGGTGCGGGGGGGAGGGGATGGATAGTGTAGTTGTGGAGGTGGGAGGGAAAGGATGGTAGGGTAAAAACAAAGAAGAAGGTAACAGTGCTTGATAGGAAATGTACTCATTACCTTGTTCATGTAACTGTAATCCCTCTGTACAGCATTTTTACAATAAAAGCCGTATTAAAATAAAACTGTATATATACATACATAGTCATATTTAATGCACTATGTGTCTACATTCATGTATATGTATTTTTAACCTGTCTTAATTTTCTCATGTTTACTTAATATTTCATTTCTCTTATTCAAACTTCCTGTTGATGAACTGTTCATCTTTGAAGTTTTTAGCTTATAGAAATGGAAACAGGAGCCTTCATATATTGTTCCTTTGTATTTCCTATTTAGCAAATGCAACTATGCAAGCTTGCTTTCTGAATATTCGCTTAATTTGAGGATGGAAAAATCATCCTTTTCAGATAGCATCAAATCATTTAAATATGTAAGGTCAAATGTTCTATTTCCTGATGAGTGTTATGGTTTTAGAATATATGAAGATTTTCAAATTCTGGTAATCTATCAGAGATTCATTTTGGTATATTAATTTACTGAAAAGAGAGTTTTGTTGAGGCCTTGCTGTTGTAACTTGACATGCATTAGATATTGCATAGCAATACCAGTTCTTACTGAGCAGTATTTCATTCAAATAATGTTTTTAAGTGTCTGATACCATTCACATCTATTTGGAAACTAATTACCCTTAGTGGGGTTATTGGTTCACTGGTGAGATTCTCTCCTTCAATTTCTCTCTTTCATTCATTGAGTCGATACTCACTTTGCTATTTATGCCTGGGATACATTGATAGGTACTAAATATACAGTGGCTATTAAATGGAAACTTGCCTTTATGAAATGTATGCACTGAAAGAAATACCATGATTGATGCTGATGCTGGTGATGAAGAAAATGCATGATGGATGTTGAATTACATTTATTTCATGTATTCATTTCTTTTTAGACAACTTTCTATCCTCTATTATGATTTAGTAGTTTGCATGTAAATTGATATTTAAAGGCTTCTTTGCAAAAATTAAAATATTTCTAACATTGTTTACTGACACATTTCCTTGCAATTTCTTTTACTATTCATTTATTGAAATGTTTGGCTCTTGTATTGAAAGAGAACTCTTGTTCTTTCTTCATTAAATTATACTTTTGTTTCTAGCTACTGGTTTGGTCTACTGAACGATTTCTTCATAATATTGAGAACAATGATATTTATATATTCACATGGCTTTGGCCACCTCACTTCTACAAATGCATACATGCATGTATTTGCTGCAATTTTCAGACTTGCTATAATTTTACTCTCACCTTAAAATGCTAAATTATTCAATTCTACATGAAATACTACTAACATGTTATTAAGTAGGAAAAATTAGATCTAGTATAACTTTTTATAATTTCCTCATGTACAAGAGTATCATGTTTAATGTATTTGTTTAACCATTTTTATATCTCGTTAATATTTTGTACCTTTATATAAACATTTTTAAAACCTTAGGTATAAATATTAAATGTTGTTTCCACAGAGTTGGCACTTTGGGGTCATAACATTATGTTATTTTGGAATATTTTTATTCCACTGTTGGTAGCAGAGCTATTTGTTCATTTTAAGCAATCTCATTCAACATCTTTTGTAAGCTCTTTCTAATCACTTTGCTTATTTGGGATTTTTCTAGAGATGCAGTTATACTATGTGTAAATAATGTTAATTTTCTCTTCAAGTATCATATTTGTTCTTCCCACACTGTAATTCTGGCCTGCTATGACAACACAGATTTTTTATTAGTTTACATTATCGCTATTATAAAGGTGATACATAGAGGGTTATAATTACATGAGTCAGGTACAGTGTCTTCTGTTCCCCCACTCTCTCCCAGCCCTTCCCTCCCATCTCCACCCATGAGTTGTATAGTTCACTTTCATCGGTGTCCACTCAGTTCCATTGCTGCATTTTTTCATCCTTTTTCCCTCCCCACACCCTTCTGAAGAAATGCACTTGAATACACCATACATAAATCAAAAAATAAAGAAAAATAAATAGAAATAAAAAAAAGATGTCTCTTGTTTCCCTATCTCGGAGTTCATTTCGAGATGTATGTTATTTTATATAGGTATATTGAGGCACTCAAGCATTGTGCCTTTGTGTTTCTCTCCTAGGTGTATCCTGTTTTGGTCTCATTGTGTGTGGGTGTATAGAATCCTGTATAGTTATTGCATCCAGTGTATTTAGATCTAATTTCTGCATATCAGAGAGAACATCTCTGTGCATCTCTCTGAGCTTGGCTTACCTCACTTTGTTTTAGTTCCATCCACTTCCTGCAAATGACATTATTTAATTTTTTGCTAAAATTCCATTCTGTATAGGTAACCACATTTTTTAGGATCCACTCACCTATTGTGGGGCATCTGGGCTGTTTCCATAGCTTAGCGATTGCAAATAGTGCATCAATAAACATGGATGTGTAGATGTTTTATCACATCCAGGCTCATGATATTCAGGGTAGATGCCCTAAGTGGTATGGCTGGGTTGTAGGGAAGATCTATGCTTAATTCTTTGAGGAACATCTAGACTGCTCTCCAGAGTGGCTGTACTAGTTTACATTCTTCCCAACAGAGCAGTCCAGTTCCTTTTCCCCTACATCCCCACCAACATTTCACAACACTAATCTTACAATGCTATTGGATTTGAAAAGTTTCATGTATACTATAGCCTTGACAATCAGAGGAATCTTTATCAAAGTTCTCCTGTAAGCATTGAACAAAGGAACAAGAGAGAATACTTCTATCAATATTATTAATACATTTGTAAGCTGTAATGTCACCTACAATAATTTCCAGTTTCCTTTATATGGCAAGTACCCTTTAAGAGATACACTTGGTGCTTTCTTATTTCATTAAGCCTGTCTCTTTCCTCTCATGCATATTTTCTTTCCTATTTTCATCTTGCTATTGTAGGTAAAACCTGTGAAGAAGTGAAGGTTATCCGAAAGAATGCAAAAGGGTTCGTGCAGACAGGTATGGCACTACACTTAAGAGTTCCTATCTCTGTCTTGTATTCTCTTTCTTTGAGAAATGACAAATGTGAAAAATGCTGCCATCATCATCTTTCTAATATCTTATCAATGGATGTAGCTTAATTAAAAATAATTCTATTGGGGGCTGGGAAGGTGGCTCAGTGGTAGAGCGCTTGCCTTGCATGCTCGAGGCCCTAGGTTTGATTCCTCAGCACCACATAAGCAAAAAGAAAAAAAGCCGGAAGTGGCGCTGTGGCTCAAGTGGTAGAGCGCTAGCCTTGAGCTGAAGAGCTGAGGGACAGTGCCCAGGCCCAGAATTCAGGCCCCATGACCGAACCCCCCCAAAAATAATAATAATTCTATTGATAGTTTATTAATATGGGACTTATTTGGTTTCTATTATCATTCGAGATAACAACTGCTTGTAGAAAAGTAGATACACTGAAAAACCTACATGTAATTTCTTTTTTCTTTCCCCTTCCCACCCCTCAGCAAAACTTCAGGCTCTCCAGAAGCTCCACCTATGTAGACTAATTTCCCTGGACTTTTGTACTATATATAAATAGATACCTGAAGGTTTTACTCTAGTTTTTTTCATGTTCTCCTAGGAATAATAAATATGTGAGGCTTCCTTCCTTTATTATTATTTATTACCTAGGTCCAAATTGTTTTATTTTGTTCAGAGTTGTATTTGGTGAATTTTATTTATTTTTGTCAGTCTTGGGGCTTGAACTCTGGGCCTGGGTGCTGTCCCTCAGCTCTTCAGCTCAAGGCCACTTCCAGTTTTCTGGTGGTTAATTGGAGATAAGAGTCTCATGGACTTTTCTGCCCAAGCTGGCTTTGAATCACAATCCTCAGATCTCAGCCTCCTGAGTAGCTAGGATTACAGGCATGAGCCACTGGTTCCTGGCTTCATTCATTTTTCTGTACATTTAAACAATAATACCACTGACAACATTGATGCTCCAATTTTTAAATACTTTCTTCTTTTGAAGGATACTTAATATATAGTGTGGAGGTTTTTTTAATGATGTTTCTGGAAACATCTTTATATCTCTACCTGAATGAATTTCTCTAAGATATATTTTAATCTCAGAACTGATATAAGATATTCATAATGTAGACTTTGTTAGAGAATGCCAAATTTGTTTCCAGAATCCTTGCACTGAGTTATTAGCCATAGCAGGGATGGGGGTGGGGGAGTGCTGGTTGCTAAATTTCCTTGGTACTACTTGCTTTAGAATTTTAAATCATTGAAAATTTTCTTTTACGCAATATTGCTTGGAGTATTTTTGATTTCTTTGCCTACTAAGTCTGGTGGCCTTCAAGCCTTCAGCATATTTCAGGAAGGTCTACTGAAAGTTTGAATAAAAATAAAGCTCCAATGGAATAATAAACTGGAAAATATGAGAACCATGTTATTAGCAGAGACAGTAAAGTAGGAAACCAAGGGAGGACAGCGAAGCTATCATCACAATGTAAAACATTTACCAGTTCATAAAGTAGGCATTTGACTCCAATATCACTTACTATCTCATGATAATGTTTATGAATAACCCAGATGTGTCTGTGGTGTTTGAGAAGTACATATTTACATTTTTATAAATTATTCCTTTCTTGTGTTTATCCTTAATGTTTTCAAACAAGATTTTAAGTATTATTATTTATCTGTATTTAAACATTTACATTTTGCATCTTATACCATTTTTGAACAGATCTAAAAGCTCTTATATTTTCATTTTTATTAATTTTAAATGATGAAAAATTATTCAGTTACATTTGTCATTTGGTGACATTGGAGGCATAGCTCAAATGGTAGAGCAGCTGGCTAGCAAGCACAAATCCTTAAAACCAATCCTCAGGGAGGTGAAGGGGAAACAAAGGAGGAGGCTGCAATGCTTGGTAAGAAATGTATGCATTATCCTGCCCATGTAATTGTAACCCCTCTGTACAGTATGTTCACAAATAAAATTAAATTAAATTAAAAAAAAAAACCAATCCTCAGAACCACTACATATATGTGTGTGTGTGTGTATGTGTATACATACATGTATAATATATTTTGAATATAACCTATATAGAAATATATGCTATATAATACATACTTTGTATATAATTCCTATATATTATCTAATTTCTACATTTATATAATATACAATATATAATATGTCTAATTATATAGGAAAGTATGTAAATAATGTAGCTTTTATATATATATTTACATTTTAAAATTTTTACTGTAAAGGTGATGTACAAAGGGGTTACAGTTACACAAGTCAGGTAATGAGTACATTTCCTTTTTAATAATGTCACCCCCTCCCTCATTCTCTCCCAGTTTTTCCCCTTCCCCCCAAATTGTACAGTTCATTTCCAATATAGTGTCTAGTGGGTTTCACGGTGGAATTAGTGCACTCTTTGTCCCGCCATTTCTGTGCTTCCCTTTCCGCTCCCCAAATTACTTAAACAAGACAAAGGTACAGAAATATAAAAGAGCCACAAAGGGAATAAAACAAATAAAAATGAGAGAGAGAAAAAGAGAGAGGAGCTGCAAACAGTAAAGTAAAAAGCCCTCTTGCTTCCATTTCTTGAAGTTCATTTCAATAAGTATCATGTTATAAGATCATCTGCACATAGATATTGAGCCTTTGTAATCCTCTCCTAACCCCTCATTTGTAATAATTAAAATATGCCTATAAATCTACAAGTAAACCCAATGAATAATAAAGGCAAATAATTACACCTGGACATGATTAATTCAAAAGCTACTTTACATTTGTTTTAAAAAATTCTGTTGTTACTGTAGATTGTCTTCATAAAATTTCTCCTAAAACTCCTCTTACCTTTTGAACCTTATTTGTTTTTTTTTTTTAATTTTATTTTATTTTATTTGAGAACATACTGTACAGAGGGGTTACAATTACATGGGCAGGATAATGCATACATTTCTTACCAAGCATTGCAGCCTCCTCCTTTGTTTACCCTTCACCTCCCTTCCCAGCCTCCCCCCTCACCCCCACCCAATCATACCCCCCCTCCCCCCCCACACCGACATTGTAAAGCTGGTTTTGACATGACATTTTGTACTTCTCATTGTTGCAACAGGTCCACCTGAATCCTTAAACGACTTGTTTGTCCCCATCTCCTCCACATGTTATACTGACATCAAATATAGTGAAAGCGGGGGTTACACTGTGGGGGAGGGACATACAAAGCAACAAAGAAATAATCTTATAAATGCGTTAGAAACACATACATGAAAGAAACAAAAACATTAAAATACATATTTAAGGGTTCGTTTTCCTAACATCACATTATCTGACCTTTTCCGCTTGACTCATACCTATACTAGATACTGCAAATAAGGGAAACCATGGGACCTATGTTTCTTTGGGCCTGGCTTACTTCACTTAATATAATTTTTTCCAAGCCTTTCCATTTCCTAACAAATGGGGAAATGTCATTCTTTCTGATGGAGGCATAGAATTCCATTGTGTATATATACCACATTTTCTTGATCCATTCATCTACTGAGGGGCATCTGGGTTGGTTCCATATCTTAGCTATGGTAAATAATGCTGCAATAAACATAGTTGTGCTGGTAGCTTTAGTGTGGTCTTGTTTGTAAACATTAGGGTAAATGCCCAAAAGTGGGATTGCTGGGTCATAGGGGAGTTCTATGTGAAGTCTTTTGAGGAACCTCCATACTGCTTTCCAAAGTGGTTGAACAAGTTTACATTCCCACCAACAATGAAGTAAGCCTTTTGAACCTTATTTGTGAGGAATTCATATGTATGTGTGTGAATGTGTGTGTGTGTGTGTATAGTTTCTTCAATTCTTTGCCTTCCGTGCCTCCTTTGCTTATTTTGAGTTATATATCATAAAAGTAACTTAAATTCGGTCTCAATATTACTTCTTTAAATTCATCTTTGTGTTCAGACTCACAATGTATTTTCCTAATACGATATTAATAATATATTTTTATATTTACTTATGTGTTTATGTATATTTAGGTATTTATATATTGATATACACACAAAAATAGTTTTCACTATTAACTACAACTAATTAAGTGACAAGAGCTGAATGTTTTCTATAGAATTTAGTTATACACACTGTCGGTTATGTATAAAAGGCTGTTTTAACTGCACACTCAAGTATTTGTGTTTTCTCTTTATTAAGAATATGGATGGATGTTACTTAGTACCACCCCGAAAATTAAAAATCTTGAAACTAAAACGACCAATACTGAAGGTAAGAACTAAATTTGCATCACGTAGTAAACTAACAAAACTATGTTTATAGTCACAAGTCTCTTATGTCAATATTTTAATAAGAAATAAATCCTATATATTATAAAAATAAACATGACACATAATGTTAAGAATGTGCTATAATATTTTATCAGTGATGTGTTGTTCATAACCATTTTGGTGTTTGCTACATTTGTTATATAATTACAGAAATAAATGAATTTTTAAAAATATATTTTTAGATTTCCATGTCAGGACTGACAGGAACTGGCTACCACACATTTCTAGTTCACTGCACAGATTTCTCTTAGGAGAACAAAGGACTAAAAGAAAATTTATTGGAGTTATATAATCCAAATTCTTTAATGAGACTCTTTAAAACACCATTTCTGCAAGTGTTTTTAACTTTGTAGGTGGGAAAAAAATCAAGAAATGCATACATTTAATCTATAGGAATTCACAGTTAGTTTTTCTCAGTTCAATCTATTGGAACACTCTATGAAAAATATGAATTATGATTGTGAAAATTTTGTACTTGGGAATTTTAGTTTATTAGAATAAATTGGAATATGTTAACATTACCATATATTTCTGTGAAGAGAAAGCTTGAATAGGACTTTATGATTTTAGGTTAAAAGTTTATTGCCTGTGGTTAGATACTGGTCATAATTAGTTTTGGCCAGGTTTTTAAAATATCAAATGAATGATTTATGAACCAATTAATATTCATGACACTGATAGCCATGTGCTATTTTATAGTACAGAGGTACTGAAAAAGTATATAATCTTGCAGGACAAATTAAAAAATGTATCACAATTTATAGTTTAACAGAAAATAATGGTTAGATAGATGACAGTCAGAAAGACAAATAAATAAATACCTTGCCAAATAAATACCTCAGACAAGAAATATGTTCAGTGGTTTAAGGAAGATCCATTTGTATAGCCTCCAGGCATAAAGAAAAGGGTTAATGGGTGAAAAGAGGTTTTAACTGAATCTTAAAGCATGAATTTATATGTGAAAGGAAAGTGAGGTCTTGATTTGTGCAAAGAGTAGGAAAAGTAACAGAACAAGAAAAGGATACACTGCTTGGGGGAAGGCACATGAGGGTTTCAGAAATGAGCAGACTTGGTTAACAAATCTTCAAATAATATCTTGAATTTTGTGATCAAAAGTGTAAACCTTATTTTTGTATTTCCTAGCTCTAGCCCTAAATATATTTATGTAGCAATGTTATAGGATTAAATCCTTGGCTCACAAACTCTGAGTGTATATGCAGAATTATTTGACTACAAGATGATATATGGAAACAGTTCCAACTTGTAGTGAGAGGACCTAATCTATGAAGGATCAATAGATATGAAAGAGAAAGAGAAATAATAAAAGGCAATCAATAGGCTTTTTAAGATCAATAGGTAAATATTACAAAAGAAATAAGGTTTGTTGCCTTCCTAGTCTCTATGGGGAATGTAGATTGAGACTTGAATGAAAAATGGAAACTTCGAAGATGATATAACTATTTCAGACTTTTATAGCAGGAACAGAATGAGAAGCAGGATGTTGGCAAGGTGGATCAAACTTACAATCCCTGTTACTTGGTAGGCAGAGATAAGATCCTGACCCTTCAGATCAGTCCTGTAAAAAAATGATCGAAACTCTATCTCAAAAAAAAAGGAAAGAAATGGCAATGCACCCCTGTGGCCCAAGATATTCAGGAGGTGGGGGTAAGAGGATAACAGTCTAAGACTAGCCCAAGCAAAAGTTCAAGACCTGTCTGAAAAACAAACTAAAGCTCAAAGGGCTAAAGTTTAAAATAAATATGATTTTCTGATTCTGGTGGCTCATGTCCGTAATCCTAGATACTCAGGAACTGAGATCTGAGAACTGAGATTTTCTGATTCTGGTGGTTCATGTCTGTAATCTTAGCTACTCAGAAACTTGAGATTTGAGGCTTTTGGTGCCCACCCAGGTGGGCACAAAAGTCTATACGTCTCTTGGCTCCAATGAACTACCAAAGAGCCAGATGTGGAGCTGTGGGAGAGCCATTGCTCTGAGTAAAAAAGCTCAGGGACAGTACGCAGGCCTGTAGTTCAAGCCCTGGAATCAGCACACACAAAGAAAATAAAAAATATAATTACTTCATTTGCATTTTTGTGTTTAATTTCTTTTGAAGAATTAGGAGATGTCTATGAGCTGTATTGATGTTGCCTATGTCAGAACTTTGCTCATTTTTTATTGCACACTAGAATTTCCTTGTATGAATATTCTGCCATTTCCTTTTCTATTTAGCCATTAGCAGAAATCTTGGGTTTTGTGATTTGGAACTATTATGAGTAGAACTATTATGAACAGTCTTTATGGATATATTTTTCTTATTATGGATAAATGCATAGAATTGGAATGTTCAGCCCTGCTAAGTGTGTATATAACTTTTATAAGAAGCTATCACCCCATTTTCCAAAAAGTCTGCATCAGTCCCATCTATTTTCCACCCTCACTAATATGTAGCCTGACAGTCTCCCAAATTGTAGATCTTATAGAGGGTAGGAAGTGTTATTGTACTGTTGATTGAATTTACATTTTTTTCATGGTTAGTGATGACTAGAGACGTTTCATTTGCATTTGTACATTGTCATATATGGAGAGTTCATGCCTATGCCCATATTTTGAATAGTAAGTCATATGTTTTCTCTACATTTTCTAGATACAAGTCATTTCTCAGAAATTTTTTAAAATCTCACATCAGATTATACTCCATCTTGGTTTTTGGACCCTTCCTTTCTCTTCTTTGTTTTCTTTAGTTCCTGCTCTGAGGATTCCAGATGTTTCCACCACTCAGTGCTGTTTTGCACTGATCCGATCCCCTGTTTATTTTCCATTGACGGTTTACAGACATTAAAGAGGGCAACTATGTGTAGAGATGGAAAGTTTTATGAATAATTTCCTCAGTTTCTCTCCTCATGTTTTCTGGCATGTATTCTCCCCACTTTATGGAAACTTCATTCATAAATCTTATTAAGCAGTATGGCCATTACTGTCTACAAGAGACAGGGGTAGAGAGTTAGTCCTCTTTAGTTTTTGTTCATATTGTTCTGAATGTTCAGTGATAACTGACCTCAACAATGTAAGATTAGGTGAAAATACAATTATTCCAAGAGCACTGAGAGAGATTTAATCTATCCCCTATTAAAATGAAGTGATCTTTGTTTCCATTAAAAAAAACAAACAAACAAAATACGTTCTGTGCATCACAACAGAGGCTTCGAATGGAGAATACATTATTTCTAGAACCAAGACCACTATTTTTCAATTTGAAAGAAAATCACGGTTCCCAAAAGGCACAACTTTATGAAACATATTGTTTCTAAGAACACCATGGTGAAGAATAATAAAATAAATGGTGTGATGTGTACAAAAACAATATACATTATGAAGGGAAGAAAAGTAGTGATAAGATGTTAAATTACTGGGACTCAGTGAATGAATTATACAAGAAATTCATTGAGCAAAGTGAGTTAAATTTATAAACTATATTTCTGTTTCATTATCTCGTATAATCAACTGTGCCATGTTATTTTCTCAAAAGGAAGTTTCATGTTTCAGTCTCAACAAAAACTCATCTCTGGCTTAGAGCCAGGAGGATCTCAGTTTTTGTTCAGTGATTCTCAGACAGGAAGCTGGACTCAAGGACATATTGAAGGACAGTGAAATTACTGCCTAAGCTTAATTCTCAAAACCTCTGACCATTTGTGCACAGGGCACATCATAAGGAGCTTCATAAATCTATGTTCAAATAAAACAATTCATTACATCAAAAATATCTTATACAACATCTTACCAACCCATTCATTTATCAGCTGGGAAATGTGATTTCTAAACACTTAATAAGTGTTCATTAAAGATACATAGCTGTTTATCAGTTAAAAACAACAAAAAATCATGGACATATAGTGCAGTGACCTTGTGATACCATACTGACACCTTAAATCTGTGAAAACTGGAAAAGAAATTAAAACTTTAAGTTATGCTGTGCTTGCACTAGAATACAAACAGCAGTAACAACTCAGAAAATCTTGTTCTGTCTTGTCCTATTTACTATGTCATGTCAGAATAGATTTTTGTGCACTTTTAATTTCATATTATTTTGTTCCTCCTACTTGGCTATTCATAAAATCTTAATCCTAAACCATAGTGGTGCTATGGAAATCAATTATTCACAGAATAAGGCTGAAATTATAGTCAAGAAAAAGATAAAATGAGTCAATACTATGCTACATTTGGTTTCCCCTACATTTTAATGAAGCAAAATAAATATTTGGATTATAACAGTATCTGCCTGTTTGTGAAATGTGCATTGAAACCTTCTTAAAACCTTGCCTGTGGGAAAGTTCTTTCAACATGTTTGAATGAGAGATCAATTTGTAATTTTTTTTAACTAGCTTGTTCTTTGGTCCTTTTGACTATTATTGATTTAAAAAATGTGAGTGAATTAAAGAGGAAAGGTAGAATACATCACACCTGATATATTCTTAACAAATATCTGATTTTAGGATATGATCAATGCAAACTAAAACACATTTGAATATCAGTAGTGATACTGTTTTATCAAATATTCAAAAATAAGCAGCAGGGGAGTATTATGTAATATATTTTAAGACAGCTTCTCTTTATACTTCTGTTCTTTAAAAATAGTAAAACAATCTTCATAGTAAAGATTACACTTCATAACTGGGGAAATAGAATATAAATTTAGCTCTCCCACAAAAGAGCTCTGTGGACATGAACATTATATGACTTACCTAAGACTTGATTTCTTCATCTATAAATCTCATTTCCTAAGATTGTCATGAGAGTTATGTAAAAACATAACATCAAATGTGCTTAACTTTGAGCTACATAGTAAGTTCAAAGCCAGCGTGGTCCACATAGCAAGAGCTCCACACCACCCCCCCCCCCCCGCCCCAAAAAGAAGGAAAAGACAAAAAAGGAAGGAAAGAAAACAAAACAAAGCAGCCAGGTGTTGGTGGTTCGTGCCTATAACCTTAGCTTACTCAGAATGCTGAAATATGAGGGTGCATCCTGGGCAGAAAAGTCCACGAGACTCTTATCTCTGATTTGTCAGCAACAAGTGAGAAATGGAGCTGCATCTCAAGTGGTAGAATGAAAGAAAACCTTGAGCAAAAAAGCCGAGTGAAAGCTTGACGTCCTGAGTTCAAGCCCTAGTTTCAGGGGAAAAAAGGGAAAGAATAAAGGAATGAGGGAGGGAGGGAAAAAAAAGGAAGGAAGGAAGAAAGGAAGAAAGGAAGGAAGGAAGGAAGGAAGGAAGGAAGGAAGGAAGGAAGGAAGGAAGGAAGGAAGGAAGGAAGGAAAGATGGAGGGGAGTGAGTGAAGACGACGTACTTAGCTTAGCCTACTTCTGACTCGTATTAATCAAGAAAATAAAAATCAATACGAGTCATGAAATTGTTGGTTAATGGTATACTTATATAACCAAAGAATATTTGGTAGAATGAACTTTTATTCATAAATGATACACATATCTTATTTTCATAAAGACTGTAGCTGTGGAGGAGGATACTTTCTATAAGATAACATTTAAAAGGCATGTAAAAGAATGCAATTGAAATGATCTTGAGGATGCTTCTTGTCTCCGTGGCCTAACATTGAAACAAGAAGAAAGTCATTTCTCTGTACTCTGAGGTCAAATGAAATGAGGAAACTATGTTGTTTTCATTGACACACTGAGATATTTTGTGTCTCCCATTTAAGATCAGTGATTGCCATTATGATCCAGCCCTGTAGAGTCTTGGGAGTCAAAAGGATTGAGAGTAAGCACTTTGGTGGAGTTTCATGAACAACTTTGCTCTGCTTCTGCAACCTTCAACCAATTCAGGACATGCCAGGATTAGAGTCACTGAGGCACATCGGACTGAGTGGATTTTATGATGAATGTAGCTTGAATGCTGTAGTGAGAACATCAATCACGCTTCGCATGAGACTCCAATTTTCAGAAATGGAAGATAGAAAATGAGGTTATTATGAGGATGAAGGAGACTTACTTGCCTTTATTTATTTTATTTTTTTTCAGCAGGAGAAACTCATTCTGGATTGAAGGAAGAACTTTTTCAATGCATGAGTGGTTGAATGCTATTTATACTGGACTATGTGTGATCTCTTTGAAGGACATATTTAAAATATGCTTTGGAATCACTTTTTTTAGGATTAAAGATTTACCTTAAAAATGAATTAAATACTGCCTGTCACTTTAAAAAAAATGTTCTTTTTTCAGTGTTCATTCATAATCCTAGGAAACATGTTGAATTTTGAAATCTTTTTGAATGCTTTATTTGGGTTTTCTGAGTTCAATTTTATTTGGTATATTATTAAGTCATCTTCAATGTTTATTTTAGGTTTTTAGCTTTTTTGAAATTTTACTCTAGAATTTGTGTGTATGTGTGTGTGTGTGTGTGTGTGTGCTGGAATTAGAATCTTGAACTCAGGACCTGGGTACTGTCCCTTAGCTTTTTTTGCTCAAGCTTAGTACTCTACCACTTGAACCACAGCTCCACTTCTGGCTTTTCGGTGGTTAATTGGAGAGAAGAGTCTTTCCTGCTCAGCTGGCTTCAAACTGCGGTCCTCATCTCAGTCTGCTAAGTAGTTAGTATTCTGTAATTTTATGACCTATTGATCAAAGAAATTTAAGACTATTCATACTAATAAAGCAGAATATTTCTTTTCACATATTAAAATCATCAAGGTATATTGCTCTGTACGTAAATGCTGATACTTTCTCGGTCTATTGTACCTTCAGAGGTGAACAAAGGCATCTTCTTTGGCTACCCCAGTCGCCGCCACAGCTGCTCTCAAGTGAACATACCAGCACCATGTGTCACCAAAACGATTTCACACATTGAAGAAGTGGAGTCAAAAATACAGAATTATTTGAAACAAGTAAGGGCCTATTGAAAAATGTGAACAGTTTTGTAAATTCTCTACAGCCAAGTGATGTCTTGTTTAACAATCCTGGGGAATTATTCTGAATTCTTTGATAACTAGTAGAGTTTTCAGTTTTCCTTCAAATGTATAATTTGCTAAACTAGACATTTTTGACAGTCTCATGCCAAAAGGGTGAAATGACCTTATTAAGTGGACGTTCTCCCTATCTGTTTGTTCTTTTCCAGAGACAATAATGCTAGCTAGTAATTTCCATAAGCCAACTTGTCTAATAAATAGAATTTACATCCTATTGGGGACACAACCCTAATTAAATGATTAGCTAAGTAAATTGGTACATATAAGGACAGTTTGACTGTTAATGAGTTATTATGCTCTAAATAAATACTTAACAGGTCCATTGAAGGAGAATATCACCATTATCATCACACTCTGTTTTTATGTTCATTTGTTTTTAACATGTCAGTATTTTCCTTCATTGTCATGAAGGGAATTCAGTCTTGAAAATACTTTTGCCAATAATTTCAAAAGATGGCTTAGGAATGATATAAGAAAACAAACTTTACCCTATCTTTCATGAAGATGATATTTCTAAACAATGAATAGTTAGGCTGCCTGGCGGATGAGTTTATGCAAGGACTTGTGATTTTTCTTCTCCTTTAGCATGGCTACTGGGTCTGTCTCAGAGAACTTCCTAAGGGCCACTTATTATTGGTGCCTCTTTTGAGAGCTGCTTCAATATAACCCTTAAGATCATGGACTATTGTATGATTTTAGATGGCAATAGAGAGATAAAGAAGTGTGTGAGAATAAACGCCAGCATATCCAATGTCCTCAAGGTGTCTTAACCATTATTATTTTCACAGTATTACTTATTGTTATCCCATCTATTGCTGTCCCAAATCATAATAGTCCTTTGGAAAATACTTTTCAGTTGATAGGACTGTTAGGCTCCTGGATTTTGAAGAGTACTCTAAGGAAACAGAAAAGAATGAACCTTTATTAATGAAATATGATGTACATATCTTACCTAGTCTAGTTAACAATTACCCATGTTGCTAAAAAATGAAAGAAGTCATAGCTCTTTTAGTAAACCTTTATGACAGCTGCTATTAGTTGAAATCATGACAGAAGTTACTATATTTTTTTCTCCTAGACTTCCTAAGATTATGATTGAATGCCTTGCTGTACTTAATTGATATATAGGGAATAGTGACTTAACATAATTCAAAGCCACAGGCTGGAGTGGGCCTTATGAGCACATTCTATTATCATAGCCTATATCCTCCAGCAGTCCTACCAGGGGCTCCTACTGGTTGAGCAACTGCTAAATATCTCGAATAATGGGCAGCTAAAAGATTCACTGAGATAAAATAATTTACAAATGATCTTACGCCTTGTCTTCAGAAAAGCTGAAAAGAGCCTCTCTTATAGAAATATATAGTGGGCCAAATGAATAAATAGGAAGCTCAAAGACCAGTACTGGGGCTGACTGGTTTAGTGTTACATCTAGTCCACAGCTCATTGCCATGTACACCGTAGGTACTCAATAGATACTCGTTGAATTAAAATTTAGTGAGGATTGAAGTCATAGTTTTCTTTTCCAGATATACCAAATGCATCCTAGTCACCTAAAAAAGCAGCTACGATGTTCCAAACATTTGCTATTTTGAAGGCATTCAATAATCTATTTTTATATTGTCTTTATATGAGTGCAACTTTACCTTTATTTACAAGAAATGTCAAGTCATTAAATCACTCAGCTAGTAATCACCTGAACTGGCATTCAGATTCAGTTCCAAGTGGAACCCCCAGTTCCCTCATGTATAGCCATTGAGGTTTTTGCTATAGTATCTGAATGTTCAGCCTAAAAGAAAACTTCCTTAAACATCTGGAGCCAAATGAAACCAAGCAAAACTTACCTATAACTATGCCATAGCTTTCCCAAAAGCTGGCACCCTCTTCCTCTACAGCGTTGCCTCAGATTTGTGCCATGCCCCTTGAAGTTTACACATCTGCAAGAGGTGAGGCCAGTGGTTTTCTAGGCTCTTTAACTGAGTATGTGTCTTGCCTCTTGTTTCATTGTTTAGAGAAGACCTCACTGGTTTCTTTAATCAAACCCATGTAGATAAAACCTTACGTATTAAACACAGTGCATTAGCTCTGTACAAATAGGGCAAAATAAGTTGAACATTTATAGACCAATGTATCTCATCACCACTTTCTTGATGCCTGATGCTTTTCCTTTCTCTCCTTGGAACATCCTTCTTCCCTGATGCCACATAGTCACGTTGAGAAAACTTCTCATTTGCCCGCATTTCTTACCTCCAAATCATAATTATTTGCCAATAAATAAATTCAGGATTTAATTTCTTAAGTTTTGCATGAGGTTGATTTGTTTGTCAACATGGGAAGTGAAATTGTTCCTCAACCAATTAAATTGGGCATGTTGTTTGATAAATGTTGTATATGTTTCCAGATTGATTTTGACTTGAATGGTAGAGCTATGGCATGCTCTAAACTGAAAGTAAATTCAAGGATATGAGTGTTCTTTAAGAGAAATGGTATTCAGTACTTACATACTATCTCTACACATGTTTAAGATATGAGAGGGGATTTCTACCATGACATTAATTTTATCTTAGTTTTCAGTATTGAAGCTCGCAGGTTTTATGAAAACTTCCTTCAGAAAAATAATATTTAAACACATAATAGTTTGGTGAGAATTTCTAATGAAAGTATAAAATAAAAAGCAGACTTAATGGGAATGTTAAGTGTATCAAGTAGCAACTTCTAGGTTTAAAATTATTAACAAATGAAGTATTTTATTTAATGCAATTAAAAAATGAATATCAGATTTGACAGTTGTTGCCAACTAGTTCCTGTTCTGCTCCAATGGTAAAGCTGTAACTCCTCTAGAGAGAGAGAGGCTGAGATAATAATCAACTAAGACATGCCTGTGACCTTTGCAGACCCTCCTCACTCCTTGCTATCTAACCTAAGAAAAATGTCTGTACCCCTAAAGATGTCTGAAAGATGTAGTAAAGCGCTGCCTACCCATAACTGTCATTGATTGCTTTTCTTTCTTTCTTTTCACCTTATCTCTTTCCTAAGCATATAGGGCCAAGTAGCCTGACCTGATAAGTAAAACTCCTCGAGTTTGGGGCAGGGGCTTCAAACTCTTGTTCCATACCTACTCAGGAGGCTAAGATCCATAAGACTGAAATTTGAGGACAGCCCAAGTAGAAAAGTTTTCACTAGACTCTATCTCCAAAAGTAGTCAGTTAATAAGACTGGAGGTATTACTAAAGCTGTAGAGTGCCATCTTAGCCAGACTCTGAATTTATAACCTACTACAGCTGAAGGTAAAGGAAATGAAAAGATCAGGTTGAGAATCTTTTCATTCTATATAAGCTTATATTTGAGTTTGTACCACCATAAAATATTTCATTCCGGGATGAATTTCTGTTGTTTTTGTTTACCCACCTGCCACCTGTTTGTGCCCGTTGTAAAATATTATTAGTTACTTAAGCTTTGCTTTGATTCCTCTAGGCCCATAACTTCTGAAACTAGTTTTGTTCCAAGACCCATATCCCAGGAATTCCACATATCAGGTTCAGCCATTTGACCCAATACCAAATGAAGAGATAAGTAAAGGAGAAGAGCAGAAAAAGGAGATTTATTCTATGGCCTGGGCCACTGCAGAGAGAGAAAACAATTCAGTCCATCTACATCAAGCTTTGGAGTATAGACACAAACTTTAGGTTAAAATAAAAACAGACTTTGGGCAAGGAGAAGAGAATATGCATAATTATTAGGCAATCCTCATCATTATATGGCCTGGTTGGTTATTATGGCAAGGTTCTAGAGAAGTAGTCATCACTGTCATTTCCAAAGAGAACAATAAAGAAGTCACTTTTGTCTGGCTGTGGCCTGACCAGAGGTGGCTCTGCTGTTCCTCTCTCTCTAGCCTTTCTTGTAAAGATGCCCTCCTCGTATTCCACAGCAAATGCCTTAAAAATAAAGAGATATAAAAGTGGGGGGAAAGGGCCACTGTTTATAGTTAAATTGTGGTCCCAAGTCTCACAAAAGTTTCTCACATCATACAAAGCAGCAACTTATTTGATATATCTTCCTTTAGCCACTCTCGTTTGTTTTGTTTGTTTTTACTAGATTTCTAATTTCTGCAAATGTCAATTCAAAGTGAGTTTTTTGTGTGTGCTAGTTTTATAGCTGTCAGTGCTTTTCAGCAAAAGCAGTTTAAGTCTTTGTTACACTTCCATGCTTGACCAACTTCTACATCTTAGACATATCTCTAATATGATTAGAGACTTATTCCTGCATTCTGGGGATGCAACATAAATAAGATTTATATAGCCCTTCCATTGTTTATTTGATTATCACCTATTTATTCTCACACACTGCCATTCCTTAGGAACTCCACAGAGAAGCATTAACCTGTCCTGAAAAAATTTGTCCATTTGTCTCCCTTAAATAGTATTTTGCTTTGCTTTGCTTTGCTTTCAGTATCAATTCAGTGCTCTCATACTGCAATTTGGAAGTAGTTTCTAAAATATATATCCAAGGATTTGATAATTCCATGGTTCTCTTTTTTGGTATGTATGTGTTTAATCGGATGTTGGTATAGCATTGAAGCTGAAACTGGGTTTTTAGACCCCTGGCCCAAACTCTTGGGATCCCACAAGAGGTCTAGCCACTTGCCACTACATGCTATATAAAGAGCAATGGTGAAAGATATAGGAAAGAGATTTATTACATGGCATCCTTGGAAAGTCAGAACCCACCTTTGGGGATACAGATATTGACTCTGGGCTACAAAAGATGAATTGAACTTAGGAGGAGGGAAAGCTAAGCAGAATTAAAACAGTCACAGGTATGGCATGGTTGTCCCTGGTAGTGGATGTTATGCACATTTGGGCTGCTTTCTTCAATATTACCCAAAAAAGGAATTGCCTAGCTCACAGTCACTTCACTTTTTGCCACAGTTGCTTATTGGTGAATCCTTTTCTGCGTGGAACCTATGGTGATCATAAAGGGACTGCAAGAGGAAATTGCTCAGATCCAAAGTGGAGAGCTGAGTGCCCAACTTTTAGTTAACTCATAGGCCCAACAGCAACAGCTTTAAAAAAAATAAATTGTTATTGTAAAGTTAATGTACAGCAGGGTTACCGTCATATAAATCAGGTAATGAGTACATTTCCTTTTGAAAAGTGTCATCTCTTCCCTTGCTTTCTCCCAAGTTTTCCTTCCCAACAACCTCCTACAAGTTCATTTTCAACATAGTGTCTAATGAGTGTCACCGCTGCATTTGTTCACCCTTTGTCCCACCCCTTTTACCCTTCTCACAGTAGATGTCCTTACATACAAAGACAAAAGCTACAGAAAACAAAAACAGCAACAAAGGAGAAAAACAAAACAAAAGGCAAATTAACAAAAAAATTATTTTCAACTTCTTGAAGTTCATTTCGATAAACATCATTTTATATGATCATATGCTCATAGCTATTGAGCCCTTGTGAGCCTCTCCTAATATCCTCCTTTGGTCTCACTGTGTGAATGTCTAGAGTCCTGTATAATTTATCATGTCCAAGTATATTTTTTATCTTTTGCCAGCCAGTGTATTTATTTGTGCATTTATAGGTACATTTTAGTTACAACAAATAAGGGAAACCATGCAACCTGTTTCTTTGTGTCTGGCTTACAACAGCAGCTACTAAGTCACCTCTGACAAAGAAAATTGTATATATTTAGCCTCTAAGTTCAGAGCACTTATGAGAACCATAACATTGCCTAGATAGTGCTTGTGCTTTTGGAAATTTATGCTTATTACAGCGCTGAGATTTTTAGAACATATCTGTAAGACATAATGCCTGACAAAGAAAAGGATGAAAACTAAATGCTTGTGAATTTCCATATAATTTTGTGTTTATCAAATCTTTGGGAATTAGCAGCATTTGTATTGGTTCTTAATGAACGATTTAGAAATGAATAGATGAGAGTTGAAAAAATAGCAAGTAGGAGTAATAATTACAGGTAAGTAAGGCAGTTTGAAGAATATGTACAAGTTTGGGCATCAATGAAGGGTATAAAACTTGACCAAAGTACAGTGAGTATGTGAAATAGAAAACTGATAGTTTTGTGAATGAGTTTAAGCTTAAGTGAATTTTACCAATTGTATTTTTCATATGCTTTAAATTTAATTCTTATCAAGATCTTTTGTTTTGTCAGTTTGAAACTTCTCTCGAAGAATGGTAAGTAATATTCTTGCTCCTTTTAATACTGAGGTTTTTGACCATCTCTAATTGATCAATTTTATTTCAAAAAGAATAGGAAATTGAAAGTAGGATTGTTTACATTAACTATTAAAGCACTTTTTAATATTAGAATCAGGATTGAAAGTGATAGAATAAGGATCTCTAAGGCTCCATTCATACAGGAAACAACTAAGAAGTTGCAAAAAAAACAAAATAAAATCAGTTTGAATTAATGTTTGCAGAAATCTGGAATGTAGTAGAAAATAGAATTCTAAAAGAAAACTTAAATATGCTGCTGTTCTGCATAGGAAAAGCCTTGTAGCATATGTTACCTCCGAGTCAGCTTTCAGATCCCTATCCAAGGTGGCCTGGAAGAGAATATCCCAAGTTTACGATGTTTATTGTTAATGTCAGAGGAAGAATAGCAAACTCCTTAGCAGGGAAATGTATATCAGAATTTTGACCAGTCTGATGACCTCATGAGTAGCTAACACAAAATTACCTTTGTTTTGTTTGAAGTGAACCAATCATAGATCTGGAAGCACGTAAAGGCATTTACTTGTCAAATCACAACAGATATAATCACTGAAATAAACATACTAGGCACATCAAACAGAACTAGAAGAACAGAGGTATGGAGGAAGGGGTTTCAAAGCTTTCAATACATAAGAAAATACACTGTATTTTTAAAAAATAGTTAAAAATGAAAATTAACATTCTAAAAGAAAGATAATCACAGAAAATAGGCTTTTCCACATAAATGGTGAAACAATAAGGATAATATGTTACTATTTGAAATAGGAAATTGAGCCACGAGCCAAGTGGCTCATGCCTGTAATTCTAGATACTCAGGAAGTTGAGGTTTGGAGAACTACCATTTGAAGTCTGCCCAGGCAGAAAAATACACTAGACTATCATCAATGTAACCAGCCCAAAGTACTGGAGGGTGTGTGCATGTGTGTGTGTGTGTGTGTGTGTGTGTGTGTGTGTGTGTGTGTCTGAAGTGGTAGAGGACCAGATGTGAGCAAACTGGTAGGGGAGAGGATGAAATGCTATAAAATAAGTTTGACGTGATATCATGTAACAAAAGAGAATGTGAAATTTTTCTACTAATTGAAAAATAAAGAAAATTGATGCTATTTTAATAGCATCAGCTTGTTAATATACTAGTACTGTATCGCTAAAGAGAATAGATAAATGTGACTTACGTTATATTATTTTTATGTGTGTAAATCACTCTCTTAAATAAGTTGTAATAATTATTGAATAAAAATTAATTTGTAATTGAAAGTATTTTTATATTAAGTCTGATTTTTTTAAACTTCTATCAGTGAAAATTTTTAAAATAATTTCTTAGTTTAGAAATGTAGGTGAGAAATATTTTATAGTACATTTAGAAAGACACTTTAGAAGGTGAATAACATTTTAGTTCAGGCATTTTGTAAAAGCTTGTTAATTTAAGCCTGACATGATAGTTTTTATACTTTGTCATATATATTGATTTCCCAGAAATTGTTAAAGTGAAATTAAAGAATATCTCCTCCTAATTCAATTCTTTTTCTTATAGCAACATTTTTAGCAAGACCAATTTCTTTACACAAAACTGACCAGCTTCTTCGGTAACACATTTTTAGTTTCAATTCTTTTATCACTAAATGCAAATCCTATTTACAATTAATACCCACTAAATATTTAAATATCCATTAGAAGTTTCCTATATTAGTCCCTATGTAGTAGGATTACCAGATACGCTAACATTTAAAATTCCATGAAAGAGTATCACCTTAACTACACCTTTCCTTTGCAAATTGTCTCTTTTATTATATAGGGAAAGAATTGCTTCCAGAAAAGACCTGAAGGAAGATTTGACTATTGTCACACCAGTGAAAGTGTGCAAACCAAAAGACAAAGGTGAATTTGTTCTTTGTACTTAGCTAAAGTGATTATAGTCATCGCATATTGAGTTTTCATTTAATTTCTTTCTAAATTTCACTGTAATTATGCTTATGAGTCTTAATTCTGTTGAGTACTGAATAGACATAAGTCTTCTGTATCATTTAAAGCATCTATCCCCCAAGTACTTACAATGACCATTACGTGCCAGATGCTAGTCTAAGTTTTTCTGTATGATGATCCTTACTAACTGTATTTCAGAGCTGTTGAATGGAGCTTTTTGTAACCATCTGTGCATTATCCTTTATCTGTCCAGCTGGGTAGCTAGTAGTCCTGTATCATCATAGAGCATTCAGATGAGGCCAGTGAAATTGTTTCCCTCCCTCCCTTCCTCCCTCCCTCCCTCCCTTCTCTTTTTCTTTCTTTCTTTTCTTTTCTTTCTTTCTTTCTTTTCTCTCTTTCTTTCTTTCTCTTGCTTGCTTTTTTCTTTTCTTTTTTCTTTCTTTCTTCTTTCTTTCTCTTTATTTCTTTCCCTCCCTCCCTTCCTTCCTTCCTCCTTTCCTGCTTTCCTTCCTTCCTTCTTTCTTCCTTTCTTTTCTTCCATTCTCTCCTTCTTTCCTCCCTCCCTGCTCCCTCCATCTTTCCCCTTCTCTTCCTCCCTCCCTCCATTCCTCCTTCCCTGTTTCCTTCCTTCCTTCCTCCCTCCTTTCCTCCTTTCCTTCCTTCCTCCCTCCCTCCATTCCTCCTTCCCTGTTTCCTTCCTTCCTTCCTTCCTCCCTCCTTTCCTCCTTTCCTTCCTTCCTTCCTTCCCTCCTTCCTTCCTTCCTTCCTTCCTTCCTTTCTTCCTTCCTTCCTTCCTTCCTTCCTTCCTTCCTTCTTTTCTCTCTCTGTCTCTGTCTCTGTCTTATAACCCCTTGATTAAAAATCTGCCTCCAAATTCCATAATCAACATTATAATTGTATTATAATAACTATAATCATATATAAATTTATAAGTAAATTTAAGTATATTTATAAACATGAAAATATATAATATATAAAACATATTTGAAAGAATACAAAACAAATAACAACGGTTTCCTATCCCGTGGATGGGAACCAACATGGGAATATGTGTTTCTATTTTAAGATATAACATGTCCAGAATTAAAGGAAAAAATGAAAACACTGCTGTCAGAGATTATCAAACTCATTCAAAGTCTTGAAACTGACCGGGCCTTAGCAGAACTAGCTTTAAAGCAACAAAAGTCAAGAAGGAAAAGGATTAGCATGAGAATTGACTCTTGGTCTATCTGGAAAATTCAAGAACTTCCATTAGCTGTGCAGAAAGGTAATTTTCAATATTGCCATTTTCTTTTTTAGAAGAGCACAGGCAATCAACTATAGCTCTGAATACAACAATTAACTGAATGATTTCAAAGACTGTATTTTTCTTACAAACCAGGAAACTTTGGACTGATGGCATTAATTGTAATGTTCTGTCCACTCTGCAGAGCACACCTGGGTTTGCTGTCATTGTAAATACCATGAATTCATGATACCCCAGGGACATTCAAATGTATAGCACATGTTTCTTGTGATGAAGACAGAATTCTAGTTATTAGACATTTAGAAATTTAAAATAATTAACAGTTGGCATTATTTAGACACATTTTTAACCATATGAAAATTGAGTTTTAGGTGTCATGCTGAGAACTGGCATCTGGGAATTTAGAAATAAATTTACTGTAAAAAGATATTCTAGCAGGAATAGAACTTTAAAAAGTTATCTGAGTCACACAGAATAATACATGTTTAAAATGAAAACGTTGTCTTTTAGACCACAGAGTGAAGAATCTAAGGTAAAATTTATAATGTAATGGTAAAGAATGTTTAGTTCTGTACCTATCAAAACATTCCTGATAGGTTGGAGGCATGCTCAAGTGGTAGAACTCTTGCCTAGCATGCATGAGGCCTTGGGTTTAATCTGGCTTTATATGTGTGTGTGTGTGTGTGTACATATATATATAATTCATAACTGAATTATAAACAGTATATATAAAGAGAACTACAGATGTATTTCTTTGATGAACATTGATGCAAAACTTCTCAATAAAATTCTGGCCAATCAATTTCAATAATTTAAAATATATACATTGTAATCAAATAGGATTCATTCCAGGGATGGTTCAATATACTCTAGTCAGTAATGTAATTCAACACATCAGTAGAAGCAAGGACAAGAACCACATAATCATCTCAATAGATGCAGAAAAGGCATTCAACAAGACCAACACCTCTTTATGATGAAAGCTTTAGGAATCCATGGAACATTCCTCAATATAATAAAGGCTGTATATGACAAGCCTACAGACACCATTATACCTAAGGATGAAAAGTTAAAACCATTTTCTCTGAAATAAAGAGACTCTTTGTACTGAAGGCTGGCACTGTACACAGAATCACTTCTGGCTTTTTCTGATTAGTTTATTAGAGATAAGAGTCTCATGAACTTTTCTGCCCAGGCCGGCTTTGAACCATGATCCTAAGATCTCAGGCTTCTGAGTAGCTAGGATTACAAACATGAACCACTGGCACCTGGCTTATGTTTATTTTTGAAGATGTCTTTCTTGTTTTTTTGGTACCCAAATCTCATTTTGTCCTTATCTTTCTCCATCTAGAACATGAGGCCTATATGAAAGATACTATGGAATTACGATGGCACCTTCAAGATAAAGGCCATCAAGCAGAATATCTTAGGAAACGGAAGAATAGGTTTGAAGAAGCTAATGCAAAGATTGAAGAAGATATTAAACTAATGGTTGAAGGTTCTTTTCTTCTCAAAACAAAGCAGGAGCAGGAACATGAAGCTCTCAAGGAGCAATATATTAAAAAATATGAGGTAAATGAGTAAATGAATAAGGGATATGTATTTTACCTATTCTTATTTAGTTATGCACAATATTTCATATATAGGAACATATTTCCAGTTTTCATTTTTACTCAAAATTGACTTGCTATTTATGTTAAGATGACAATTTATTAAACTATGCACCTTATAATTTAGTGGTAGTCATTTTAACTATATCTATTTCGCATACCTTTATACCTATGAGAGTTAATATAATTAATCAATCTATTAATCAAATTTTGTGACTGAAATAGCCTAGCATATATATATATGCATACATATGTATATATACACATATGTATATCATATGTTTTTCAAGTTCTGGGATTGAACTTAGGGACTGGGTGCTGTCTCTGGGTTTCTTTTGCTCAAAGCTAGCACTCTGACATTGGAACCGCAGTGTCATTTCAGGCTCTTGTGTATTTTATTGGAGATAGAGTCTCAAGGACTTTCCTGCCTGGGCTGGTTTCTCTGATCTCAGCCTCCTGAGTAGTGAGGATTATAGGCATGAGTCACCGGCACCCAGAACTGGCATACATTTTTTCTGGGGGGGGGGGGTCCGGTCGTGGGGCCTGAACTCTGGGCCTGGGCGCTATCCCTCAGCTCTTCAGCTCAAGGCTAGTGCTCTATCACTTGAGCCACAGTGCCACTTCCTGCTTTTTTGTTTTTGCTTATGTGGTGTGAGGAATCGAACCCAGGGCCTCATGCATGCAAGGCAAGCGCTCTACCACTGAGCCACCTTCCCAGCCCACTCGCATATTTTTTGTGTGAATATTGGGACACAAAATCAAGGCTTCATGTTCTTGTTTGGATTTTTGCTTTGTTGTTCTTGTTGTTGTTAGTGTTGGAGTTCTAACACTTGAAGGACATCTTCACTTTCTGGCTTTTTCTGGCTAATTGGAGAGAAGAGTCTCACAGACTTTTCTGCCTGAGGGGGCTTTGAAATGTTATCCTTAGATTTTAGTCTCCTGGGTAGCTAGGATTATAGTCATGAGTCACCTAAAGACTGGCAAAATAGCCCGACATTTTTAGTGCTATAATTGAATTGAAGGAGAATATATTTATGATATATCATTGATGAAGATAAATGAAAGAGTTTTTTCTGATTAACTAACATTTACTATGCTCTTATACTAGAGAAAAATAGTGTATGCACATGTGTCACAAAAAGAACAAATTTAAAATTTTAATTATATCAACTGTATAGAGTTTTACTTTAATAGACAACTAAATAATTTCAAAAGTGTACATTTAAAACTAAAATGATACATTTTAAGGTCAAATATAGAAACAAAGGGCACATGTTTTCTCTTATAGCTGCAAGTTAGTTGTAATTTATAAATATAAGTAAGCATAAACAGAGCCATTTGCACATGTACACAAACATTTTAACTGAAGTATGGTTTATGCAGGGGGGAATTAAAATAGTACAATTCCTTAGAAAACTCATAATCTAATGAAATGAGTGCCAGGAAGCTGTAACTTGAATCATGGTGAGGGTGTAGATGAATGAAGAGAAGAAAGGGAGAGAATTCAATCATAATATTCACTGTATATTCTATAAAGCTAGCAAAATAGAAGGAATGGGTTGGGTTGGGAGGGCTAGGGAGAACAATAATCAAGGAACATTGTGCTAAGAAACTTACATGATGAATTGTAACCCTCTATAAAACTTTTTACAGATAAAAATACCATTTAAATAAAATAAGAACATATTAATGAGCAAAACAATATTTAATATATATAGAAATACATATGTGTATACATAGACATATTTATGTATATATAGACATACATATGTTTGGATATAGATATAAATATTTGCTGTTTAACATACAGTTTAACCATATAACAATTTAACAATAAGCAGAAACTATTCCATGATGAAAAAAACTTTCATCCTTCATGAAAGACCTTATATTTGACGGTGTATAATAATGCGATTCAATCTAGCCTATAAAGAAAAATAATTTCATTATTGTTTTAAAAACTCAGTCTATCGAAAAGAAGAAAAAAATTTAATGAGGCTGAGATGCTTCAATATCATCATCTTTTGCAAATTGTGCACAATTTGCTAAAATACATAGAGAGACATCTAAAGATTTTATGTGACAAGGACTATTTAACAATTATGCTTATCTTTCCCCTTCTCCCCTAATCTAAGCTCATGTCTGTTTGCTGAAGGTGGCTGAAGTTAGGCTGAAATGTGCACTTTGCTTGTTCCTATTGTTGCCCATGCCATGTAATAAAACCTTTCAGCCCTTCACCATCATTTACCTCCATATATTTTATGTTGAGGCAAGTGGCCCTAGATCTCATGATGAACACCAGATGTTTGGGTGTGGAAGCAAAAACCCAGATCTCAGGGGTATAAACATGTAAACTTAGTAATTTGGGAGATGTGAAGAAGGATGGAGAGTTTGAGGCCAGCCTGAAGTATGTGGAGTACCTGTCTTAAAAAAAAAAAAACAACAAGCAAACAACAACAACAACAAACAGCCTGAGAGGGAAGATGATCAGGAGGGGAAAAACTGGGAGAAAATGAAGGAGAGGGTGACACTGTTCAAAAGAAATGTACTTATTATCTGACTTATATAACTATATCCCCTCTGTACATCACCTTTACAATTGAAAAATTAATACAATCTAGCATTTGACACAGAACAAAAATTTTTAAAAAGAGCCAAAAGCTGGTAAATACAAATAAACTTCCTGTAAGTAATAATAATAAACTATATCACAACAGTTTCTAACATTTGTATTAATCATTGCAATGTTAACATCATTTCAAGTAACTGTGATGTAGAAACAAATCAGATAACTTTGATACCTGCACCATCGAGACTATTGCTGCTCGATTCTCATAGCAAAATTATGGAAACATACCCAACAATAGATGAATGGATCAAGAAATTTCATATACATGAATATGTGAATTCATATATATGAATATATGTAGGAATATATTAACATATTATCATTTTATGAAAATTGTGATTTTTTTCATCCATCAGGAAGAATATTATTTGTTGAGGTGGATAGACTTGGAAAAAATTATGTTGAATGAAGTAAGTCAGTCTCAGAAAGACAAAGGATATATGTTTTCTAAATTATATGGAAGTTTAATGTAAATTATAAACATACATGAAAACACATAGGGCCATATATATATATATATATATATATATATATATATACATATATATATATATATATATATATTCAATCAAACTCCTTAAAGCATAGTATAGATAGGGGTGGATTCCCATGGTATAACTTCTTTGAAGAAGTAACAGAAAGTTTAAAACAGATGGAATGAAAACCAGGAAGCTGACACATGCTTTGTTTGAGGTATATGGTTTTTAAGGTATATGGAGAGAGGAATGGTGGGCTAATTCATTTTTATCAATCAATTAAAATAGATGGAAATGGAACTAGGTAACTTGAGGGAGTGGGTGGGGTAAGGTTAGATAGAAGGGGTAAATGATGAGGGGGTGACTCTGATCAAGATACGTTGTACTCAGACTGACAAGTTGTATTGAAACCCCTTTGTACATCTATTTAAAGATAATAATTAATTTTACAACCTATCATATATTCTGGGAGGAAAATAAAGAGACCATTACCTCTTTGTGAGAGACATTTTAAGATGAAATATTTCCTGTACTATAAAATTTGTGGAGGAAACATTTTTTTTGGTCAAGTTGAAAAATAAATTTAAAGGAAAACATGTTGAAAAGCATTTTGGCATTTAATGTTCTTCTGTACTAACATTCTGTTGGGCTCTTCTGAAGAATAATTTGACAACCAATATTTATGAAGTCCTTACCTTGAACTTTTAAGAATGCATTTGAGAGCTGGACATCAGTGGCTCATGCCTAGAATCTTAGCTACTCAGGAGGTGGAACTCTGAGCATCATGGTTTGATGCCAGATTGGGAAGGAAAGTCAGTGAGACTCTCATCTCCATTAAACTATGAAAAAAATAGCTAGAAATGGAGCTGTGGCTCAAGAAGTAGTGTGACAGCCTTGAAGCAAAAGAACCGCAGGGACAGAGTCCAAGCCCTGATTTCAAGACCCAGGACTGACACCAAAAAAAAAAAAAATCAGGGGCTGGGAAGGTGGCTCAGTGGTAGAGCACTTGCCTTGCATGCCTGAGGCCCTAGGTTTGATTCCTCAGCACCACATAAGCAAAAAGAAAAAAAGCCAGAAGTGGCGCTGTGGCTCAAGTGGTAGAGCACTAGCCTTGAGCTGAATTGCTGAGGGACAGCGCCCAGGCCCAGAGTTCAGGCCCCACTACCGGACCTCCCAAAAAAATCAGACAAGGGCCTAATATCTAGAATATACTTAGAGCTCAAAAAATACTCAAAAAGTAAATTCTCACTGAGATAAAATCCAATTAGAACTTAAAGACAGATTTCTCAGAAGTAAGAATGGCAAATAGGCCCATGACACAATGCTCAATAGCTCTGATTCTAACAGAAATACAAATCTAAACAACACTGACATTTCACGTTACTTCAGTTCTGATGGTCATTATCAAGAAAGTAAACACAGAAAATACTGGCAAGGACTTGGCCATAATGGGTCTCTAACACAATGTTGATTGCAGTGCATGCTTATTCATCCACTCTGGAAAACAGTATGCATGTTACATAGAAAAATAAGCATAGAACTACCCCCATGACTCAGCAATCTCACTCCTGGGCATTTATCAAATAGAATACAAAGTTATAGCAAAGTCATCAGCACAACCATGTTCATTGCAGCACTATGCACCATAGCCGATGTATGGATCAGCTCAGATGGTCCTCAGTGGATGAATGGACCAAGAAATTATGGTATATATACACAGCGGAATTCTACTCATCCATTAGAAAAATGATATTGTATCATTTATAAGCAAATGGAAAGTCTTGGGAAAATTAAATGCAGTAAGTGAAAACAAGAGAAACAAAAGTTTCATGGTTTTCTACATTCATTCATGGTAGATAGAATGTACCTATAAATCTACACGTAAACACATGGGGATGGGCCATATGCAAATGATTACAAATGAATTAAATGAAGTATAATGGCCTCCAAGGAGAGCTCAGTAGTATAATCTTTTACAAGATTACCAAGGGGAGAGAGGTAGGCAAATAAAGAGCAAAAGGAGGTAGATAATACAGTTAATTCATTGTTTTTGATACATTGTTTAGAAAAGTATGGCAATAAGTGGGTCAAAGGGGGGGTGAGAATGTTTATGAATAGAGTGTGTCTTGATCAGGGCAACTGATCAAGACGCACTCTATTCATAAACTGTTTGTTATATGGCACCTCTTCTGTGAAAATACTTAAAGATAATAAAGTAAAATATGCATTTGTAGAAAATATTAAAGATTAGGCAATTTTCATATAAGTTTCTTACCATAATAATGTTTGCATTCTGTTTCCCTCAAAATGTTGTGCACATCTTGTTGAAATAAGGTACTTATGATTGGTGACAAACTGTGTAATGGATGATATTATGAACTATGTATCATATAATGTAACGATGCAAAAATAGTGTGATTAGGATAAATAGATAAATAGGGAGAAAGAAGGGAGAGATGAAGAGGGAAATGATAATGTTTATATTTATTAATGTAGTTGTTGAAAGAAAAAGATTTTAGATACTCTAAGCTATTAATAGTACTAGTACAGGCAATTTATTAATTTTATGTTTGTTTTGATGTTTTCTGCCATAAAATATTAATTACACAATAAATATATAACAGTGCACAATGTTTTGTAGGTGAAAATTTAATGATTTTATTTTTGGATGTGCCAGCCAGGCTATTAAAACAATTAACTTTTATACATCTTTACAATTTTTGTCTATAGTGGTAAAGAATCCTATATATCAACTCTGTTTTCTCAGCAGTAACACTTTAGTATAATAATATGAGAAGAAAATGTATGTTAAGATCTTTTTATCCAAAATATATGTGTTAATAAAATTATTTCTTTAAATTAGCCACGATGAAAATACATATATTAACAAAGATATTTATCATTTCTAGGTATTGGAGAAACTTAATAAAGTTAATGTAGAACTCCAAGAATCTAAAAAAGAATATGAACACTCCAAATTGGAGCTTGAAAAAAAGAAAGTAACCATGGAAAAATCTATTGCTGATGAACAATTACACATGGAGACCTTCAAGTAAGCACTATCCACATTTCTTCTTATAGCATTAAGAAGGTATTAATGATACTGGGCCCTGGTTTCTCACATCTGTCATCCTAGCTACACAGGAAGCTAAGATCTGAGAACAGAGGCTCAAAGCCAGCCCGGGATGGATTTATAAGACTGTTTATCTTTTACACTGGCAATGCCACACTTTTTTCATCTCTGTCTTTTATAATAATTTAAGTAGTAGGTAGAATGATTATTCACCCTTTTATTCTTCAAACTCTATTCAAGTTTAGTAGATTAAGGAGACTGATGAAATTTAAACTACCAGTGAAGACAAGTATGATATCACACACACACAATGATAACACACACACACACACACACACACACACACACACACACACAGAGAACATGAAGTGCAGGGAAACACAGCATGACTTGTCAGAATTTTAGAAGCTAGGGAGTCAATGAGAAAAAGGCCATCTCAGTCTTGAAAATTAATCTATTGCTTTGGTTCTGTTCACTTATTTAAGATTAATCTTTCTGTAAGTGACATCTTTGCTTTTTATCTTGAAAGTATATTGTAGAATTGTTAGAATTTTAGAGTTGACAACTCAGTCCCCTAGCATCAAGCCGTGGAGTCTAATTTAGCTCTGTTATCATCATTTTCTGATGAAGTTAATGTTATCAACTTCTAATTTTTTGAGGATTTATTTTTTTCTGGGTTATGGGACTTGAACATAGGGCCTGGGTGCTGTATCTGAGCTTTTTCACTTAAGGCTAGTACTCTACTGCTTTGAGCCACAGCACCACTACTGCTTTGAGCCACAACACCACTTCCAGTTTTCTGATGGTTAATAAGAGATAAGAAATGAGAAGAACACAGCTGAAATAAGGAAAGCAACTCCTTTTGTAAGAGCCCCACAAAAAATAAAATACCTAGGAATTAACTTACCTAAAAAGCTGAAGGACCTCTATGATGAAAACTTTAAAAACCTGAGAAAGGAAATTAAAGCAGAACTTAGGAAGTGGAAAATCTTCCCGTGCTCCTGGATAGAGAGGACTAACATCATGAAAATGGCAACACTGCCAAAGGCTAGCTACAAATTCAGTGCAGGCCAGCCCAGGAAAGGGTAGTTTAAAAACAAGCATCCAAGCCAGGGACATTATGGTGCACACTTGCTTCCACATTGATTTGCAAGATTTTATTACATATTTTTTTCTCATGTGCTAGATGCACAACAAAAAAGATGTAATAATAGAGGAAGAACTACTTGGGAAGTAGAAGGTTTCCTGTGAGAGGAGAGGAACAAGAGAGGAAAATGGGCATGCAAAAATATGATTAAAGTACACTATATACATATATGTCATAATGAAATTCATTATTTTATGTAAGCAATATATGCTAGTTAAAAAGACATACGTTTCAAAATAAGTAAAATATTTTCTAGACTTAATCTGACAATAATTTGGAGTTATCTGTATTATTTTCTGAAAGCTTATGAAAATGACAATTTTAAAGACAGGCAGGGGAGATATCCTGTGCCTGTAATTTCACCCAGGCAAGAACCGATGCAAAAGAATCTCAAGCTTAAGGCCAGCCCAGGAAAGGGTAGTTTAAAAACAAGCATCCAAGCCAGGGACATTATGGTTTATGCCTATTATCCTACCCCTTTATCCTGAGATCTGAAGATTGTGATTCAAAATCAGCCAGGACAAGAATTTGTGTGAGACTCTTATCTCCAATATACTACAAAAAAAAAAAAAAAAAACCCTGAAAGTCTTGAGGGAAAAACAAAGTAAGGATGGGTCCATGGTTCATGCTGATAGCCCCTGCTATCCCAGTAGTGAAGAGGTAGAGATATGAGGATTACAATCTGATATTAGCCAAGGCAAAAAGCCTAATAATCTTTCTGGAAAATAACAGCCAAAAGGTCTGAAGGCTTGGCTCAAGTAGTAGAGCATCTGCCTCGAAGGTGGAAGCCTTTGGTTCAATCTTCTGTGTAGCCAAAATAAGAAAATGTAAAGTAAATATCTCTTTTCCTTTTCTCGTCATGATTTTTAACATTAAAAAAAAATCTCTCTGTCTCTCTCTCTCTCTATCTCTGTCACTTTCTCTGCCTTTCCATTACTGTGTTTGCCAACTTCTAAATCACAGGTGCTCATATTCTGTTTCCAAAAATAAAATTAAAAGGTAGTTTGCTTTTTTAAAAAACTTTAAATTTTCTCAGTTCTTTTCCTTTTGAAACATAAAAACTACTTGCGATTACTTTCTGCTTATTCATCCTGATTCTAAGAGGACTTTTTGAGAATTGGGAAGTATTACAGGAGAAAATAGTATTAGGGATAAAATCCATTGATTCATTTTAAATCAGAAGCCAACTTCTTTTTCAATGTGGATCAAATCAACTGTTTTCCTCCCAGGAAAGAAATAGAACAACTCTCGGATCTATACACTCACTACACTACATCAATACATGATGTTAGCGTAGAGATGAAGACCAGTGAAGAAACGCTGATTGAGATATTGAAGGAATCATTGTCAGTCACCAGTATTGCATCTGACTTAAAGAAAAAGGTGAGTGTTTTCATATTTTTTAATGCTGCTGTTACCTTTGAGCTATAAGAACTAAATTTTCTCTTCTAACAATTAACTAACACTTAGCCAATTTTCTGCCTATAGTTGTGTGTACTGTAGCATAGCAAATTAAAATGGACTTAGCAGCTAAACATATTAGCCATTTAGAATCTCAGCCTCAATGTTTGACCTCCTGAAGCCTGGGCTTTTTAGCATGGCTCAACTGGCAAGCCTGCGATCAAGGTACCAATATCCTTATGTTTCTTTCAATGGCTTTGTGATGAATCTGATTTCAGATTGGCCTAGCAAGAATGATGTTCCTGAGTTCTATCATTCATGTTTGACCGGATTCAGTCCCTGTGGTCTTCTGACTGAGTTCCTTGTGGTCTTAGTGGTCACCTATCTGAAATCTATTTATAAGCAGTCCACATAGGCCCTGGCCTCTGCTCTGAAGTCAAATATGGTTTGCTGACTTTTTCCTTCTCATGCTTGGAACTACTTTTATTTTCCACTAGGACTCATCTCTCCTGACAATGAGTCTGCCAGATCTGATTCACTGCTCTAAAGGAGATAAGAAGATAGCAAAGACACAAAAGGAGAAAGAGACAGAAAGAGAGAGACAGAGACAGAGAGACAGCAGGAGGAAAGGAGGAAGGGAGGGAGAGGGGATACTCAGGGCTGGGATGGGGCACAGTAGCAAATCACTCACTTAGAAATGTCCTTGGCTTGATTCCCAGTATCAGAATAGAGAAGAAACCTCCCACCCCCGCAAAATAAAAGACAGCCAATTCCTGCGACCATGTGTATCTTACAAAACAGGAAAAAGACCTTTTTTAATTCACATTCTAATATTATTTCTGTATGCTTTTTTTAGACTATAAGGTTTAAGGACACAGAATATACTTTTTTTAATTTCTGAAAATTTGCCCAAGATTTGTATCATATTAAGGACTCAACTAATGCTTATTGAATAAGAAATGTAATTAACAAATAGACTAAAGAAATAAAAAGAAAGAAGAGAAGGAGATAGGGAAGAAAGAAAAGAAGGACATGTAGGGGTGGGTAATGTGTGGTATCGGCACCTGTTGAGCCGGGTGAAATGGAGTGAAGTGGGTGCTAATACACCTAATCCTTGAAGTTGGAAAGGGACACATGTTGTTTTCCAAAACACCTAGTTCCTTGTCAGAGACTATTATTAGCATGAGTAAAATATATTATGCTTAATAAAAATTTTATAATAGGGTTATCAAATAGTTATAGCTTCAATTTGTGAATCGTACTGAAAATTTTCAATACAAATATCCAGGGAAAATATCACCATTAAACAAAGTATTTTCAATTAGAAAAAACTATGTACTAAACTTGTCATCTTTTAAAAAAACTATATTCTCTAACTGGCAAATCTGGTTTCTCATCGTTTGATGTCATAGCTAAGGAATTGTGCCTGCATTTATTAAGTTATTAATATTTGTAAGTTATATAAATTGTTTGGGGATTATCATACTTTCTAGTGAAGATAAAAAGATGATGGCATTTAAAGGTATTAATTCCTCTGTTACTCGTTCATTATAAAAACCTATTAAGCTACATTTTCAGAGTACATCTTAAGGACTCAATTAAAAGCAATCATGTGCATTAGTGTCATGGATTAATTTTTTATGCAGTTGAAACTTCTGATTTAACAGAAAAATAAGATTTGTGCTGATTGGGTGTGCAACTTAACTAATACTTTAAAATTTCAAAGCATATGTTGCTTCCAATTTAGTTTTTACCTCTAAAACGATGTATCTATCTGTAGAATAGAGGTACCTATTTAAAAAGATACACGTTTTTCTTAATTTGTACTGTCCAGAGATTTATGAAAATCTCTCTGTGTATTTGTCTCTGTTTTTTGTCCGTCTCTCTGTGTATCTCTCTCTTTCTCTCTCTTATCAGTTGTGTGGCTTGAATTCAGGGCTTGGGTGCTGTCCCTGAGTCTCTTTGTGCTCAAGGCTCATTAGTACTCTACCACTGGAGCCACAGCACCACTTCTGGTTTTTGAGTGGTTAATTGGAGATAAGAGTCTCAGGGGGAATTTTTCTGCCTGGGCCAGTTTAGAACCATAATCCTCTGATCTCAGTCTTCTAAGTAGCTAGGATTACAGGTGTGAGCCACCTGCACCTACCTGTTTTTCTCTTTTTATATAAAAAATAGCTTTGGTAAACCAGAAGCTTCTTAAAACTGATTATGCACTTTAAAAACTGTCAAGATTAAATTTGTTGTAATGTATAAACATATGAATTTTGGGTAAGATTATTCTTTCCTTCATCGGAATTGTTTTAGAAAATTTTTATCTGAAATTAATTTTTCTGTGATAAAAATAATCATTCATCTATAATTATTTATAATTTATAACTAGTTAAATAGTAGCAACATTATAAATTTTAGAAATATTTGCCATTTATATTTCATTGAGCAATGAAATAGATATACAGAAATAGATGTTTTAAAAATCTTTGCCTTCTGTAAATAACTGGATTCATTTGAAGCCAGCCCAGGCAGGAAAGTCTGTGACACTCTTATCTCTAATTAACCACCAAAGAGCCAGAAGTGAGGCTGTGATTCAAATGAGAGAATGCTACCCTTGATCAGAGAAGCTCAGGGGTAGTGCGTAGAACAGTCAGGCACAGTGCAGGCCCCCAGAACAAAAACAAACACAAGCAAGCTGGTGTATTCATATTTTTTATATTTATACTGCTAGTGGAAGACTAATTTTTATTACTTTCTTACTAGCCTACACAATTTATATAATAGAAAACATCAATTCAACTATGCCTTTTACTTAAGGTAAAATAATAATATTATTAATAACAATTCATCAAATAGGACAGCTGCCTGGATAGCCAGAGTAATTTTTTCACAGAAACAAAGATAATAATGATAGATACCTATGACAATCCAATATTGTGGACTATGAAAACTATGATTTCATTATACAATATTTCTCAGTGTTTTATAGGTACAACATGATAGTACATATTTCAAACTTTTTATCAGATGATCAAAAAATTTATGTGTATGTTTTATTGTGATATGTAAAACATATGTGTTATATATTATATGGTATATATGATATTGATATTTTAAATGATCTGTATAAAATTGGCTTTTTATGAATTTTTCTCTTATTTAAAAGGAGTACTTAATGTTGGTGTTGGTTTCATACAATTTCTCAGTTTCATGTTAAACATTTTTAAATATACCCTGGTTATAAAAGTTCTTTAGTAGCAATGAATGCTGACTTTTAGAATTTGATTAGTGGGCATCTCTGATGGTGAGTTTATTTGACCTATTGAAATGATGTATGATATTAATATAATAACCATTTTAAATTCATTGGATGAACTCTATTTGGTTATGGTTTATTGTTCTTTTAATTTACTGCTGTGTTTAATTTGCAAGCATTCCTAAGATTCTGCATCCATATTTATAAGTGACTTTGCATTTTTTGTTCTTAATTTATACTTTTTGATAGATTTCTCTTATCAGGATATGTCTAAATTTATAACATAAACTTTGAAAGATTTTAAATGTACATTTTAATTTTTTCTTGAAAAATCTAGTAAAACACTGGTAAAAATACAGCTGTTTTTCATTATTTGAATTATTATTTTATAGGGCAAGTATTTAATCAGTTGTTAATTGTATTAGTTATATATTTCTTCTTTAATCTATTTTATATTTTTCCATGGTCCAAGAAATAATATAAATGAATTAAACATTTCGTATTCCCATAGTATGATATAGAATATGTATCCTTGTATTTATCTATTTGTAATTTTGCTTATTTTTCTTATTGAAACAATATTTCTTATTGAAACAAGAGTTTCAAATATTTTTCAACAAGATAATCGCTTTTAGATTTAATATTTCTGCACTTAATATTTAGATTTAATATTTCTTATACTTATATCTCTGAAATTTATTATTCTTTCTTGTTGCTTTTGGCTTATTTTGCTGCTTATTTTTTGCTTCTCTATTTGAATACTGAAATATATGTATATGAAATTGTACACATATAGGAATGGGTATGTGAATAACACTTAAAAAAATATGATGGTTCCATTTGTCATTGACATTTTCTTCTACCTCTTTGAAGGACATTTCTGTGTTCACTGCCTCTAGTGTCTCTCCCTTGCAGTCTCAGTTAAGATCCTTTCAAATGGGCTTTTTCACTTCCGTTCTGCTGAATTTACTTACAAAACTCATAAAATCTGTTGGGAATATTTACACAGAAATGAAGTAAAATTATTTTAAGACAGGATCTATATTGTGGTTTGAACTCAGAGCCTCTCACTGGTGCTCTATCAGCTGTGCTAAATCTTCAGCCCTTAAGGCATGTTTTGAGTAGTGCAAGTACTTAATGTTCATTCCTCAGCGTTTACAATACATTCAAGTGAATAAAAGAAAATACTGATCTATATATGTATATATATATATATATATATTTATGTGTGTGTGTAGCTACTGTTATTTTAGTTTATAACACATAAGCCTTGTATTGGAATTTCTGTGTTTAATGCATGCAGCCACTGATGGCACATTTCTCCTTATGCAATATAAAAACTTATATCAGGATCATCCTACATTTCAAATGTAATTTTAACAGCTGGGAAGTTTCTTAAACTTGCTATTGAACGTTTATGGTGGTTTCAACTTTAATGATTGCTATGTTAAGTAATGAAGTACTTTAGTATGTAAGCAGTTATTGTAAATTTAAGTATTTTTAATTCAAATTTAAGTAAAATTAAGTATTATAAGTTTAAGTATCATAAATGCACATTTCCATCCCCTCTCTCAGGTCTCTATGTCCTCAACACTGGTTGTCATGCCCAAAACATTCCGCCCATCTCACACCCAGGCAATTCATGATTCTTGAACGTCGATATTCCACTTAGAAGAGATAATGTGCCAGATTTGCTTTTTTTCTGGCTTATTTCATCTAATATGATAAATTCCAACTCCACACTTTTACCTGCAAACAATAATTTCATTTTGCTTTGTTGCTAAATAATGCTCTATTATGCTTCCATACAACCTTTACTTTTTCCATTCATCAGATGATAGGGAACTGGGATGACACCATAGCTTGCCTTCTGTGAGAAGTGCGGCTATAAATATGCTATGCAAGTATCTCTGCTGACTGACATTCTTCTGAATATATGACAGAATTAAGATCATAAGATAGTTCTAATTTTAGCTCTCTTTTCTTTTTTTTCTTTCTTTTGTTGTTGTTGTTGTTGTTGTGGGGCTTGAATTCTGGGCCTGTGCTCGGTCCCTGAATTCTTCAGCTCAAGACAAGCACTCTACCACTTGAGCCACAGCACCACTTCAGGTTTTCTGGTGGTTAATTGGAGATAAATGTCTCATGGACTTTCCTGCCCTGACTGTCTTTGAACCGCAATTCTCAAATCTCAGCTTCCTGAATAGCTCCATACTGACTTCCCTAATAGGCTATTTGTTGCATTTACCAATTGTTTCTAAATTAAGTCTGTGCATTTTGTTTTCTGTGTCATAGAGCAGAGTTGTGAAAGCATCTTCTCAGCTTAGTGGTTAATTAATGATTAGTCATGAGCCTCAGAGGTGGAGAAACAGCGAGTCTCCCTTCTGTGCTGATGCGCTCCGCGTGCACGCTGAGACAGACACACAATACTCAGCAAGGTAACTGACATCTCCGCCTTAGTTTCCACTTCCTGCTTTCATGCCGCATGAGTGTCTATCACAAGCCTATACGGGAGGTATTTTCACAGCGTTAAGCATTTCTTCATAAGTCTATAGGCCATTCTTATTTCCTTGGCAGAAGTCTCTAAGTCTTTAGCCCGCTTATTAATGGGTCAGTTGTTTCTTTGAGGGTATGTTTTAGGAAGGTTTAATTTTTTGAGTTCTAAGTATATTTTAAATATGAGGCCCTTGTCTGTTGTATGGCTAGTGAAGATCTTTTCCCAGTCCATGGGCTTTCTATTGATCTTACCAGCTGTGTCCTTTACTGTGAAGAAGCGCTGCAATTTCATGCAATCCCATTTGTTCAACCTTTCTTTGATTTGTTGTGTTTCTGGGTCTTTGTTAAGAAAATTTCGACCTGTGCCAAGGAGCCCTAGAGTGTCTCCTATTCCTTCCTATAATGTTTTTCAGGGTGTTTGCTTTGACTTCAAGATTTTTGGTCCATTTGGAGTTGATTCTGGTGCAGGATGACATATGAGGATCTAGCTTTAGTTTTCTACAGATGTTTAGCCAATTTTGCCAGCACCATTAACTGAAGAGGCTGTCTTTTTTTCCATTCTATTTTTTAGCTCCTTTATCAAAGATTAGGTGGCTATAGGTCTGTGGGTTCATTTCTGGATCTTTAGTTCTATTCCATTGGTCCTCGGGACTGTTCTTGTGACAGTACTAAGTCACTTTGATCATTTGATTGGCTTTGTAAAAAGAGTTTGAAGTTTGGTATTGATATTTCTCCAGCACTGTTCTTTTTGCTAAGGATTGTTTTTGCTATTAGGGGTCTTTTATTGTTCCATATGAATTTTTGGGTTGCTTCTTCTATGTCATTGAAGAATGAGGTTAGGATATTGATGGGTATTTTATTGAATTTGTAGCTAGCCTTTGGCAGTATTGCCACTTTCACGATGTTAATTCTCCCAATCCAGGAACATGGAAGGTTTTTCTACTTCTTTAGTTCTGCTTTAATTTCCTTTTTTAGGTTTTTAAAGTTTTCATCATAGAGGTCCTTCACTTCTTTAGGTAAGTTAATTCCTAGGTATTTTTTTTTCCTGTGAGTGGGGCTGTTGCAAAAAGAGTTTCTTTCCTGATTTCAGCTGCCCTCTTCTCCTTATTGGCATACAGAAAAGCCATTGATTTGGGGCGGGTTAATTTTATACCCTGTTTTTCACTGGAATTCTTCTCAAGAACTAGATTCTAAGAATGTACTTTCTCATGGAATTAAATAAAATACTTAAACACATTATATGAGGCAGACCTCTAGTTTTCCACTGTGGTATTTATTTACTACAATTACAAAAATGCCGTGCTATACTATAGTAGTGTTATAGGGTATTTAGAATTTGGTAGCAAGTTTTCAACATTAATTTTATTTGTATATACCGCAGAGCTGTTTTGTATTGTTTATCTTCCATCAAGTTTGTGTTATACAAATCATAAAGAGATATTTCATTTCATCATATTTTTATATTAATTTTGGGAGAACTGACTTTTGTTACTATTAAAACTTCCAGTTACATACCATCCTGTTCATGTGGGTCTTGATGTAGCCTTTTAATAACAGATTTGTGTTTATTTTTATAGGCTATTCCTTTTTATTAAACTTATTCCAAAATATTTTATAATAACAATACTTTTATAATTACTATGTTTCAAAACTGATAGTAATACTTATTGGTTATTATCCTTATCCCAGCCTTTTCACAAAAATAATTTATTATACTTTCAGTTAGGAACTTTTGTTTCTTTAGATATCTAATCCTGTCATTTAAAATTGAACACTAGGTACAGTTGACTCACATCTGTAATCCTAGCTATTCAGGAGGCTGAGATCTGAGGATTGTGGTTTAAAGCTTGCCTGCATAGAATAGTCCGAGACTCAATCTCTCCAATGAACCAGCAAAAACCAGTACTGGTGACATTTTTCAGGTGATAGAGTACCAGTTACCCTGAGTAAGAAAGCTGAGTGACATCACATTGCTTTCAGTCAAGTCCTAGTATTAGAACAAAATAAGTTGAAGATATATTATTTATAAGTATATTAGTTTTTGACCCAGTTGTTTTCAGGCAATCTCTCACAAAAAAATGACACAATATATTGGTAGTAAATGGTCATATATATTTAAAAAATTAAGCCTAATAGATATGATTAAGTATTTCAAAAAATTTTGAGATCTATGTAGTTCCTTCTATTTGAGTTGCTTATCCTTATGGTAGTTTAAAAGCATGTGGATAACGAGTTTAATCAGTATTTTTCTTTTTCTTTTTGCCAGTCTGGAGCTTGAACTCAGGGCCTGGGTACTGTCCCTGAGCTTCTTTTGCTCAAGGCTAGCACTCTACCACTTGAGCCTTGGCACCATTTCCAGCTTTTTCTGTTTGTGTGGCACTGAGGAATTGAACCCAGGGCTTCATGCATGCTAGGCAAGCACTCTATCACTAAGCCACATTCCCAGCACTACTCAGTTATTTTTGACAACTATTTTAATCATATTATTTTTTTCTCTTCAATTTGTCAATGTAATAAGACAACTGAATTTTTTTTCAAGTTTTACACAGTTAAAATGCATTTTATTTTGTTAGGGCTATTCATTTGAATATTAATCTTGATTTAGATTTTGTTTATTATATTTCACCACAATCTTGTATCTGTTTTATGAATGGAAGCAGACTGCTATTTTAAGCAATACTGATCATTTTAGAAGCTGAAAGAAGGAAAATTTCACAAGTCACTAATTTCCTGTTCTATTTTTAGCTAGATAATTTGAAGAAAACATACGAACAACTCTTCCGGAAGCACAGGAAATTTGAAAGGCAATATTTAGACACATTCAATGATTTCTATGCTACAGTAAGTTGACCTTTCCCTACATTGAGGTGTTACACTATTCTCATATATTATCTAAAAGTAATTTTATTATTTTATTTTCCTTTTTGACTGCTTAAACACAGAAGTAATTCTTTCATTCTTTTGCTCAAGAAAAGAACATTGGATTCTGAACTTTCTAATGTAATAAAAGACTATACAGGTATTTCAGAAGCATATAATAGAGTAGTGGACGAAAATAAAAAAATTTCGGTTGACATGTCCAACATGGTAGAGAAAATCAATAAAAGGTAAGTCTGCACGTACCCTTTTTCTTTTATACAGTATACCCAATATGTGAAATGTAATCAACCCCTCCAATCTGTGTCCCTGGATTGCCATGGTGATGTCTGTGTGTATCACCCAATTAAATTCAGTCTGTGTTCCAGATGTTACTCTTTAATTACAGTGGATCCCAATAAGTCAAGAGAGCTAAGCAGATCTTTAGAAGAAGCTTAGTACATACTCATCTCACCTCCTTTGAACAAATACTACTCTATTTAAACGTATGTTAAAGTTGAATGTTGTCTACTCAAGCTCATTGGGCTCCTTCAGCCAACTACTAAACTCGTATTTCTTGGTTCAAAATTCAGAGTTTATTTAACTTCTCTTTCTGTTTCAATTCTCATACTCAGTATTTCATCAAAGATAATTCCACATACTAAAAACTTTGTAATCTTTCCACTTTCCTATTCCACCAGAAATCTATCACATCCTGCTCAAACTTAAAGTAACTTCTGAAACTGGTCTAAATGCAGTCTTTGTGTTTCCTCTTTCTAATCCATCATCCACAATGTGAGAGGTTTTTTTTTTTTCCTGTCATCTTATTTTTTTAATGTAAGTATAATAGTTCCCCTCCAGACTGGCATTAATTTTAGCTTGGGTAAAGCAGGAAACCCCTTATTCACATATTCTACAATGTCCTTGAATATTTCATGCCTATGATGTGGTTAAAAATAGTGGCTTTCCTTCTATTTCTCCTACTTGTCACCTTTGATTTCCAATTCACATGGCATTTTATAATGCTTACTCATCTTCAAATATGTTTCCTGTATTTTCTACACAGTACTTCTCTTTGAAGAACGTAGTATTGGAATGAGGTTCAGTGAAATTCATTCTCTATTCACACGTAATTCTCCATAGCTCTTGTGATGTGTGCAAAACTGAATTGTGCTAGGCTAGGACCACTTTTTTTCTTTGTCAATTTTCACTCTCAGCTGACATAAGTCCTAGTACATATTATACCTTTAATTTTGAAGGACTGAAAGGAAGGGGAAGAAAGAAGAGAAAGAGGAATCATGATACTTTGGTAAATTTGGAAAGAATAGAGTAACCCATTCATTTATGTAAATAATAGAACAGAATTGCTAGTAAAACTCGCCTATGTATTAAACGTACAAATTTTAAAGGAAGCAAAATGAAAAAAAAAAACCTTCCAATTTTTGATTCTGGTATGAGAACTTGAACTCAGGGCTTGGGGTACTGTCTCTTAGATTTTTTTTTCACTTAAGGATAGCCTTATCTTTTGAGCCATCGTTCCACTTTCAGATTTTTGGATGTTAATTGAAAATAAGAGTCTCATGTGCTCTCCTGCCCAAACTGGCTTTAAATTTTGATCCTCAGATCTCAGCCTTCTAAGTAGCTACAATTACAGGAACAAGCTACTGGCACTTGGCTAAAGGGAATGCTTTTTTTTTTTTAAAGGATAATCTAAAATTATAGTCACTAATATTATTTTTAATTACATATTTTATTAAGGAAACATAAGATAAACACAAGACAACAAAAGATAGCTGAAGAGTAGGTAAAGCTATTAGGGGAAGCTCTTTCTAGAGGAGATTGAATGAACGTTAACATTTGTCAGTTTGTCCTGAGATGACAAGTAGCAACAAACCATAAGGCTTAAACCATAAAGGTTTATTTCTTCCCTATATTGTAGTGTAGCTGTATGTTCTCTGTCTGTGCTTCATGTTATCTCTAAGAAGAACTACGGTGAAAGTGGGGGTCACTTCTTGGTTTGGTAAATACAGGAATTATGCCCTGCTGACATCATCCAGTTGCTCCTACAGCTTTCCAATGGAAAGTCTGGGATGTTCCCTTAAGCCTCACTGCACTGAACAAATCATGTCACATAACCGATGCTCATGTCAGTGGGGTGAGAGATCATTCACCTGAGAAGAGACATAGTGAATAGCGGGAAACATTATGACAAACTATGACACAAATTGGGAACATAGCCCCAGCGATAGGGAAGAATGCGCCGAGTATGCCCCTTGCTGGCTGAGAATGTACCTCAAGATGTCACTTCACTTATATTAATCCCTAGCACCAAAATAAATACAAAGTAACAAATGAATGAATGAATGACTAAATGGATATGTTGCTTATGGGACAATATAATGGATTCTTTCCCACTGCTTTGTATTTCTTTCAAATCTGCGGCCATTTCATGCTTCTGCGTTTGATGTAGAAAACTAAAGTTTACTTTTTACCTTTTAAACATAGTATATGTACAAACCTACAGCCAGCATTATACTCAATGGTGAAAAACTAAAGCCATTTCCTCTTAACTCAGGAACAAGACAAGGATGCCCACTCTCTCCACTTCTCTTCAATCTAGTATTAGAATGCCTAGCTACAGACAAGATGCAGACATAAAGGGGATCCAAATAGGGAAAGAAGAAATAAAACTCTCCCTCTTTGCAGATGACATGATCCTGTATTTAAAGAATCCCATAGACTCCACTCCCAAATTACTCAAGCTGATTCAAAACTTTGGCAAAGTAGCAGGTTATAAAATTAACCCCCAAAAATCAATGGCTTTTCTGTATGCCAACAATGAGAAAAGTGTGGCTGAAATTAGGAAAGCAACTCCATTTGTAATAGTCCCACAAAAAATAAAATACCTAGGAATTAACTTAACTAAAGAAGTGAAGGACCTATATGATGAAAACTTTAAAATCTTGAAAAAGGAAATCAACACAGAACTTAAAAAATGGCAAAACCTCCCATGCTCCTGGATTGGAAAGATTAACATTGTGAAAATGGCAATACTTCCCAAGGCTATCTACAAATTCAACGCAATACCTATCCAAATTCCAACCTCATTCTTCAAGGAAATAGAAGAGGCAATCCAAAAATTCATATGGAACAATAAAAGACCCTGAATAGCAAAAACGCTCCTGAATGGAAAGAACACTGCTGGAGGAATATCAATACCAAACTTCAAACTCTACTATAAAGCCATAGTAATCAAAACAGCTTGGTATTGGCATAAGAACAGACCTCAGGACCAATGGAATAGAATTGAAAACCCAGAAATGAACCTACAGACCTATAGCCATCTAATCTTCGATAAGGGAGCTAAAACAATACAATGGAAGAAAGACAACCTCTTCAGTAAATGGTGCTGGCAAAATTGGTTAACTACATGTAGAAAACTTAAGCTAGATCCGTATATATCACCCTGCACCAGAATCAACTCCAAATGGATCAAAGACCTTGAACTCAAAGCGGACACTCTGAAAACATTACAGGATGGAATAGGAGAAACCCTAGGTCTCCTTGGCTCAGGCCGAAATTTTCTGAATAGAGACCCGGAAACACAACAAATCAAAGAAAGGTTGGACAAATGGGATTGCATAAGGTTGCAGAGCTTCTGCAGGGCAAGTGACATAGCTAGCAAGATCAATAGAAAGCCCATGGATTGGGAGAAGATCTTTACTAGCCATACAACGGACAAGGGTCTCATATCTAAAATATACTTGGAACTCAAAAAATTAAACCACCCAACAACAAATCCTCAAAGAAACAACTGCCCAATAAATAAGTGGGCGAAAGGCTTAAAGAGAAACTTCACTGAAGAAGAAAGAAGGATGGCCAATAGACACATGAAGAAATGTTCAACATCCCTAGCCATAAAAGAAATGCAAATCAAAACAACATTGAGATATCACCTCACTCCAGTTAGAATGGCAAAAATCAAGAACTCTAACAACAACAGATGCTGGAGGGGATGTGGACAGAAAGGAACCTTACTTCATTGTTGGTGGGAATGTAAACTTGTTCAACCACTTTGGAAAGCAGTATGGAGGTTCCTCAAAAGACTTCACATAGAGCTCCCCTATGACCCAGCAATCCCACTTTTGGGCATTTACCCTAATGTTTACAAACAAGACCACACTAAAGCTACCAGCACAACTATGTTTATTGCAGCATTATTTACCATAGCTAAGATATGGAACCAACCCAGATGCCCCTCAGTAGATGAATGGATCAAGAAAATGTGGTATATATACACAATGGAATTCTATGCCTCCATCAGAAAGAATGACATTGCCCCATTTGTTAGGAAATGGAAAAACTTGGAAAAAATTATATTAAGTGAAGTAAGCCAGGCCCAAAGAAACGTAGGTCCCATGGTTTCCCTTATTTGTAATATCTAGTATATGTATGATTCAAGCGGAAAAGGTCAGATAATGTGATGTCAGGAAAATGAACCCTTAGATGTGTATTTTAATGTTTTTTTCTTTCATGCATGTGTTTCTAACACATTTATAAGATTATCTCTTTGTTGCTTTGTATGTCCCTCCCCCACAGTATAACCCCTGCTTTCACTATATTTGATGTCAGTATAACTTGTGGAGGAGATGGGGAAAAACCAGTTGTTTAAGGATACAGGTGGATCTGTTGCAACAATGAGAAGTACAAGTTGTCATGTCCAAAACGAGCTTTACAACGTTGGTGCGGGGGGGGGGGGGGGGGGGGGGAGGAGAAGGATTGGGATTAGGGGGGGAGGGGGGAGGCTGGGAAGGGATGTGAAGGGTAAACAAAGGAGGAGGCTGCAATGCTTGGTAAGAAATGTACGCACTATCCTGCCCATGTAACTGTAACTCCTCTGTACAGTATGTTCACAAATAAAATTAAATTAAAAAAAAAAAAACATAGTATATGTAGGCATCTTATCATCTTCCTCCACTAACAAAAATTTTAGCTGTGTTAGCAATCTGTTTCTGCACCTTGATACTCTCTCTCAGGTTTTTGGTTATTTCTCCCTTTAGCTCTTTCTACTTTGTCTTACCCCCTTTTCCCTCTGAAAACCATTTACAATTTTTTATCCCTGTAATAAAGTCAAGGTAATGATTTGCAAGTTTATATCTATGAAAGAATTTTTTTCAGTGATATATTTGTACGCTCCTTAGAGCCTCCTATCGTTTCCTAAACCACAGTAAACAAAGCTCCATTATACAAAAATTTCTTAGTTTCTTAGGGGAAATAGTGCCTTCTAATATCTACTCAACACTGAGGATAGTGCATAGTGATTAGGTAAATACAGAGTACAAAAGGCAATTGAAACCCTAAAATGATTTTAACACTTAGAAATATTCCTATAAATATAGTACTCTGATTTTTTTCCCTCATGCAGGAACTGAGTCTTGTTTCTATTCTCAACAGAAAGTAACAATACTTTCTAACATTATCAAATATATGTATATATATTAGATATTGCATGTAAAATATCTATATTATATGGGGCCCTGTGATTTGTGTAATAAATGCTCTGATTTTGGACTGATAATTTTATACATTTGCAGATATTATGACAACCAAAGTTTTACTTGGAAATCTTTTTTGAGTATAGTTGTTCTTTTAAATTTAAAATAGGTTTATAGACTTGGAATTGGTATAATATTTTCAAAATATTGAATAACTTTCTTAAACTACTTTATAGAAAAGCTGCATCTTATTTTAAACTAAGCAGTACATGAGCCTGTCCTCCTGTGCCCAGGGCTAACATTGAGTGCTCCTGTACTTCACCTCTCCTAGAATGATGAATAAAAAATATCTTCCTAATATTGTTTTCAACTCCTATCTCTTTCATTACTACTGACACTGAATATTTATAGACCTTGCCTTGATGTATCTTTTATAAATAATTCTGGCACATTGCAAAGGAAGAAATGATTACCTCAATTGCCAAGAGGTCAAGTGGCTTTCTGGCTTAGAAGTTGCTCAAATGTGTCCGATTACACTGATTCTAATCACAAATAGTAGACGTAGGCTAAAATGCACTTAAAATGTCAGGGCAGAGATAAGATAATTACTTATAGTTGTGGTATGGCTAAAGCTTAGACAAAGTGCAAGATCTGATTTGTGTGTGTGTGTGTGTGTGTTTGATCCCATGTGTATATCTATAAATATAGTTTGGTATGTGTGTGTGTGTGTGTGTGTGTGTGTGTGTGTGTGTGTGTCCCCAAAATGACAAAAAGCAAAGTTCTAAATTCAATTAAAAAGTTTCAAGGTAAAATTTTGGTTGAATTAAAACTTTATTATACTCATACCCATACTCTCAATGTAATATTATTTTATAATTTCATAAAAATATCAGACAAAATTAACCATGATAAGAGAAAGTGATTATTCTTGGATATAAATATCTCTGTAACATATCTAAGTGTGAAAGCAATTATAAAAATGAAGATTGTAGCTAGAAATTTAGAAATAGCTAAGAAATTAAATCATCACAGATGCCAACTGCAATCAGTGAGATAAAGTTTTTGAAGGTGTCTCTTAAAGTACAAGTAGATAATATCAAATCCAAAAGCAGTTCTATCAAGGAGATATATAATAACTAGACAAAAGACTGCATATTAACTGGACACATGTGGTTCATTACTGGAACCCTAGCTCAGGAGACTGAGACCTGAGACCTGAGGCTCACAATCAGCCTAGGCAGGAAAGTCTATGAGTCTGTTATTGCCAATTAACCAACAAAAAGCTGTAACTAGAGCTTTGGCTCATTTGCCAGAGCACCACTTGAGCCAAAAAGCTAAAGGACAGTGTCAAGCCCTGAGTTCAAATTCCTGTACTGGCAAATACGCTTTCTCTCTCTCTCTCTCTCTCTCTCTCTCTTTCACACACACACATGCACACACACGCATGCACGCATGCACACGCACACACACCAATTTGCATATGATTTCTTTAACAAAGTAAATGAGCTAGTAATGAAAGCAGATGCCATCTCTTGATCAAAGACCAAAATACTTGCTGTTTTAAAGATGTCCAATAAATTTCAAATGAATTATCAGCAAATTGTCCTTATCCATGTGGGAATATGTGTTAAAAAGCTGCTTTGAAACTTTACAGGGAAAATTTAAAGGGGCACAAAAGAGAATTCTGTGAAAGAACTAAGCTTGAAACATTCCAGTATCATGATTCAAACATTATAATACAGTCCAATATGTAAGATGACTTTCATTGGTGCAAGGATAGGTAGAGTTCAGGCAGTGGAATGGAATATAAGGTCCAGAATCAGACCTATGCCTAGACATTCATTTGATTTATGACAAAATTACCTCTTTAGTAAAGCAGAGAATGAATAACTTTTCTAGTAGCTTCATGATAAAGTAAATCATCATGGTACCAATCACCATAACTCTTTAGTAAAGCAGAGAATGAATAACTTTTCTAGTAGCTTCATGATAAAGTAAATCATCATGGTACCAATCACCATAAATGAAAATCTATTTTGTATAAAGCAAAGTTTTTATAAGCAGGTATATAAATGCTACCATAAATGAAAAAAATAATAAACACACCATTGCCCATGGAAAGTCATGAATAGACTGATAAAATGCATCTGTAACAACTGTATCAAAAGATAAATCAATAAGCCAATAAAACAATGGAGAAAATTCAATAAATAATAATGATTACAACTACCACATAGTAAGTATATATATATAAATATATAGTAGCATAATATAGAAATAATTTCCAAAGAGAAACAAATCCAATAAAAATTAGCAAAGAATTGAAAAGTCATCTCACAAAGGAAAATGACCAAATATGTAATAGTTATGGAAAGATGCTTGATTTCAGCCATCACAGAATATAGCCTAAAACAAGGGGATGTCATACCATACACCTGAAATGTCAAAATACAGGAACTTAGTGTTGTAGCTTTCACCAGGAAGCAGAGGAACAGGAATCCTCATACATTGCTCATGGGAGTGAAACGTTATACAAAGTTGGAAAGTCCCTTTTATCATCTACTACACAGATAAATGCATTCCATTTCTAGGTGTATACCAAACAGCAATTCATACACATGCTCCTCAAAATTAATGTACAAGCTCACAGAGACATTATTTTTATAGCTTCATTGTGGAAACTACTCACGTGAACATCAGGATTAGAATGGATGAATAAAAAGTATCCCATTCACTAATAATCTGCAGCACTGACAAACATCTCAGCTACATAAACTTGGGTGATCTCATAAGCAGTTTTGGACAAAAGGAGACAAAATGAAGTAAATACACTGTATTTAACACAAGGAGAGACCACGGTGGAAGCATCTACTAGCCATGTTCAATGCTTTCATCAGAAAATAGCTGACATGGACAGTGATTTATATGGTTAATTTATAATATTTCTATTTCAATAACTTATTGCTTTAAACACTAAATTACATAAATTATTAACACAGTTCAATTATAATGCACTCAATCATTTACTCATGTTTAATTCAATTCATATTATATACAGATATTAGTGTAGATTCCAAAGTTGTAATATATCCGACAAAGGATCTTTACTGCCTTCCATGAGCCCCTAAGGAAAAGTCTAATTCAGCAAGTATGTTCTTAATTTCTTAGTGGCTGCATAACTACAATAAGAAATTCAGGAACGAGACTTGCAGGAGCTTGTGAATCGCCATTCATTTTAGCCACTAGTGACTACAATTACCAGTGGCTTAAAAAAGAAATCATTTCTGTAGTTTCCTATACATACTCTGTCTTCTAGGAAGACAACAAATTTGTTCAATTATTTTTCTTCTTAAAAATATCACGGCCTTGTTGAGACCTTAACATACAAAACTAAAAGAGTAAAATGTACAACTTCTTTTTCATGATTGCACAACCACTATCTGCTAACAGCATGCCCAGAGGCAGAGCCATGCATATTTTCTCCCATTTGTGGAGTTTCACTAGGTTTTTACATAGTGCCTAATACATTATAAACATGTAAGTATGTATTGAGTAATCTTTTTTCAGTAGATAAAATTCCAGCAATTTAGAACTTTACAATTATGACTCATCAATTGATTTTTTTAAATTGTATTACTTAAGACTAAATTTGCACTCAATAAAAGTATGTGTGTATGTGTGTGTGTGTGTGTGTGTGTGTGAACACCTGCTGCTTGTCCAACAAGCATTTATTATGAATTTATTATTCATTTTCCTCCAGGGGAAAATATGTACTAATATGAAAATTTATATTTTCAATATTCACTCACCAGTATTCTTACAAAGAACATCACTTAGGTAATGAGACAGAGGAGTTGTCTGGCCAGGGAGAGGTTGGGAGCCAGGGTTTGATACGGACACTAAGGGTCAGTTCTTTGGGAAGTATCACTCTAGTTGAGCCGTAGTTAAACGTGTGCTAGCTTTAGCAGCTCTAGGGAAGAGAATTACAGACAGAAGGAATAGGAAATATGGAAGTCCTGAAACAGATAAATTTTCTCTTTGCTCTGGACACAGAATGGAAACTAGTGTTCCCTCAATGCCATGCATGAGGTGTAATTTGGGGTGACAAGTACTGACAAGGTAGATATAGCACCAGTAATGAAAGCACAGAGGCATTTGGATTTAAAGCATTTTTATAATCTTACACTTTAGAAAGGTCACTTGGTCTTCTTATTGAAGGATGGACTTTGGTGGCCATACAGAGGGTGATGCTTTTAGTGGTTCAGAAAAAAATTAATAATGATGACATAGATCAAGGCTTCTGCAGTATACATGGCAAGAAAGAGCCGATTTTCTGATACATTCTGGAAGAGCTGCCAACAGGATCTTTTGACAGCTGGGTAAAAGATGTGAAGAGAAGAAAAATCTCAGGCTACTCACTGAGATAATGAGGGTTTGAAAAAGGACATGAAGGGGACTGGGAGGGAGAAGATATATCTTCTTGGCTAGATTAAATTTTATATTCCTATAAGCTCTTCAAATGGAAATAAAAAGTCAAATTTAGATCTATCGGTTGATAGTTCTGCCATAAGGAAGCTATCAAAGACATATTTGGAGTAATAAAATTAAACAACAGGACCAGACAAACCGCTTAAAAGGAGAGTCTTAGAAAAGTCATAGGAATGTACATAATAGAGAATATGCAGTCTTTTGCTACAAAACTTTAGGGCTCCTATTCTTTAGGGAAGCACTTGCTTATTGGAAAGTAAAAGTAATCCTCAAGAATTAATACAAAGAAAGCACTGAACAATTGCAGGATAAATTCCCAGCTGGTACTTGTCTGTCCTAAAGACATAAATGGGAAATAGCCTTGCTGATTAAGGGATTAAATTAATTGACTTCACATGATAGACCATGAGCTACAGATAGGGTTGCAAGGGAGGAAAGTCTGAATAGGTGAGCTATATGCTCAGACAGACATGACAGAGTGTGTGCACCTAAGCCTAGGATCTGAGTGAGGAAGAAACCATTTAAAGTGTTTAAGTCTAATTCTCCACACTGATAGCTTTTTTTCTCTTTTAAAAATCTAAATGATCCTAGAAGGCTGTAACCCACAAATGGTCATGCCACACTGTGTACAGTCACTGGTCATCAGCATAGTAGTTGTTTCCTCTGAGTGACAAGCTACTTGCTGGCATCCATTGTGTGGGGCGGCGAGTTCTCCTGAAGTGTTAAATGACACAAGGAGTTTACTGAGCTCTGAATATGAGTTCATTTTAGTTGTTTTTCTTTGTCACTGTTCATATGCTCCTATTTTCTCTGCTATATTACACATTCATTTATGAAGTCCAAAGCAATAGGAATGGTTACTTTCATTTTTAAAATTTTTATTATTAATTAGTTGTATGAGGTTATAATTCCATTAAGTAAGGTTATGAGTACAATGTATCTTGATCATTGTTCCTCTTTCCAATCTTCTTTCATTTTTCATTCATTCTGTTTTATTTTACTAAACCATAGGACCATAGAATGACCCCAGAGACTGTAGTGTGTTCTTTTTATTAACAAAAAGTCAAAATGTGAATTTATTGTGTACTAGTCCATGGAAAAACCTGGACTCTAACTTCTTAGAGACTTCCACATTCACAGTAATAATTTCAGCAAGCGCTAACCATTCTCCTTTGCTAGTTTTACTCTATCAAAGATCTTTTCATGTATGAAATGATTTGTATTTGAGATGGCAGACAAACCGTATACACTTGCCTCAATTTACTTAACCTTCACAGAAATTTAATTATAGATATTTTTCAATTCATTCATACAAGGAGGTTGTTAGATATGAAACCATTTTCACACTTAAGGAGCAATTGGGATTTGGCCTATCTGACTAAAATACATGCTCTTTCCATGTAAAAAACAACACCCGTCTTCCCTGATAGGGAAACCTTGGTTCCTGTTTCTAAGACTTTATAGAAGTTTTTACACACAAAAAGAGTTTTGACACTACTTTAAAAATATCAAAAACGAGTGACTTACCTCCCCCCCCCCCCCCCCCGCCCCATCTCTGGGTTTGGCTCTCAAAGAATGGCCTATCCTTCCTTACTGCCTCCTTTTGATTGATGCTGTTTCATAGAAGTGTAGAATGTTCTTTCACAGCATATTTTGTATGAATAGTTTTAAACTATTTTGCTATTATTTTATTTAGAATTTTTCTGATATTAGATGATAAAAGATGATGGTAGATGAAAAATACTGTTTTAATAATATCCATCATTCAAAATTCTTCATAGCTGAATGTTAGCTTATTGTAGAGCAGTTTTAAGGGAATTAAGGTATTATACATAAATGCCCAGACTGGGAATGTGGCTTAGTGGTAGAATGCTGGGTTCCATTCCTCAGTACCACATAAACAGAACAAAAACTAAAGTGGCACTGTGGCTCAAAGTGGTAGAGCCTGGAGGAAAAGAAGCTCAGGGACAATGCCCAGGCCCTGAGTTCAAGCCCCAGGACTGGCTAAATAAATAAATAAATACATCACCCCTTATTTATGGCTTGTGCTTTTTCAAAGGTAATCAAGATATGAATTTATCATGTATTACTCCATGGAAAACTTGGACTCTAAAGTCTTAGAGACTTCCTCATTCACAGTAATACTTTCTCTTAGCATCCATTAATCATTTTCCATTGCTAGTTGTTCTTTAGATCTTTAGATCTTGACATTACCACCTGACTGTTCAGTTTTCAGAATCCACTTTCTGATGCCCAACACTATTCTTTCCATCTTACTTTTATTCGTCCCCTAACCCCCAACAACTATTTTATACTTAAGAATTGCCCACGTGTCATCTTTATGGATCTCTCTCACCTTTTTTCATCTTCTTTCCTTTCTTAATTATATCTCCTAGTTATATTTGATCAGAAAAGTAGTTATTTAATAACACTCAACACCTTGTTGCTATAACTCAGAAAGCCATGTGTAAAGTGAAATCAGCACCTAGAGTTCCTGAGCTGTTCCTAATGGCTGGAAGTAAACAGGAATATGCTAATTAATCTTGCCAGCGGTGGAAGCTAGCTTAGTGGGCATATGAGGACAACTTGTTAAAACAAAAACAAAAACAAACAAAAAAAAACACCATAGTATCATGAATAAAATCCCCACAGTCAGAAAGAACCAGGCCACTTGCTAGATAGTACCTTATATTAGAAAGAGAATGATCTTTTGAGTTTACAGCTTTTAAAAGAATATGGACATAGTCAGGCGCCTGTGGCTTACAACTGTAATCCTAGCTACTCAGGAGGATGAGAACTGAGGATCTCAGTCTGTCCAGTCGGGAAAATCCATGAGACTCTTATTTCCAATAAGCCATCAGAAAACTGGAAGTGGCACTGGAGCTCAAGTGGTAGAGCACTAGCCTTGAGCTGAAGAGTTGAGGGACAGTGCCCAGGCCCAGAGTTCAAGCCCCACGACCAACAAAGGATATGGACATATAAAAGAAGTGTGGAAAAATATTCCTAAAACACACCAAAAGACTTTTATTATGTTTAAACTTTAATGGTATCACAGGAAGTTAGTTCATATTCAAGTAATACTTAGCACTGTCAAGGTATTTCTAGATAATTCATCTTTTTCTGAATACTGGTTGAAATATTTTTCCTGCCTTTAATTGTCAAACCCATACCACTTTCATATTTAGCCAGCTATCTTCTCAATTAATTCCTATAGATGCATTCAGATATGAATTATTGTCTCTTACTAGTCAAATTCACACAATACAAATTTATTTCCCTTATTTTTATTATACCTTTCTATTTTTCAATTGGCTATATTCCACATTTATCTGTTTTGGTTCATATCTTTGTCTCAATCTGATTTAAGGGAAGTCACTTCAATTTTTACACATTTAGCATGATATTGGCTATGTATTTGTCATATATATTCTGTATTATCCACTTTTTACTCTTAAATTTTTATTTGTCCATTTTTGTTTGCTTTACTATTATGTTCTATTCTATAATTTTCCAGAGATTTTTTATCATGAAAGTGTGTTGAATTTTGTCAGAGGCTTTTTGTGTATCAATTGAGATGATAATGTGATTTATTTGTTCTTGGTCCTATTTATGTGATGTATTATATTTAGTGATTTATGTATATTGGATCATCCTTTAATCCTTGAAATGAAACCAACTTGATCATGGTATGTCATCTTCTTAATATACTTAGTATACTGTCATCTTCTTAATATGCATCTTCTTAATATTCAGTTTGAAATAATGTTATTGAGAATTTTTGCACCAATGTTTATCAGAGTGATTAGTCTATAATCATAAAGCCAACCATTTTTGTAGCTTTTCTTGATTCACCATGATCTTATGATGATGTCAGGAAAAAATACTAATGTATCTATTGATATAATGGACAGTTTCATTGTCTTGGCCTCAAGATTGATTCTTCTCTGTATGCGAGCTGTTAACTGCCTTTAACTTAGGCCCTAGTCAATGCTGTTCTTTTCACAAACAAGCACAGATTCCCCACAGTGTACACCAGTGACACATGCCCTCATTACTCATCTCATGGAATAGTTCAGTGAGTTTTTCCTTTGCTTCTTTTCCACTCCTGTGTTGATTCTTTTTGTCTTAATTCTTTTCTACAATGTTGATTACTCTACTTGTAGCTTACTCATTCATTCAGGCAGGCCTTGAATGAATGTTAGTTCTTATATCCCACCCGACAATAGACAGGAATGAGGAATTAATGCAGATCTGATATAGATCGATCAATCGATAGATAGATAGATAGATTAGATATGTAGATATAGCTTATATAGAGATGTATATATACATATATATGTAGATTTATATGTAGATGTGTATATTATAATTATTTTTTGTATATAATTTATATAATTATGTTATGTATAATTATATAGTATATAAAATTATCTTTCTATATAGATATCTATGTGTAAAAAGATAGGTAATTAACTAGCACTTGAACTTAATAAGTTTGTCCTAGGTTTATTTGTCTCTATCTCCTTTCAGTTATCCCTAATTTACAGGATTTTCTTATTATTGGAATATTATATTATCATATAAGATATTATTGTATTACAGATATAAACAGATATATCTATAATATACAAATATCTATCTATCTATCTATCTATCCATCTATCTATCTATCTATCTATCTATCTATCTATCTATCTATCTATCTATCTATCTATCTATCTATCTATCTATCTATCTATCTATCTGCCTATCTATCCACAAAATACAATCTCAGTCCTACAAACCAGCAACTCAGGAAACAGAGATGAGGTAGTTGCAGGTTCAAAGTTAGCCTGGGCAAAATTTAGAGTCTTCTCCCAAGAAAAAAGTTGAGTATGGTACTAAATACTTCTAATCAGACACTGTGGAAAGTAGAAGTAGAAGGATAATATTGTAGGCTAGCCAAAGTAAAAAAACATGAGACTCTATTTGAAAAATAACTGGAACCAAAAAGCATTAGAGGATTGCTTAGAGTGCTTGCCTAGCAAAAATGAGACCCTGAGTTAATTTCTAGTGCTGCCAAATAATCTAGTACTAATCCTGCCCCACTTATATTCCCATTAAATATTTGTCTCAGTATATATATCTATATATTCTTTAATAATTGCATGAATTTGCCTCAACACATGTTCTTTTAAACTGATCATATTAGTCACTTTTTACTTTTCTTTTATAGTATAGAGAAAAAAAAGGAGTATGAGAATGAAATCCAATCTTTGCTCAGAATGAAGAAAAAGAACAGTGCATATCTCAAAGAGCTCTATGAGGAATGTTATCGCATTGGTACCATTTTTGCCATAACCAAGAAAAAAACTGAAGAAATGGAAAATATAATAGCAGAAGTGAAAAGAAAATTCAAGGTTGTGTATGTTTTTTTTTTTTCTAATGAAAAACCAGAGTAGCTGGCTTGAATTTACTGAATTAATTTTTCTTGATAGTTCTTAACTGTCTGGTATTTATTTCCCTACTCCCATGGGAGCTAAGAAAACACTAGAAAAATATTAGAAATTGTTCTCCACTTAAGAATGCTTCCCAATTGCTAAACATCTTCATCTTTCAGCATGAAGTCATGGTATGGAATTACAACCATTGACCCAGGCATATCTGACTCAGAATAGTGCTGCATTAAAAAGAAATTTCTATGCTGTCATTAGACAAGTCAAGTTCATAGTAGTTCAAGTTTGATTGCAACTTTGTGATGATCCTCTTATTTTGGGGACTGAATCACATACATCTATGTAACATTCTTGTTTATCTTGTTTTCTTTGTAGATATCTATATTTGTTGACCTTGGTATAAAATTGTTAATCCATGTTATCAAAAAATTAATTTTAGCAATATTACTCCTGAGGTAACTCTAGGAGATAACCTTTAATGCCTGAAGGGATAGAAATTTCTGACTTATGTTCAAGTTAATGTCGCCATAAAATGCCACTTAAGTTTTAGTCCATTCACAGTAGCCAATAATCAAAGTTATCTTGTAATTTTCAGAAATATTCAATTATAACAAATGATTTTGTCCAAATTTCTTATTGTTTAATCTCAGTAACTGACCTATTCAGAAAAGAGGTGTTTGGTCAAACTCTAGAATGCTTTTTGGATTAGGAAAAAAATGAACAAACATAAGATGCATATTGAATTAATGGTGTTGATGAGTTTAACCATCCAAAACATCTCAAGAATGTGGCATTGCACCAAAGAAAGCTTGAAATCTTTAACCACATATTTAGTTCAATATTTCAGTTGAAGGCATCTGTGCAAGCTACAAGATCTTAAAAGGATTTTTTATAGTAAAATTTGGGTCGAAAGGGGATTACATAAGGCCTTGCTGGTTCTACTAAAATCTTAGTGCTAAAGCCATGTGGGAAAAGTATAGAAGACTTTAGTGTGCTTCAAATCTAGTGTTCACAATACTGGACAATTCTTTTTTCATTACCATTATATAGTTGTACAAAGGAGTTGCTATTCAACAAAGCAGTTTATGAATACAATGCATCTTGGTCAACTTCACCTTTTTGAACATTCTCAGTTCCCCCGTACCCTTCCTCATTTTTTTCAATTTTGTAGAATACTGGCTAGTTCTTATTCATTCTTTTGTTTGGGGGACAAAGTGATTTGCCCAAAGTAGCACTGCTTTTAGGTAACAGTGTGGACTTTGAGGAGCAGGAGATCAGACACTCAATTTGGTATAATCAGTAAGACACCAGACCTAAACTTTGACCCACAAAGATTTAGTCAAGATCAAAATTTGAATGCCATCACATTAGAAAGTCATTTTCTCAGCAATCTGGTCCTTAACTTTATCATTTAGAGACTATTTTCCTCTGTATACTTTGTACGAATGTTTCAACCAATCCCAAATATTCTTTGCAGAAAACTCTTAGTCTTCTCTTCAAATGCTATTATGAGTCCCTCTTTGTCAGTGGTGGTTTTACCTCCTGTGGTTTCTGTTTCCTACTAGCAGTCAAAGTCCAAAATCCTAAGATGAAGAATTAAAAAGAAAAGTAAGGATAACTTTTAAATTCTGTGCCACCCTGAGTGGCATGGTGAACTATTGTGCTAGCCTGCTCTATGTGTCCAAACCCTGAACGAACATCATTCCTTTGCCTCAATGTGTCCATGCCTTATATGCTACCAGCCTGTTTGTCACTCAGTAAGCATCTTGCTTATATGACTGTGGAGGTTTTACGGTGCTTATGCTTTACCAACCATCATTTGTCACTAAAGCCCAAGGGTAATGATGCTTGAATTTTTTTTACAGTATATTGATTGCTTTGTAATAATATTTGTCATTGTTAATATCTCATGCATCTTAATTATCAGTTAAACATTTTTTGTTTGTTTGTTGGGAGTGGGGCTTTAACTCTGGGTCAGCTCCTCAGCTCAAGGTGAGAGCTCTACCACTTGATCCACTTCCGGCTTTTTCTGTTCATGTGGTGCTGAGGAATCAAACCCAGGGCCTCATGTATGCAAGGCAAGCACTCTAGCACGGAGCCACCTTTCTAGCCCCGGTTATCAGTTAAACTTTATGATAGGAAAGTTTTTTTTAGGTGTGATACAGTGTGGATATCCACGAAGTATCTCAGAGTGTTTCTCTTGTAAGTGTTGACTACTGTATTTGTTTCCCCTCTGAGACGAAGTTCAAAGGATCCTCATTTAAATAAAAGAAAAGCAGCATTTTCCAAATTGCTTCTATGGAAGGAATAACTCCATCCATAGAGACATACTTAGAGTATTTCTAATTCAATCAACAGAAAGCAGTTCTCATAAGACATGGGACAGAACTGCACAACTTCTATAAACTGTTTCAGATGAGATTAACATGTTTTAATACCAATTGTAAAATGAACATCCTAATAGCTCATTGATTCTGTTTTGGAGGAGTTTTGCCTTACAGCAGGTCGAATCAAGAGTGGATCTCTCTTGTCCCACCTAAAATAGCTTTCATTGAATTATGAATTGACATCTTATTCTTGGCTATAATGAAGATTGATAGAAGTAATGACCAAAATTGACTGTAGCAGCTTGGTTTTTTCCCTCCAAACTAATAAGACATAATCTTCTTGTAATGATGGTTAGAATGCTACACAACTAATTCATCTTAGAACTCAGTTAAACTTTCCTGATAGAATTGGATTTCTTTTTCTTTTTCTTTTTGGTCAGTCATGAGGCTTTAACTCAGTGCCTGGGTACTGTCCCTCAGCTCTTCAGCTCAAAGTCGAGTGTTCTACCACTTCCATGGATTTCTTCCTTTTTAAAAAAATTAAGGAGAAACCTAATTTATGATTTTTCTTTTGTATTCTTGGCTTTTTGTTTTATTTTTATTCTAATTTCCTAAGATTCTTCCGTTCATTTGGAGGCAGAATAGTTGTCCTAAATGGACTATTTCATGGTCTGTAATGTTGGGAGAAGCAATCCTATAAGGAATGGTTGCTAGGGGAAAGAGTGGCAGGATACAGATGATGCACACACAGTATGACATCAGATTCCAATTCTTCTAATGGCTTAGTCAAGCATCTGAAAAGCACATTATTTTTCTGACATATATTTGAGTAGGTAAATGCACCTGAAAAACATGATAGAAAAAATCCTTAGCCATCCATGGATCTTGATGGTGCAAAACATTTGAGGACATAATAAGACTTTGACTCTCCGTAACCATCATCTGCAGACATGATTTCTATCTCCATTCAACTGCATTAGCTTGTTAGAAAACAGGTGCAGCACTTCCATTTCATTCTTTTGCTTCTATTTTTCTCCTCCATTATCCAAGGCAAATCTGATTCCACTGGAAAAAGGTTAGGCATTAGACTTGGATTATTCCTTAATTTGAATTTTGGTCCTGCTCATTATTTGTTAGGAAAATAGTGAGAATGTCCTGGGACTTTTATTAGCCTTTTGTACACCTGTGTGGTTAATAAATAATTCTGTACCTAAAATATTTAACTAGAGCCTGACAGAGGAAATATTGTCAGAGCATGAAGTTACATTTTTTTTTTGTTCAGGACTAAAATAAAAATCTTTACACATTTTTACTTTTCAGATTGTTCCTGATGAATGTGTCTAATATGCAGGTTCTAAATAACACAGTAAAACAGATATTAAAAATGGGTTGAATGGTTAGTTTGAGTGATACTTTTGGCAATTGCTTCCTATATTATTCTCTTTATCCCTCACAATAATTTCACAAAAAAGCAGGTGAAGCTATCTGAACTTTATATATGTGGAAACTCAAGATGAACAATGGCAAATATATACATGTGTGCTAAAGTATCTAAGTCAGTATATATTCAGGCTTCTGGAACATTCATTAAAATATGAAAGAGAAGTTAAAATATATTCATAAGCTGTAATGCTACAAACACATGATTTTAGGAAAATTACCAGATTTAGAAAAATTAACAGTGAAGATGAACAAAATTGAGAGATGCATGTTTAAAGATGCTATAATTAATTACACAATTATCACTGGACAACAGAGTGTTCATTGGGGTAAAAATCTTGTCTATTTTGTAAATATGGTGGCATTCACCACTTGAACAAGACTAAGAAGAAAGTAAATCTTGGGCTTGGAGTGAGTGGCTCACACCTGTTACCTTAGCTACTCAAGAGGCTGAAAGGTGAGGGCTATGATTTGAAGCCAACCTGAACCCAAATGTCTGTGAGACTCTTATCTCCAATTAAACACCAAAAAAAGAAACCACAAGTTCAGTTCTGGCTCAAATGGTAGAGTGCTAATCTTGAGCAAAAGAGCTCAGGGAACAGTACCCAAACCCTGAGTCAAGCCCTAGAACTGGCAAAGCAAAAAAAAAGAGGTAGAAATTTCAAACTCTACTACAAAGCCATAGTAATCAAAACACCTTGTTACTGACAAAAAAAAAAATCCAGACCTCAGGACCATTGGAATAGAATTGAAAACCCAGAAATGAACCCACAAACCTATACCCATCTAATCTTTGATAAGGGAGCTAAAAAAATAAAATGGAAGAAAGACAGCCTCTTCAGTAAATGGTGCTGGCAAAATTGGTTAATCACTTGTAGAAAACTAAATCTATATCCTTATATATTACCCTGCACCAGAATCAACTCCAAATGGATCAAAGACCTCAGAGTCAAAGCAGACACCCTGAAAACATTACAGGAAGAAATAGGAGAAACCCTAGGTCTCCTGGCACTGGCTGAAATTTTCTTAATAGAGACCCAGAAACAAGAAATCAAAGACAGGTTGGACAAATGGGATTGCATGATATTGCAGAGCTTCTGCATGGCAAAGGACATAACTAGCAAGATCAATAGAAAGCCCACAGATCGGGAAAAGACCTTCACTAGCCATACGACTGACAAGGTCTCATATTTAGAACTCAAAAAAGAAAATCCGGCAACAACAAATCCTCAAAGAAACAACTGCCTAATAAACAAGTAGGCTAAAAACTTACACAGAAACTTCTCTAAAGAGGAAAGAAGGAAGGCCAATAGACACATGAAGAAATGCTCAACCTCTCTAGCCATAAAATAAATGCAAATCAAAACAACATTGAGATACCACCTCACCCCAGTTAGAATGGCTATAATCAAGAACTCTAATAACAACAGATGCTAGAGGGAATGTGGACAGAAGGGAACCCTACTGCATTGTTGGTGGGAGTGTAAACTTGTTCAACCACTTTGGAAATTAGTATGAAGGTTCCTCAAGACTCCACATAGAGCTCCCCTATGACTCAGCAATCCCACTTTTGGGGCATTTAGCCAAATGATCACAAACAAAGCCATACTAAAGCTACCAGCTCAACTGTTTATTGCAGCATTATTTACCATAGCTAAGATATGGAACCAACCCAGATGCCCCTCAGTAGATGAATGGATCAAGAAAATGTGGTATATATACACAATGGAATTCTATGCCTCCATCAGAAAGAATGACATTGCCCCATTTGTTAGGAAATGGAAAGGCTTGGAAAAAATTATATTAAGTGAAGTAAGCCAGACCCAAAGAAACATAAGACCCAATAGCTAGTAAATGTCTGAGTCAAGTAGAAAAGGTCAGATAAGTTGATGTTAGGCGAAATGAACCCCAAGATAAGGACACAAGTGGTTTCTTCTTTCTTGCAATTGTTTTTAACATATTTATAAGATGATTTCTTTGTTGCTTTGTATGTCCTTTCCCTATGGTATAACCCCTGTTTTCACTGTATTTGATGTTGGTATAATTTGGGGAGGAGAAGGGGGAAAAAACAAATTGTTTAAATAGGGATACAGGTGGACCCATTGCAACAATGAAGATGTTATGTCAAAAAACGAACTTTACAACTTTGGCTGGGGGGGTGGGGGTGGAGGTGGGGAAGGGAGAGTATAGTCGTGGAGATGGGAAGGGATGATAGGGGAAAAACAAGGAAGGAGGCAACAATGCTTGATAAGAAATGTACTCATTATCTTGCCCAAGTAATTGTAACCCCTCTGCACAGTATTTTCACAATAAAAAAAAACTTAAAAAAAAAAAGAAAAAAAGGAGGTAGATATTCGAGTTATGTGCAAACCACTCAATAACATAGATGGAACATATAGTAGGAAATATTAAGTTTGCAAATTTCTAAATAATGGCCTATTGGTTAAACACAGGTGTAAAGATAAGTTGTAAATTTGTTCAGTATGGAATTATTAGAAATTTAATGTCTGTCTTTTTAAGTGTCTAGGAAACATTTACTAGACTGAGTCCACCAAACATAACTTCACACTCAGGACACGCTTTTCAAAAATTACCCCCAAAAGTTACCATGCAAATCTATAGGGTTTTGAGGATTCAAATTACTTCAATTTAGCTTTGTGTAATTTCTTTAACTTTGTGTATTTCTACAAAGAAACCTCGTGTGTATTTTCACTTAGAAGAAAGAAAAGAGCACAAGAGAAATAAGAAAAAGAAAACAAAAGATGGAAAAGTAAAGAAAGCGGAGACAGTAGCATATTGTATTATTTTCAAATAGAACCATGTGGAGCGGCACCGACCTCCAGTTGTTAACACCAGAAAACGCCCCAACAATGCCAAAGAAGCCTAATCATAGCAATTCAATCCAGTTCATAGTTATTTGCACACATCTCAAAATTCGTTCTAAGAATTCAAAATCTTTCATTCTTGTACAAACAGAATGCTGGTTATGGGAACATTACGTCCTTGCTTCAGAGCTGAGCTCTGTATAAACTTTGCTTTTTCTTCTCTTTTGTATCAGAATGTGGATTTCCAGAAAATGGTACTGTCAAATCCTCTAGATTTCATCTTTTGTACTACTGTACGCTAGAAAGTCTATTCCGGTAACATAGCTCTCTGCTGCCACCTTCTGGTATCTGCCTGCTAGAATCAGGCAGCGAGCAAGTTACAGGTAATTGTATTGGCCTGGACTCCAGCATCTCACTGCTGGCAATCTTCTCATTGCTGGTACTCTCTCACTCCTTAAAAAGTATTTTTCCCCCGATCTCTTGTTCGAAAGAATTCAGTAATAGCAAATGCAAACAGCAACTGAGTAACCAAACTGTGGCTGGGTCACAGTGGATGGTTTGGCTCCAGCCACTTGTCAGCTAGCGAAAGATGAATGGAGATGCTGGGTGGAGAACCCCACTGAACGATAATCGTCTCTGGTTCCCTCACACTTGCTGCTAGTAGTTGAGCAGGAGGAAGGAGAGGATCACGATGGCCTACCTGAACAAAGAAGCGAAGCCCTTGCTGGGACCTGCAGAGCCCTTCCACTTGCCCTGTGTGGAAAAAGCCCCCCCTTCATTCTAGCTGGACAAAGAAAACTGTTAATGGACCCAGCTTCACATTTCAAATCACAGTAAATAAAAATGGATTTGGAGCTGAGGGGCTGTAATTAATTAGCTAATGGATACAGGTATCAAGGCCACTTGTAATTCTCTAAATCAATTATTGGTCTATATTATTGAGCACTGAGTGTTTTTCCTTTACCTCTTCTTAACTTTGCATCTTCCTGGATCTCAGAGTAGTCTACATTTTTAAACATTGTCTTTCAATTAGGAGCCAGCGACACAATCTGGCTATCCTGGCTACATGGGAAACTGAAAACAGGAAGCTCATAATCTTGAGCAGAAGTGTTCATGAGAGCCTTTCCCAATCCATAGCTACGTGTGCTGCTCTATGCCTGTCATCCCAAGATAGGTAGGAGGCTGAGGTTGGAGAATTGGAATTCCAAAGGCAGAAAAGTCCGTGTGATTCCCTCTCAGTAGAGGGAAGCCAGACATACTGACACATGCTTGTAATCCCAGGAAGGTTGGGGAGTTTAAAGTAGGTACCTGCCTCCCATCAGAAGCAAGAACTTATCCTAAAAGTAGCCAGAGGAAAGCAGGACAGGATGCATAGCTCCATGATATTACACTAGTCTAGTGAACTCAAGGCCCTGAATTCAAACCCTGGTACTGCCACAAAAAATGTCTTTCATGGAGTGAGAAAAGCTTAGGCCTGTGTGATCCTGGGTGCTTGGGAGGTTGGCATGAGAGGATTGATGTTCCAGGACCATCTGAGCCAAAGAAAGTTCGCAATGCTCTATCTCAACAGCAAAGAAGTTGGGTATAGTGGTGAGTGACTATCATCTCAACTATGGTGGGATTATCATACAGGTGGGCATGGGCAAAAAGCAAGACTTTATCTCAGAATAATAAGAGCCAAAATGTATATCAAGTGTGGCTCAGATGGTAGAGTACCTGCCAACAAAGATGAAGCCCAGAGTTCAAACTCTATTACTACAAATGCCTTCTAAAATATTGTGATTTTAAGAGCCTACCCCAATTGCTTGACAGAAGTCTTGTCAATGCAGATTTCTCTTTGTCTTTTTATGGTATGATTCAGTGTAAAGACTTAAATGATGACTATGATGTAGTATTAAAATTGTGTCAAACTTTTGGAAAAATATTGGTATGGATATTTTCATTACTAGTGATATTAAATGTGATCATTTGGCTGAAAACATAACCAAGGAGTTTATTCATTTTTCCTTTGTAAGTACTAATTACCAGCTTGAATATTTTAAGACTACGCAACTTCTTTTTCCAACAAATGTTCACTTAGTGGACCTACCATCTAGCAATTCACCGAATCATGACAAGGTAATTTTTTCTGGGGTCTCATTCCCTTTCCAGTGAGTGGACAGCTTGAAGAACTCCAAGTTTGGGCATCAGTTGGGCCTAGGCCACATTGCTGGAGAAGCAATCTTCTTGCTGTTCCAATCCAGGTGCTTACTCCACAAATGTGCATTGCTGTAATTGTACCTTCCTGTCCTTCCTATCATCCTTTCCAAGAAAAAAAATCTCGCCACTTATCCTTACAATGCCATTTTTCAAGCAAAAATGGAAGGTCTCCTTGTCATAGAGCCATTTTCCTCTTTTTACTTGTGGTATTAATGTTTGTACTCATGGATTCATGCTTTTAAGGGAAGCTCTCTATCATTTGAACCACACCTCCAGACAATTTTCTTCTGGTTGTTTGTTTGAGATTAGCACTTCTGGGTCAGCCTGGACTGTAATCCTCTGATTACCCTTACCGCTAGAGCTGAGATGACCAGAATGCAACACCATATCCAGTCTTTTCTACTGAGATTGAGTTGCCTGAGCTTCTTACTGGACTGGCTTTGAATCAGGATCTTCTCAATCTCTGCCTTCTTAGTAGGTAGGATTATAGGTGTGAGCCAAATGTTTTCCTCTGGTTTTTTACCTTTAAGTAGTCGTACAAGGGAATTGCCATTCGATAAAGCAGCTTATGAAAATGCAGCGTGTCTTGATTGATGTCATCCTTTTCAACATTCTTGTCCATCCCTGCCAACCCTCACTTTTCTTATTTTTTTAGAACATATATTGAATTCTTTACCATTTAACAAAGCTGCTTATGCATACAACAAATCTTGATCTGCATCACCCATTTCAATATTTTCACCTCCTTTTGATCCACCCCTTCCCTTCTTTTTCTTAATTTTGTGGTATATACAATGAATTCTTGACTGCCTTTTCCTCCTCTCCCCCTTCATTCATCTTCCCCTCTCCCCTTTGCCCCAAGTTGAATAGATCAGCTATTTAATGTAGTAAAGGAAAACTGGCTAACACAGTAGCTATTTGACTAAATGGGTGTGTTGAGTAATTTACACATACACTCAAGCACACAGTCAAACACACACATACCACATACAAGCAGCCTTCCTTCTGCACAACATTGTACTAACTAATGTTTATGCCTATCTCAGTCTACCCTTGTGTTATGTAGTCCCCAGTGTGCCCTGATTTTCATTAACATGGAACCCTCTAAAGCTAGGGCTGCCTGTAGGCACAAAACACTCTGTTTACATGCCCAAGACACAACAAATTCACAAAAGCAGCACCCATAATATCAAATCAGGAAATATTTTTCCCAACTATAACTCTGTGTTATTCAATAGATCCTTCTTTTGAACACATCCAATGATAGTGCAATCTACTCTCTACACTACACACTAGTTCTTAAGTTAATTCATCCTCCTGGTAATTTTGTGCTCATTTTTTATTGTGGCTCTGTATTCCACAGCTACATAATTTGTATTGCATAATTAAAGAAACATCTCTCTAGAGCTGATAACTTCTCTGGTGGATTCTGTTTCATCAGAGTCCACTATGGCATTGCTAACAAATTGGTGCCTCTTTGACCCAAAGCCTGCCCAATCCTATAGGCACCTGAGCTACAGAATTCAGGGATTCTCATTTAACTGCAAAGCCTCATAGCTTAGAGTGACATTGGAGGTATGCACCTCCAAGAGTCAGAGGCTCTCAACTAAGTGTGCTTATCACTTTAATTTGTCTTAGGAATCCAGGTGTCTCTGAAATGCTAAATCTGTAAGAAAAAATGATCACTACACATTGTACAAATACATTATTATCATTGAGGATGCTGTGTGTGTGTGTGTGTGTGTGTGTGTGTGTGTGTGTGTGTGTGTTTGCCAAGATTATATGTCAAGAGTCAGTGAAGTCCTTTGCTTAAGGCTAACACAGCCTGCATCAGAGGCTGGTATACAGAAGGACAGTGCTTCCCAGTGAGCCACCATGGGGCTCATCTGAAGGACCATTCTTGCATTCTGACTCCCTGTAGTGTTGGCCGAGATTGTCCTCGAGTCTATATTACAGTTTACCATGTTTCTCTAGCTAATCCTGCTACTAGCAGATCCAGAGCAGCAAGTGGGTTTTTTTTTTAACCTCCTCATGAAACAATTCTTTAGGATCACAGAGGATCCATATCAGGAGCAGGTTCATTCATGCAAAAAGTAAGAGATGAGAATAGCCAAGTCTCAGGAATAAATGGAGGCTAGAGGGATCTTAAGAATTTGAACTCTGATTGGTGTGTGCAGATAGGGTTGTGTGGTCCTTTTTGGAAACTGGGTCATATGTCATTAACTCCTCCCACACACTGGATAGGGGAGCTTTTACTTTAACAGACCAGACTGTGACCATCAGGGTCGCTGGGTAGGTGGAAGATTTTGTCTAGCCAAGATGCTACTGATACGTTGACTATCACGAAAGCCACCAATCATGGTCACAAAGATGTTCCACTCTCCATGGCTGAGAGGACCGTGGAGATCAACAGGATGCAGGTACATGACATGAGTTGTTTGGTTAATATCAACAGCCCGCTGTCCTTGGCCATTCAATTTCCTGACTGCCTAGCTCTTCAGCCTCTGCTTCATTCCCTTTAAAGCTCACATGTCCGGATTCCAAAGGTGCTCCTTAATTAGCATCCTGCCCACTAAATTATACCCCAGAAGCTGTTTTTCCACTAGGGTGGGAGGAGAAACTGTCTTACTCTGCTCTGACACCCTGAGGCCTAAGAATTTTGACCATCAGAGATCACTTTCTTTGAGAATTGTGTGCATTCTTCAATATATTAAACATATTAGAAGTCCACTAGTTCTTCCTGGAAGGGCTCAGCCTCTGAGATCTTCCCAGGGATTGAGCATGCTTTGGGTGTGAAGGATGATATTCTAGGAAGGTCTTGAGCTCCTGGTTGGAAAGACTCCTGCAGGCGTGGGTCTGATACAACCGTAAAATTGGCAGCCCAGACAATGGGAGGTGTTTTCTTTACTGATGACTGTTTATCCGATCGTTTGATGCTGCTATCTGGGTTCACAGATGTCAAGGGGTGTGGTAGTGAGCTTGGAAAACCTTTCTCAGGGTTTGAACAGATGCTCCCCATAGCTTCCCTAGGGAACTTTTGTCCATTGGTTAAAGGTTTAAATCTCTGATCTAAGTTTAGAGACATGTTTGTTTAAACAGATTGTCCTCTTACAAGCTGACAACCGAAAGAATAAATTTGAAGAGTAAACGCATCTGAAGGAAACATCCGTATTACAGCTAGCGATCACTCTAAAACTTAACATACCTTGCTTAATTTCACTAATTGTCTTAATGAAGAAAAGATCTGCATAATCTGTTTGCATTTCAGCTTCAGGCTTTGCCATCTCCCACCTCAACAATCACATGCACACACATTCACACATACACACGCATTCATACTTGCACACAATTTTTAATTTATTTCAACCAAAGGTCAGATATAGCTCTCTATTTTGGAATAGGAGAAAACTTTCTTCAGGCAATAGGAATATCTAAAATGTCTTCCTTGTCTAGTATAGCAGAAGAGGAAGCTAATTTCTTTAAAATTATTAACGTGTCCTTGTATTATTTGGTTTCAAATGTTTGTGTCATCTTTTATAAAGTGATGGAGTCACCCTATCCCTTACTGCCTTTGTGTTTTCTTGTATGCTATACCTTTATTGGGAAAAGATAGGCATTTTTCTAAACCATTTAAACAAAACCAGGGGAAACCGTTGAAAAAGAGTTAGATTTGATCTTTTGGAAGATTGCTTAAGGCAAGAAGATGAGTTCGGGGATGAGAAAGGCTACCTAGGGACAAGAAATCTTGTCAATAGATCCTTGTGATATTCAGAGCTAGAATGAATGAAAGAAATCTGCCCATGTTGGGCACAGCAGATTGTAGGAGGCAGGAGATGTGGAAATGGTGATCACAAAACAGATCCTCCCTCTGTGGGTTATTGTAAAAGTGGAAAGAATTATTCATTCATTAATAACCAATTACCAAAGGACAATAAGCATCAAGGAAATGGTTCAGACAAAATAGCCACATGTAATAGTTTTCAGTGCAAGGAAAATCGGGACAATTCCAAGGGTTTTGATCAAGACACATTGTATTCATAACCTGCTTTGCCAAATGACAACTCTTTCGAAGGAGTTGCTAGATTGATAAGGTAGAGAAAGAATTGGAAGATTGGGGGCAATTATTCCTGAACCTGGCTTTGTGTGGCTTAAAGAAAGAAGATAAATAATTATAAACAATTTATCTTGGTAACACATACAAGATGTTTTCTTTTTTGTTGGCCCTAATAACTTTCAAGGCATTATGTTTGTTTTTGATTGTTTGTTTGTTTGTTTTAGACTAATTATTCTAGGTAAATGGAGAATCTGCTCACACTTTTCAAACTTGCATTGTCTAACTTGTATTCAATGTTACATGCTTATTATGGAAAAAATAAATAATAAAAAAACCTGGTAGATTTTTTAAAGTGAGAATTGATAACTATCTAGACATCTCTTCCTGGATACCTTAATTCTTTTAAGCTCAAGACTGTAAAGTATAAGTGAGATGAAATTGCAATGACATAGTTTGTTCTTGGCATTCTATCCCTTAATTATTTTATCTCCACTAACATCAAGGCTTTATAAAATTTTAATAGTACGTGAATTGTAGTGAATACTTCACTCTTTAGCATGATATAAGTAAATGTATCTTGCATTTGCAATTGTCTTAAACTTGTCTCCTGATAGTCTGTGACTAAAACTGACATTAAAACATTTCACAACATGTAGGGTAGAGAAGAGTTCTTGAAAAAACTCACTAGAGGTGAAGTCGCTGCCGGTGTAGAAATTCAGGTAAGACTAATTTGGTTTGAGTATTTTATTCTTGCTTTAATTTGCATTTTAGTTAGCATTTTAAATTTGCTTTCAGTGAGGCAACTTGTCGCTGCTCGGTTTGCAAGCTGGCAGTTTTCTCTCCTTAGCTGATGACAGTTGCCCTCTGTGTCCAACCAGCAGTGTCTGATCATGCATGAAATGCTGACCTCTCGTATACATATCTCATTTTGTGCTTTAATGGGAATTTCTGCCAGGCTAGTAAAAGGGTAGTGAGATCTTATTCCTAAGTGTTGAACTCTTTAGTTTGTTTTGCGGTGGTTAGGTTTTCTTAACTTTCAGTGTCTCTAACTTGAATTTGCTTATTTTACCCTGAAACAAACGCACTCTGTGCTGTGATATTTCTCAATAAAGATTGGAAATGAAAACCTGAGAACTCACAAGACAATTTTAATTTTTGAAAATCTTTGCCTATCACCGGTGCATCCTTTGGAACCCTGGTAGTGTCTTTGATCTATGACATGGTTTTAGAAATACACACACACACACACATACACACACAATTAAAATCAGAATTACACACATACAAATACACACACAAATATATTAGACATGTGACTCATTCATATGAAATTACAGTTATTTTTTATTATCAGAAAAACACAATCAATCACAGCCAAAAAGTCCAAATATAATATTATCTACTTCTTTGGTCCTCTTTGTAATTTTCTTCTGTTACTTTTTTCTTTTGTGACTTGAAACATACATATTAAAAAATCTCATAGTCTTCCCAGACATTTTTCCTAATATTTTGTTATTGATTTCCTTCTCATCATTTGTTCTTAGGTTACAGAAATTGGATATATCTCAATATATGTTATCAGTGTGCTCTCTTAAGGTTCTCCAACATTTACTTAAGAATGCTTAATTTTTTGTCTATTCACTTTTTTTCATTTCTTCTAATAATAATTTTTACAGTATTTGTACCCATTGCATTGTACAAATAGTACAATGACTGTATTATTTGGCCTTTCAATAATAACAAAGATAATTGCCTGGTACTTAATATGAACTGAATGTTTGGATAATTAAAAACTTAATGAATTATTTAAAATCTTTCCTAGTAGAAAAGGCTGCTTTCCACTGAAGAAAATCAGTTCACAGAGAGGAAGAAATTTGTGCATAAGAAAATATTATTCAGCATTGCACTAGAAGAAATTGAGAGTCCTCTGATGGAAATAGAAGAGGATGCTATAAAAATCAGAGTCATCCACGGAGAACATTATGATGTAAGCATTTATAATCATTGATTGTATAGCCAATTATATATAGGTTGTCCAGAAAATAATTTATAGAAATATTTAGGTTGATAAACCATGTATATGAGTTTACATTACTATTTAGAAAATGGTGACCTCATACAGAAAAATAATGGACACACTAAGTAACTCTTTGAACACCATACCACGGGAATGTGGTGGAGTCATCTCACAAAGACTGTTCCTTAGAATTCTATACTTTGTCTTGTAATATACATAGGAAAAGCAGTTTTCAAATGGATGGGCAATGATGTATCTGGTGATGTCATTATCTTGATAGGATAGTTAAATCTTCATTGCTTTTTAATAGGCTATGAAGTTCTGTTTACTTGAACATAAAATATAAAGCATCGTGACATTTTCATAGGGGATTTTTGATGCATACAGAAGTGAAAAGAATTAAGCAACTATCAATAAAATACTACAAGTTTATGACAGTAACTGATTTTAGTAGCCCTTCCCCCCAAAAAATTAGTAGAAAAATATGTATGCAAACTGTCATTAGTCTTTCAGAGAAGCAGAGGGTGTGGTAAGAGTTATACATTCTTGTTCTTCTTTTTTCTGTTGGAAAGACATACATATATTTGCTTGAACCATTTTGGCAATAAAATTTTTCATTTCTTTGCAAATGTTGATATAATTTTATGCTCTTGGTCATCAATAATTTTCTTTTTTTAATGTCTAATGTATTTATTGTAAAGGTGATTAAAGAGGGTTACAGTTACGGAAGTAAGGTAATGAGTATATTTCCTTTTGAACACTGTTAACCTTCCCTCCTTCAGTTTAGTCATATAAAAAGAGTTTCTATAACACATAATAATTTTGATTGCCATTGCTTCCCAATAAAATATAGAAGAGAAGGTTACTTAGCCGTAAACTAGAGAAAATTTGAGCCTAACCAAATCTAGCAATTTCTACAAGATCATGGAGCATAGAAACAAGAACATCTAAGTAGTAATCCATATAAAGATTCTGAATGCTGTCATAATGCTCATGTAACAAATATATTCCCAGTACCAACACCTAGTGGGATAAATGATTTAATAATGTGTCTCCCTTTCATTAACAATGGGAATTTATTAATTACATCAAGAGATTCATTACAATTGTCTCAGTATTATAATGAATTTTCAGACAAGATTAAAGTCTTTTGTTTCTCCTTATTTTATAGTAGCCATAGTTTTAGAACTTCTTGTAGTTCTATAATAATTTTTATTTTATTATATCTTAATAGTTAATAATGTATAAGAACTTTTCACGTAGCATGAAATCTAGGAAATGCTTTACATACTTGTTAATGTTTGCTGACAACTTCCATTTAATTTTAATTTAGTTTGAATTTTAAATGTCAGAATAAAAAATTCTATTCCCTTATAAGTGGCTTTGTTTTAAAACTTAAATGGATTAGATTTTATTTTCAGCTAATATGTTGAGACTCTGGATGTCACAATGTTTCTATACTTCATATGTACTGTATTTACTAAAACATTTAGTTATGTAATTATTATTTAATTATAACCAGAATAATTGGATAAATGTCTGAATGTCTTCTAGATGCTTAATGATATACTTGATAGAAAAAAAAAGGTCCGAGTAAAAGTAGAAAAAACAAGGAAAAAATTGTATAAAAAGGAGAAGATATCCCGTGTTGCATTATCAGAAACAGTGGTGAGAAATTTATTTCAAAAAACCATTTTGAATTTATAAGCCTTTATGTCAATGTAAACTAGTCAAAAGAATTTAATTTTAGGTGGAACATTGTATTTCTCATTGCTTGCATTAAACAAACTTTTTGTGCACGTGACCACACACACACAAACATACACATATACTTTTCTTCTAGATGGTGAGGACAACAGCCTTTAATTAAGGTGGAATGTGAAGCAAAAATGTATATTGGATTGTGCAGAAATCCACTGTTTCCTTCTGCTTCCGTGCTGGTTTCCAGTGCTTGTGGTTTTAGGTAGAAATGAAGAAAAAAAAAGGCAAAGAAAGAGAAAAGGAAGGAAAGAAGTAAAGAATGAGAAAGGAAAAGATGGAGCATTGAATCTTTCCCAAATTCTTATGCTGAAATTACAGCCAATAAATTAGTATTGGGAAGAAAGACTGTACAATTATATATACATATATATACATATATATGTATATAAAGAAAACAAAAAATAGCCAGAGCAGAAATAACAGAAATGGGCTGGCAGCTGACTCAAGCAGTCAATGACTACCTACCAAGCATGAAGCCAAGAGTTCAAGTACCAGTGCTGTCAACACCAATAACAAACAAAAACATACTACTTACTGTACTTAAACAGCTAATCTTGTATAGAAAGTCAGGCCCAGAAACACAAACCATGCATGTTTTCCCTTAGTATGTGAAAGCAATCTTTAGCTCATAAATTAGTAAGTAAATGTGGCAGGTGATATGCAAGTGTATACAAATTTATTAGCTGAAATATGGTAGATTCGAGGGAGATCTTAAATAGTCTAATTCCTAACGTTTAACACAATAAATATTAGGAAACGGTTACTTGGGAAGGGGGAGTTGAGTCAAGAGGAAAGGGACAGAGAGATGAAGAGGAGATGTAGGGAGAATGCAATCAGGTATCTAGTATATTACAAAAATAAAAAGAATCCATGTCTATCCTACGAAGTTAAGAAGAGTGGGGAAAGGGGTGGGTAGAAGAGAGATGGGTAAGAATATTGAAAGACTGCATTCATAAAGTGCTTTGTTACCTGGCAACTCCTTTGTACAACTACTTAAAACAATAAAAATAAATAAAAAGGGAGATTATCAGAAGCCTAAATAAAGATCCAGTCTAGAGTATCTGAGATAAGAATAGGAAACACATGATACAGAAAATAAGAGCAAAATGGACAGCAGTTGGGATCTATGGAATCATTTGGGAACATAAGCTGGATGTGGGAAATAATATACAATAATATGTAATAATGTACAATGTTCTAGCCCAGAAGCCAGTCGGTTGCTCTGAACATCTAACAGTTTTGAAGGGAACATGAAAAATAGTTATGAATTCACCACTTCAAGCTGGAATTGCATGGGTCCAGCTTGAGAAATTGTGAGGGTAGCAAATAGTGTTTTGGGGATTTTTTTTGTTTTTTGTTTTCTCTGAAAGATTAGAACAATATATACTCTTGGCTGGCTGCAGATGCACACGGCACATTTGTGGAAACCAGGGACCACATGGATGTGTTATGGAACTTGTTAGCTGTTTGTTTCTGTGTTCTTTTTCCTTCCTTCCTTCCTTCCTTCCTTCCTTCCTTCCTTCCTTCCTTCCTTCCTTCCTTCCTTCCTTCCTTCCTTCCTTCCTTCCTTCCTCCCTCCCTCCCTCCCTCCCTCCTTCCCTCCCTGCCTTCTATCTATCTTTCTTTCTTTCTTTCTTTCTTTCTTTCTTTCTTTCTTTCTTTCTTTCTTTCTTTCTTTCTTTCTTTCTTTCTTTCTTTCTTTCTTTCTTTCTTTCTTTCTTTCTTTCTTTCTTTCTTCAAGGCAAATTTATTTAGAAGTCAAAGGAAAGACACACACAAAAAAGGGAGGGCGACTCCAATGTAGTCTTCTAGTAAGGCAGGTCTTTTGTTCGCTTGTGTTGCTTTAGTAGTATGGGGCTCCTCCCATGTCTCTTTTGGACATTGTGCTGAGTGCTTGCTGGGTCGTGCAAGCACCACCACTTGTTTGCCATGGTTGCACGGACACCTAGAGCAATTTGGGAAGCAGCGCCATGAAGGGTCGCATGTCATCTGCTGCGTGAAACCACATGCTTGCAAGGTGTCCCTATGTGCAGGTGGCGAGAAGAGACAAGCATGTGGAAAAAAGGCGGGGCAGGAAAACAGAGAGGACAGAGAGTGTTTACCAATCTTATCAATGGAAAAGTGGAGAGCACAAAGCTAATTCGTTACCTATATTACCAAGAGATTACATACAACTGGTTTTTAGTTGTTCATACAGCCCATTGTCATTGTGCCTCCGTTTGGTGAGGATTTCACAAGCCAACTACTTAAAGCATTTCTGAATTTTGTTTGCAGGATAAACGGTCAACGGTTATTAAACAGTATGAAGGTGCGAAGACTAAAACAGTGCATTATAATGAAAAAATAATTCAGATGACTAAAGAATTAAGGAAAATGGAAGAGCAAAACGCAAAACTTGACAGGGAACTTGAACTTTTAAGGTAAGTGTTTCAATTTTGTAATCATCTTCAATGTTTACTTGGTAAATGAGTTCTCATGTTCTTATTTAAATTTTATTCTTTAAAAGGTACATATTTTCTATTGTATTTTTATGTATAACACATATGTGATACATTTAATCATTTGAATTATTGGTATGAATAATTTGTTGAAGAAATAGAGCCAGGCCTATAAAAGAGAACTTGTTACAGGGAGAAGAGGTTCGTGGGCTTTAAATATGAGCCAGAAGTCAAATTTATAAAGGCTGATAATAGTCACAGTGAAGGGAGAAAAAAATTAAGAACTTAGCATGAAACTAATGGATCAGTGAGATTGGAAGAAATGGGAGAGACTAGAAGAAAATTTCAATATCTTTTTATATCACGGGTTTTTTCCCCCAGAATGTATCCTAAAATTATTTCAGAAAGGAAAATGGAAATCAGCTAGTGGCATGGATTTTTTTTTTCTTCCCAGGAAACAGTTTTATGACGTGAGACTTGAAAAAGAACGTATCCAAACAGTGTATGATCATCTTGCGGAAGAGAGATCAAAATGCTATGACAGACTCTATAAGGAAGGCCAGATGTTTAGAAAGTTCGTTGATATGAGACAAAGAACTCTGGCAGGTCTTTGTGTAAGTATTATTTTTGGCTTGTTTTAAATTGTTTTAAGTTAAGTAGAGTAGTGGTCAAATTAGTAGGTAGTTTGAAACATTCATTATTCATACTGTAATAGAAAAAGATGCTTGTTTTTTAACAATTGTTTGGGGACTCAATATATATATATATATATATATATATATATATTCTCTATACATACTTATATAAATACATATAAAATCTCTATTGCTGATCATGTTTTAACAACTCACTAATGATTATTGTTGTTCACTGAGAGGCCTGTCAGTAAATGGACATAACAATCTCACTACAGTCTCAGTGTCACTACATCTGTGGCTCATGTGGTAGAGCACATGTCTAGAAAGCAGAAGACCCTGAGTTCAAACCCCATGACTACCTATATTAATTAAGTTGTTAGAGAGAACATGCAACTTTCATTTTTCCCCCACAGTAATTAAATATAGCCATTCTGCATATAGTGCTTTTCAATGCATTTTATGACTAGTCAAACTTTCATTGTATTTTATATTGAAGTACAATAATGAAATGTAGGTCATATTTATGTTTATAGAGCTATTTCTATATTTTAATGGAAGTATGAGGATGGTTTTGTTTCTCAATAAATGTTCCTTGAATATTACCAACCTCCCCTCTCCCCCTGTTTTTTGTGTTAGTATGGGGGATTGAAGTCAAGACCTAAAACTTTCACTTGACTTTTTTCCTTAAGACTGTTTTTCTTCCACGTGAGCCACAGTTCCACACCCAGCTTTTTGCTGAATAGAAATAAAAAGATCATGAACTTCTCTGCCCAGGCTAGCTTCAAGTCGTGATCCTCAGATCTCAAAACTGGAAGAGCAAAAATTACAGGTGTGACCAACTAACCACTCTCGGATAAATAAGAACATTTTATTCTCTTTTAGAAAATATTTTTACAAGATTTCAATGACACAGTATACTTACTTTTATGAAACAGCAAGACTGATACAAACGTCTTTTGAAGCTGAGTTTTGATTAATAAAAAGTTCTATATATTAACTTTTATACAGACTCTCACTACGTGAAATATATTTAATTAAATGGTTCCTACATTGTATTACATTTCATAATGGCTTTTTATTTAGTTGTAATATATTAATACCTTGGTTTTAAATATATGTGTACATATGCATTCACACACATATATGTTTATTTAGAAATATCTTTCATAAAAGATAAGTTTTTATTTTATTAAAACTTTTCTGCAAATCTTTGTAAGGTTTATGCAATGTAATAATATAATTTTATCAGTTAATTTTCATCCTGATACTTATATATTCAAATGATTCTTGCACATTCAACTATTACATTCTTACTTTTTTTTATATTTAAAGTCAGTGTTAACAAATTGTAGAATATCTGGGACAAATGAACACATATGCAGGTAACTGACCATGCTGCATTTCATGCTGTGTTGTGATCCTTCCTATAAGAAAATTATTAATAAAATATAGTAGTTTTATTAATAGTGATGTCATTTTTTCCCCCATTTTAAACAGTGGCTGTTACATAGAAAAGTTTTTTCCCTTGTTTAAAAATATGAAAATAATTGTCGCCATCTAGTGGTTGGATGATGCCTCTTCTGGAGGTGTCTGAGGACAGTGTCTCAGGGGTGGTAGTGTTAGTGAAAAAAACACCTCTTGCTCCAAGAAAACTTAAGTATTTGACTTAAGCATCATCACAACCCCTATATTTTATCACAACAACAGAGTTGTTTGTTTGGATTCAACCACACTTTCTGATTGTACTGGTACTGAGACTAGGGAGATCTCAATAATCATTTATTGATAGGCCTTCCAGCATTTTAGTACAATGATAATCATTACTGATTATGGCAAAATAGGATAAGCAGGAGAGTGATAGAAAAGTATTGTCTAAGCAGCTTCTAGATGATTGAGCTTTGAATTTATTTTAATCAAAAAAGCCAGTCTGACTTTGGATTCATCTTTCAGTCTCGTGGATCATTTTTTCTTCCCATGTACTTGTCTCCATCTACTTCCACTGGTTTTACTCTGTTATTTGTACTTGCTTGTTATCTGCTGATATCATACTGGAATAATGACTTCCTTACAAGGGCAGGGGTTTTTCTGCCACAGTCTTCTCTGCATACTGAAATCTCAGAGGTATGGCTGGCAAAAGCAAAGAATCCACTGAATGATTTTGAATGAAACAGTGGATGGGTGCTTGTTTTGGCAATTTTGCTGCCTATAGTCATGATGATAGCTAGAAGCAGAGGTCTTGCTGAGATAATTTCTCTAAGATATGGAAGGCCAGTCTGATCTGACACCCATTTCAGTGAAAACTTATGCTCTGTATCAGAGCAAACACCCCATATTCCCTCTCTCCCTGACAAGAAATGGGACGTTTACCATCCAATCTGTGTACTCTTGAAAACTGGTTAAAGCTACTATTACTTTCTAGCACTTAAGGATTCTGTGAAAAATCTCAAAGTCACCTATCAAACAACCTTGGATTTGGAGGAAGTTGTTTATTCTCTGTTTCTTTTTTATTCCTTTAACTTATGTGACTAGAAGCATAGAGTCTGTCTTACGTAACCATAACAGGTTAAATTTAGGGCCACATCATTAATGCTGCTGTTTATGTGTGAATATGATCATGAGTGTTAAACAGTGGAAAGTTTGCCAGATGTGGTAGCACACAGGGGGCTGGAATAGGATTGTTAAGTCCAGGCCAGTTTAGGCTATATAGTGAACCCTTCTCTGGAATAACAAAGGTTATTCCTAGAAAAGTTGACTTCATCTGTGTTAGAAACCAGATGAGTTAAGTTCACAAATATATATATATATATATATATATATGTATATATATATGTATATATGTAATATAAAGTATTCCAAGAAGGAAAAAAATCCATTATAAATGTGATATTGTATAACTGAGATGTTGTAAGACTGAGGCAAAAGATTAGCTCACAATTATATACTATCTTTGTAGCCTGTAGCTTTTGTGAAAAACTACTAAAGAAAGAACAGAATTTGTAATAAAAAAAAAAAACACATCACAGAATTAGAAATACAAACAGTTAAAAAAATAAAAGGAATGGTTTAAGGAAAAACAGGCACAGCTTTAGATAACATAGGATGAGATCCTGAAGTTAAATCCAATCTTTCTCCAGTAGGACATTCCATATCATATACCTTTCCCTGGTAGATAATCTTTTTTTTTGTCATGGCATTTGTACTTAGTGTCTATAATTTGTAAACATAATTGTTTAAGGTAATTGTTCAAGGTATCAGTATAGCATATCCATCACACTTGCTGTGGCTACCCATGAAAGGACTTTACTTTTGAAAGATCCATATGAAGATAAAGTTGACAGCATTTTAATCTGCTATCTCAGCAGGCCCAAAGTGTTAAAGCCTCTTTCCAGGCATTCTTTCAGTACTTTTTTCCCCCTTTATTGTAATTTAGGGTATGACATGAGAGGGTTAGCCTGAGAAGACAATTTCCAGACAGCGTTCTAGCAATCTCTCAATTTCTTCTGGAGTGGTTTTTATTTGCTTCCTACTGGTAGTTCTCAGGAAATACTTCCTCTCGCATCTACAGCGGCACCATATTTAGTTTTGAAATCATGTTTTAACCCTTTCACATGGAAAATTCTTACCTCAACACAAAGGTAGTAGCTTCCTGCTCGGATAATCAAGCATTTAAATAGCAAAAGTCCTGGGTCAATTTTATCTCATGTGATTTTTTTAAATTATATTTTTATTATCTTTAAGTGTTGCACAAAGGAGTTCCCATTCAACAAATTAATTGGTAAGTACCATGAGTCTTGACCAAGGTCACCGTTTTCAACATTCTCCCCCATCTATACTGGCCCAGCCTAGCCCCCCAATTTTCTTTTGTTTGTTTTTCAAATATTTTAAAGTATGTTTATGATATATTTTACATCAAGCACTTGAATCAAAATTCAATCTCTGATTTAATATAGATCCTTTATAATTACATGTAATCATTATTTGAAAATACACACTGAACTAAGTCAGCTAGTAAATAAAATAACTGTAAACTAGAAACCTCAGGGACAGGGTCATGCATGATCAGTTAAGTCACGTTTCCACCATGTTTTAGTCTCAATTCACATTTGTTTCCATCACACAGACATCCATTTTGAGTTAGCTTAGACAGCAGAGCCTAACAACATAAAGCTATGTTGTCTTAAAGGAAATTCAGTTTAATACAAAGAACTTCAAGAAGAAAAATCAGGACTCTTGATCAGAAGCCTTCTGTGCTTGTGTTTCTCTGGAGCAACAAAAATCTGGAAGGCTAAGCAGGAAGTGTTTCTTAATAATTAATGCATATCCTCTGAGGTGTTTTTAAAAGATCATTACAAAGTTTAAATGATTCTCCTATTGACTACTCATCATTTTTTCATTGTCATGTGATTGTTCTATGAGAGCTATTATGTTCCATGTACTCAGTATTGGACAATCAAAATCAATTTAAAAAACACCTCAGCAGAAAAGATGGAATTTGAAACATCAGGCTTAAATTTATTCTAAACAGTAAGTGGTAATTCTCATCCACTACCCTGAAACAGTAGTGTTATTATAAGTAAAATATGCTGCCATTGTCTCAATAGTGGGAAGGAAATAAGAAATAATCCTGAAAATGGAGGAACTGACCTAGTAATTTCTACAGGAAGAATATTTTTTTTTCTGGAAGTGTTACTGTGGATAAATGTGGTAGAGCGCTCAAAGAGCTCAGAGACAGTGCCCAGGCCCTGAGTTCAAGCCCCAAGACAGACAAAAACAATTTTTTTAAAGAAAGAAAGAAAGAAAAAGAATATTTTTCCTTAATATTAACCTGCCCTTCACCAAATCTATTTTAATGTCACAAAATTTTGAAGATGAGGAATGTGGTTAAAATAATTAGCATTTCCTTTTTTTAAAAAAAAACCACCGCTGATATAATTAAGCACTAATTAATCACACATAATAATGTGAGTTGCTTTTTGGACATATCTTGTTAAAATGAATGTTTCGAGGGTAGGTAGCAATAGTGTTCCTTTTATAACAAGGAGCATTTCAGTGCTTCAGTGATGGAAAGTTCTTAGAAATTAGAGAGACTGACACTAGAAAACAGAGACATGATCTAGCATAAGAATGATTATCAATTAAAATAGTTATAGGTTCTGCTTCCAGATATCTAATTACATTCCTAAATATACCTTACCTGGCAATGACTTATTGAAATGTGGATACTAAACTCAATTTGCAATCATTTACTTTACATATTTACTTAAAATTATTTATTTAACCTATAGTTCCATTTAAGACTTTTTTTTTTGAAATACAATGGTCTCTGAGATTTACCACTGTTTTTACGATGAAATAGGAAAGTGAACCACCCCAATTTTCTATGTGAAATAACAATGGATAGTTGAGTTCCTGAAAGATTCTGAAAATTCTCTAATTGTATTATCAAAATATTAAAAGACTATTAGATTTGACCCTTCTGGAAAGCTAATAAATGAGCCTGCCATCTTAAAGATGCTGGAAGAAGACCTGAAACTTCTGGCTTAGAGGCAGAGGACTTCATTATTCATCACCCCAACAGTAGAATAAGCTTAAATTCCATTGTTCTCCTTGCACATGGTATTTAAGTGGTCTGTCTGGGTCTTCCATACACAGAAGCTTTTTATCATCATACCTGAGATTTTAATCATGACGCCTGACAAACTGTGAATGTAGGGATTCCCAATTTTTCATATTTTTCATACATAGAATCCTGTAGCAAACCTTTGCTTCCATCACCTATGAAATGGGAGTTCTGAATTTAAAAATAAAGTATCACAAGAGGTGTGGAACCATAGTGGCAACAGAGGGACACCAAATGATCTGAAGAGGAAGAAATGTGCACTTTCCTTCCTGCTTCCAATGGGCTCTTCTTTATAAGTTCCTGCCTTGCAGAGACAGGAGCCTATAGAGCTTCATGCCATGAAGCAGCAGTCTTGCCATAGCCAAGTTTTGCAACTCTGGAAGAATCTTCTTTCTTTCTTTCTTTTTCTTTCTTTCTTTCTTTCTTTCTTTCTTTCTTTCTTTCTTTCTTTCTTTCTTTCTTTCTTTCTTTCTTTCTTTCTTTCTTTCTTTCTTTCTTTCTTTCTTTCTTTTTCTTTCTTTCCTTTTTCCTTCCTTCCTTCCCTCCCTTCCTTCTTTCCTTCCTTCCTCTCTCCCTCCTTCCCTTTCCTTCCTTCCCTTTCCTTCTTTCCTTCCCTTTCCTTCCTTCCTCCCTCCCTCCCTTCCTTCCTTCCTTCCTTCCTTCCTTCCTTCCTTCCTTCTTTCCTTCCATCTTTCATTCTTTCTTCCTTCTTTCCTTTTGCCAGTCCTTAAAATCTCAGGACCTGGGCACAAATCCCTGTGTTCTGTTTGCCCAATGCTAGCACTCTACTACTTGAGTCACACTGCCACTTCTGGATTTTGGGTGGTTAATTGGAGATAAGTGTCTCATGGGCTTTCTTGTCTGGGTTGTCTATGAATCATGATATTCAGATCTCAGCCTCCTGAGCATCTAGAATTACAGATGTGAGCTACCAACACCAAGAGAAGAATGGATTTATAACCAGTCCTAGAGACATCAGTGGCAGCAACTGAAGCTGCCTTCTGAGAAGCTTATCTATTATTCAATTTATTCAATACTCGCACAGTAGCATCAGTAAAGAAGTGGAAGTTCCACCTGCACATGCTGACCAAGGATTGGAGCACTCATTCTGGATTTAGCCATTAACAGAAATTTGTCATTAACAGTGACAGAATGAGAGGTATCAAGCACTGGTAAAGGCAGAAGCTTAGATATAAAGGTAAAAGGACCAATAGCATGGAAACAATAAAAGAACTCACTTTAGAATACTCTTTGTAGAGTTTAGTAATAAATTTATCTACACTTAGATTCACAGATTGTACATCCAATATTTTTGTCAAGTGAAGGTAAAAGGTACAAGAATGAGCTAAAGATTGTGCGTATCATATGGCATACGTTGCTTTAAGTTTTTGTTCCCGTTACAATTGGTAAAGCTTTTGAAGGAGTACTTGTGTGAGTACTTCTGAAACCTGCCACAATGTATAGGATCATAGTAAGCCCTAATATTTTCTAAAATCCAAACGAAGTGATGTAACTTCTAAAAGAACTGAAAGCAACATTTATATTTAATCTGCCTTGGAAAAAAGACCAAAGATAATATATCCCATTCATCCATCCATTTATTTATTCATTTTGAAGACACATTAGAAAGTCAGAGGTGTGTGTATGTGTGTGTGTGTGTGTGTGTGTGTGTGTGTGTGTGTATTTGTGTTTTTATTGGGGTTTAGGACATTGGATGAGAAATGTCTCCTTGGGGCATATCTTCCTCCCAAGTAATGCCTATTGTAATCTTTGGATTCTTTCTTTGAGCTTTTTCTTTTTCTTGGCACTGCCTTTGCTGCTGGTAGCATCTTCAGACCCTCTATGGTCTGGCTTCTTGGAGGAGAATTCCTCTCTTTTATGGGAACAGGGAGGTGGCCTCCTCCTCTGGTTCAGCAGCCACTTCCTCCTTAGGTTGCTTCTTCCTCTTAGGAGGAATTGTGCTGCCACCCAGCTGTCTCTTCAAGATCACTACTCACCAACTCCTTCTTGGGAAAAGCTTTCTTTGTGGAGGTGTGTTGGGGAGAGGTTGGAGAACAAGATAGGGGACTCTGGTTTTTCCATCCCATTTTCCTGAGGAGCCTCTTGGGGCTTTTGCTTTTGCTTCTTTTTGGGGGTTTTCAGGTGCTTCCTCATTCTCCTGTGGAGTACTACTGCTTTTTTTTTTTCTTCTGGAAATGCCATGGCAAGCACAGCACTTCTTCTCCTGTCTCTCAAGCTTCCTGGTATTTTCAGCAGCTGCTTCCTCTGCCCGATTCCCAGATGTGATTTCTGAGGACGTTAAATGGAATAGAACACTTGCTTTTTTATTGTCTTCATTGTTTTCCCTAAACAATAGTGGAAGGAACAAGTACACATAAATTAAAATAAGTTGCAGCAAACACTCTTTTTTAACTTTTATTTTATTGTAAAGATGCTGTACAGAGGGGTTACAGTTACATGAGTACCTTTCTTGTCGAACATTGTTACCCCCTCCTTTGTTTTTTCCTCCAATCCCTTCCCTCCTCCCCACACCCTTCCATCCTCCCAAAACTGCAAAGTTCATTTCCAAAATAGCATTTTGTGAGTGTCATTGTTGCGGTGGGTCAGCCTGTGTCCTGTTTCAGGATTTTGTTATTCTCTTTTCCCTCCCCAAATTAAATAAATGTATATAGGAGATGCAGGGTACCCAAATCAAATACAGTGACAACAGGGGATATACAATAGGGGGCAGAACATACAAAAAAAACAAAAAGAAAATTACATAGTACATTAAAAACAACAACAACAAAGAAAAATCCTTTCTGAACAACAACAACAAAGAAAAACCTCTTCTGTCTATATTTTGGGTTCATTTCACTTATCTTACATGGTCAAATGTACATAGCTTTTGAGATTTTCTGCTCATTTTTCTGATAAGATTATCCTAGACGTATAGTAATTATTGCAAATAAGGAAAACCATGGGGCCTATATTTCTTTGGGCCTGGCTTACTTCACTTAATATGATTTTTAACAATAGATATTGGAGGGAAACCCTACTGTATTGTTGGTGGAAGTGTAAACTTGTTCAAGCACTCTGGAAAGCAGTATGGAGGTTCCTCAAAAGACTATACATAGAGCTCCCCTATTACCCAACAATCCCACTTTTAGGCATTTACCAAAAGATCACAAACAAGGTCATACTAAAGCTACCAGCACAACTACGTTTATTGCAGCATTATTCACCATAGCTAAGATATGGAACTAACCCAGATGCTCCTCAGTAGATGAATGGATCAAGAAAATGTGGGGTGTGTGTGTGTGTGTGTGTGTGTGTGTGTGTGTGTGTGTGTGTGTGTGTGTGTGTGTGAATTCTATGCTTCCGTCAGAAAGAATAACACTGACCCATTTGTTAGGAAATTCAAACACTCTTCTTAAACTAAGCTTGAATTATTTTTGAGCACAGGAAGACAGGTTGAAGAAAATCGAAGTCTTGAAAAAACTGATAATGACAAAAATAATTCTTGAAGGGTAGAAACAAATAGCAAAGGAAAGAACACTTCAAGAGCAAAAACACTAGGAGGAAAGGCCAAAAGGTGTAAAATATGTGTATATGTTTAGGAAATGTCAGGCAGTTACAATTGCTATAGATATTTGCAGGATAAAGGCCACACTTAGAAATGGAAGCTATATCATAAAGGTGTCAAAGTCATAGTAAGGAGAACACATGTGTTAGATCAGGTATAATTGATCAGGAGAGCAACAAAGCTACCATAGTAGCTGTGATAAACCCTACCAGAATTAGTAGCTCATTTCTTATCTGTTATTTCTACTAAAAGACTATTGGCAGACTGAGACTTTGATTTCATTATCACTTAAAATAGTAAGGGCCTAAGAAGACTAAAGAGTGGGATTGGAAATTCCTCTCATGAACACTTTTGCAGTGTGGTAATGTGAAAATTTCTTTTTCAGTGTATTCCATGGTATAAAAGTTCTTGACTATCATTGATTGTATGTAATAAGTTGGGAAAGAATGCATGATATTGGATGAAGTGATGCTGCAAAGAATTTAATGGTGTAATAAAGAGATTCTAATGAAATAGAAGGATAAATTTCAGATTTATTTTTAGTTAATATATTGAGACAGAACTTGATGACTCTGGGTGCTGGGGTGAGAGGAATTGTCCAAGATGGATAGATGATAGATAGGTAGATAGAAATAGATAATGTAGATAGTTAGATAAGTAGATGATAGATAGGCAATAGGTAGATAGATTGGTAAATTAATAGATTATAGAGAAATAGGGTAGATAGATATATACGATTTCTAATTTTGGCAACAAGATATTTTAAGTATCTTTATTTACATTTGGAGATTGTAGACTGGGGAATAGATTTGAAGCTGGAATTAATCAAATTTAACATATCTCTAGAAAATAGATTTAGAGTTCAGTATCCAGGTAAAAGTAAGAATCTAGAATACACAAAGGGAGAGTTAGAGTAAAAATATGGTTGTGGAAATTATATGCATAGTTATTGCCTGGAAAAATTTTAATAATACAGAAAAAAGCTTCAGGACACTGTGCTAGTTGAGCAAGCATGAGATAGAAAAGAGTAAAAATCCAAGTAAAAGTCTCAAAGATTGGAGTCAGCCAGCAAGGTATAAGAATTTAATACTTCTAAAGTAGTGCCATCCTAGATAACAAAGTCAGAATGGTATGAATGGTTAATGGAACATAGAATTGAAGTTAACTTGATTTAAATAAGTCCATAAATTCTAAGATGAAGGTGTTGGATGGGTCAACCAAGTTGATACTGAAGTCGAACAATTGATAGACAGGAAAGGAATCTGAATCTTCTTGGCCAACATCTTCTATTAATATGGAGAAATTGTCACAAACCCATTAAATGGCAGTTTTATAAGTTGAGAGTATTATATATGCTTGGTAGGCACTGGTATAACCCTAGCTAATTAGGAGGCTCAGACCTGTGGATAATGATACAAAGCCAACACAGACAGGAAAGTCATGAAACAGGTCTTCAAATATCATCAAAAAGGCAGATGTGGATTTGTGGGCCAAGTGGTAGAGCACTAGTTTTCAGTGAAAACTGGGACAGCAATCAGGTCAAGCCTGAATACTGGCATGCACAAATACACACAAAGACACACACACACACACACACACACACACACACACACACACACACACACACACACACAGAGTATTCGTTTTTAAAATTTTATCGTAAAGATAAAATAAGAGGGGTTACAGTTGTATGAGTAAGATAATGAGTACATTTCTTGTTGAACATTGATACCTCCTCCCACTATCCCATTCTTCTCCCCCCCCCACACCCACTGAAGTTGTAAAGTTTATATTTCCAGTACAGTGTCTTGTGGGTATCATTGTTGTAATGAGTCATCTTGTGTCCTTGTTTCCACATTTTGTTATTCCTTCTCCCCTCCCCAAATTAGACAAAAGTAAGTTTAATATTTTTTAATAAAAACAAAACTCAGAAGCAGTATTTTTATGTAACTCTGGGGAATGATGGTCTGGGAGCAATTGAGGAGAGCTAGGGTTAGGCAAAACAGCAACCAGTCTTCCTAGTAGCTCTTTTCTCTGATTCCAGATTAGATTTGGTTAATGTAAAAAGTTGTGTTTAGTATTTTGTAATGAGGAGGAAGTGTATTTAAGCTTGTTTACCAAAGAATGGCTCATCAAGAATTCACACTGGAAAGATTTAGGATGAAAAAATTTCATGAGCTTAATTATTAAGTACCTATTGCGTTTTTGTACATAAAGTTCATGACTTTTGATGCTGAAGACTTATTGAGATAAAGCACAGACCTAAACTCAGACAAGGATTGTAGCCTCACAGCAAGAGTCACAAGCATTATTCTAATGTATTTTGTGAACCAGAGATAATCAAGGAAGAGAATATTAAAATACAACTGGTAGAGGCTGGGAATGTAGGTCAGTGATAGAGAACTTTGCTAGGGTGCAGAAGGACCAGGATTCCTTCTTTAGCACTATAAAGAAAACTACCAACAACGTTAAAAGTATTGTTGCCTTTTCTCTTCTCAAAGTAGGTTTACAAGCCAAGTGGCTCATATCTATGATAGCTGACATCTGATGATCAGGGTGTGGAGCCAGACAGTCAGACAAATCCAAGAGAATCTCTCTAATTAAGCAGAAAATGCCAGACATGGATCAAATGGTAATATAAAGCTCTGAGTTCAAGCACTAATACTGGCATAAAACAAGAAAAGTTACATTAGAGACAGAAACAGAGAGAAAGAGAGAGGGAGGGAGTTAGTGGTACCTCTGAGACTTAATGCATTAAGTTGGTTCAGCTGTATCTTAATTAGAGCATTAACTATCACATTCTATTATACTATTATAAATATATGCCAGTATATTTGTGCCTATGTTATAATCAAAATTCAGTGCAGAATACACGAATGATTTTTCTTAGTGTGATTGATCATATAATTTAAAGGACCTATTCCCTTGCTTTTAAATAATGAGAATTTTACTATACTTGTTACTTTCAGGGAAGTTATCTTACTTTGCTTTCAGAAGAATGAATTTAATGTTGCAGGCATGAGATACCTACAGCATAACATTGGTAAATAAAATCTGAAAAGCATTTTCAGTGATTAAGAGTTTCTAGTTCTATGTTTCTCTAAACTTTTCAGGAGAGAGAGAGAGCCAAAAGATACAGAAAGATTCAGAGAGAAATGGAGGACAGGCTACCTTCCCTTTGTATTCAGTGAGTTATTGATGGCTTTTGATTGAAGTTAGAGCATCCTATGTTCCCTGTTAAATTTAGGGTTTTTTAAATCTCGTCCCTGATGTTCTGACAAATATCACAGATCCAACTTCTTCACCATCCTATCGGGAGTATTGTTAACATTACCCAAATAGCTCCCCCACTGTCTGATTTATTTGCTTACAGAGAAAGTGTGTACCTGACCTCCTGAGGGAGCTGCATATCTCAAATTTGGGTGCCATGATAATAATAACAGTTTGAGAGAAAATGAAATAGGCTATAAAGAGAAAGGAAATGGAATATATAAACTATTGTACAGTGTTGTGTTCATTTTCAGTACTATATAAACTAATGAAAATGTTTTTTCGATAACCTTTGTTGATTTTTATAATGCGAAACATACTTCAGGGAAAAAGACAATGAAGGTACTAAGCAAGAAAAAAGATTAGTAAAAATATTTTCAGCTTTTGACTCAGATTATCGTCCCAAACTCAAATTAGATTTGGGTTTTGAAATACAACAGCTTTGAGATAAAGGATCCTTTTTTTCTCTCTCTCTTTCTTTCTTCTATCCTTGGCAACTCCTAGGGTATAGAAACAAGGATTATCTACTACTTATCTTGGGGTTTTTTGTTTGTTTGTTTGTGTTACTGCTGTATTTGAGGAACTTAAATAGAGAAAGATTGAGAAAGTATCTCTCATTTGGCTAAGCTCTTAAGTTGCACTTCTGAGATTATAATGGTTGCTTTCCCAATAACATTCTCTGTCCCCTAGAAATGCCTTGAAAACCCTCAAGCAACAAGAAAAGGAGAAAGATAAAATAGAAGGATACTCTTTTCCATATGTAAATTTTAGATTTGTTTCACTTTAATTTTATTGTCAAGGTGATGTGTGGATGTTCCAGTTACATACCTTTATCCTGAGGATCCAATTTTACTGGTATTGGCCATTGGTTGTTGTTTTTTTTTCTGTTTTTGTTTTTGGAAACTAGAGTTTAATTCCCCTTTGATCAAAGGGAATTAAAGACAAATAGGACAAACAAAACCTTAAATGATTAATTGGAGTTCACAAATAGAAAATAAACCATACGTCAAGTCTTCGAAATATTCATTAGTAGGTCATACATAGAACAAAGATATGCCCAAATACAACCCATTTCTATTACACCACAAAATTCATTGATGAATTAGGTAACCTAGGTGTATTTGGGAAAGGATATTGTCAGAAATGATGAGATAAAACAACACAGGACCACAACTTTCACTCTAGATTTATAGACATCTATGTTGCTCAGTTGTCAACACCTTTCTGTGTGGTTGGTCCTATATGCATAATGCCCAGAAGGAAATTGGACAGCCAGAGGGTGCAATTCTCCATCATTCTGAAACAAACTATGTTAACACACTATTTATTTCTATGATAACTGTGGGGCAAGTCAAACTGACTCCCTACCATTAGGCATTACATAACTTAGAGACCTTACCATGAATGTACCTATTGGGGCAAGCTTGTCATCCAAATATACAATAACAATAAAATATGACAAGCTTGTTATATGAATATTATAGAAATACCCAACCTAACTTCAAAAGTCAGTTAAAAAAAAGAATTTTGGGGCAGATGTTATTCTTCTCAGAGGTATATGAGTAGTCACACATACCAGCACATAAATAAATGAACAAGAGATAATTTTATTTAGATCTAAGAGTGCTAGAATACCTGAAATAATCATGCCTGAGATTGTGCCTATGGTGTCTTAACACAGAAATAGTCTAGAGGAAATCGGATGTGAATTGCAGAGTGTAGTGCAAAGGGTATTTGATAGAAGGAACAAGTGCATATTGAACCATTGGAATGTTCAGTAGAGGTCATGTGATAGACATGACTAGCAATGAATAGCAAGGTTGAAAATGGAAGGAAGGGGACAGTCAATATCCTAGCCAATGTTTCCCAGCAGACTTAAAATGACCTCCATTCTGCCAGTGTGACTGACATTCTCTAGCTATACTCAATTTCCCCAGAAAATGTAGTTTATCCCATTGCAGGGATAGTTCTTTACCTTGCATCCAATGTTTGTCTTGGAAGTAAACAATCCCAAATTTTAGAATGTCTAAGCTCACTTCTCTGACTGGTTTGATAAACAATAGATGCACTTAGAGAAAGTGCATCTCCACCCAGGAAACATAGGAACCAAAAAAAAAAAGAGACAACACATGAAAATCTATTTGTGGCCCTAGAGTAGTCTCTGTTCAGTAGTACAAACCTCATCCCTCAACTTCTGCCGAACTGCGAAAAAATTCAGTCTACATCAGTCGGGGTTCAGTGAGAGAAACAGGACTTTATGAGTACTTCGGGAATAAGGGATATATTATAGGAATTTGACCTAACACACAAGTAAAAGAAGCTTAAATTAAAGGTCTACAAGGGGGAATTGGAAAATAAGTCACAAACCAATCTACCAAAGCATTGTAATAAGTGAAAAAAAAAATCTGTTTCCTTGGATTACTAAGAAGCTGAGTATAATCGAGCACTGAATCAAGGAGTGAATGGAGAGATGTAGGGAAACCTACTGCTACAAAGTGTTCACTAACTCTGGTCCAAAGGCCAACTAAAGTTTGATGGTCCAGAGCTACTATAACCTTAGCCAATAGATATATGACACTGGTACAGAGCAGAGGAGAAAAAAAGGGATGCCTGTATCCACTGGGAATGCGTACATCTGATCATCCAAGATTACAGCCACTGCTTCACTGTGGCATCTACATCCCCTGAAAATCCATATAACTTTCTCATTGATCTAATCTAACATAGAATTATATAGGTAAGGTTTGTGGAGAATGCAGTTTTCAATGTAAACAAATTAATCCAGTACATTTTGTCCCTTTAATCTTGATAGCCACACACACCTTTTAAAAGTGTATTTAATTCCAAATAAAGTCTCTGGTTTTCATGCTAAAACTATTCCCTAGATAATAAAAGCATGCCAGTTTTTAGCCAAATTAGGACACTTGGTTCACACCACTTTAAATTTAGCTAAGCAATACTCCCTGTTTGCTCTTTAGTCATTTAAATTCCAAAGTATACTGATATATCTTATTTAATTTAAATAATTTAAATTTCAAGGTATATTAATATATCTTATGCTTAATATTGTAAACATGAACGGAACAATAAAAGCTGTTATACATATAAATACATGTAAGATGAAAGCTTATAAATTAAATCTTTATCAAGGCAAAGACAAATCATAATTATTGTGATTCTGATATCTGTAATTCCTTTCATGTTCATAGCTACTCTTTGTGATTGTATTTGTTTATTGTTTAGTTTCTCTGTCTTTAGCAAATATCTTACATTGTGTTTACTTGTCTATTGGTTTGTGTCCTTAGATAGTCTACCTAAATTGGTTTTAATTTTCCATTCACTTTTAGCACAGGACATAAAAGTATTAAGTGATACCACAGAGAAATTTCTGCATTCTTGACACACTCCTCCTTATTTACATTGTTTAGTGACTCTGTTTCCCTTAGAAAAATATAGTATCACAAACCTTATCCCTGTTGATTCAGTGACTAAGTGTCCTCAAATATCCAGATGGATATTTTTATATCCAGATGGATATAATTTTCATGTTTAACAGAACCATTAGTTTATTTTTTTGGACAACTTTTCTCCAAGTTCTACCTCTAAATACTTGTACTTTTGGATTGGTTTTCTAGTGTTGCCATAACAAACTTTCAGAAAGTATATTTAACACATAAATGATAACTTCACAATGGTGAAGTTAATAATAAGTGTGGAAGTCTGGGCTGAAATTAAAGTATGTGCAGGGTTATATTCTTTACTGGAAGAGCAGGGAAAGATTCTGGCTGCAGGTGCATTCCGGCTATTAGCTGAACCAGGTTCTTTGCAATTCCCAACGTGAATCCAACCCAAGAACTTATATATGCTAAACCAATTCTCTACCACTTATTAGAACATACAGGTCAGTCTGTTTGTGACCACTGAGTTCTTGGAGCATTTGTGTCTGCTCCTAAGTCTAGAAGCAAAGAGAGGTTCTAAGAATGGGTTTTAAGGCAGTCAGCATTTCTCTGAGAAGGACTGAAATTAGAAAGAGTCCGTTATAGGTTCCTCTTAAGAGAAAAGAGGACTCTTGGAGGAGAGAAAGGATTTCTTCCATTAACAAAGCATGCTAGAAGTGCATCTGCCCTGAGCTTGCCACATGAAGTGAAGACAGGCTGAGCACCTCTGTCTGTCTGTCCCAGCCTCTTATCATCTGTCTGTCTGTCTACCATCCCTTTCTAAAAGTAAGAGTTGGTGCTGCACTCCTATCTTCCAAATTGGATACCAGACCATCTTGTGGCTACTTCTCATCTAGACTTATGTAAGCAGGTAGACTCTGGGAAACAGTTTTCCAATTTAACAAAATTGAAAATAGCACAGTCCAGTAGCAGGTTCAAATCTTAGTCTCTGAACAATTTTCTTCCCTTATAAACTAGTTAGATTCACTTTCCCTCCTGAGGCTCTGCTGAAATAAAAAGTAACAATTTCAATACCCCAAGGTGAAATTAGGCAAGGAAACTCAGGAAGGAGGGGTTTCTCACTGATGAAGTGATGTGCAGATCTACAGACTTTAACCTCCATTGTGCCCTTGCTTCTGTCTTAATGTTTATGCTAAATTTGAGTACTGACACATATAAAATGATCACCAGCCATGGTCACTAAAGATGAGAATATATTTGCTCAGATTGCTAATGTGTACATCACTGCTACAGAAAGAAGAGGGCTGGTACTGGCTGCCACCATAAACAATAGCTGTTGGAATAATAAGTTTCTGTTTAAGATGAAAAGATTCAGTGAAACATACATGAATGTGTGTGAATATATATATATTACACTATATATATATATATATATATATATATATATATATATATGTCTCTTACATTGTCTCATGGTAATTCCTTAATACAGAGACAGGATAGTAAATAATTCTCAGTATCTGAATATCCAATGCCAATATCCAAGGTCTATAAAAGATCTATTTTCTTGTCTGATTTTCCAGTGCTGGGGGCTTGATTGAACTCCAGGCCTCACACTTGAGCAACACTCAACCACGTGAGCCAAGCCCCAGCCTATAGTTCTTCAGTTATTTTCCAGACAAGTTCTTTGATTTTTTTTCCTCTGGGGCTAGCCTTGGACTGCATCCTTCTACTTTCTTCTCCA